>NW_027467777.1:18500169-18832928 GCF_004210375.1 Tachypleus tridentatus
ATCTAGGTATACCTAGGTGTAATCTATATATCTGTATCTAGGTCTACCCAGGTGTAATCTATATATCTATATCTAAGTCTACCTAGGTGTAATCTATATATCTATATCTAAGTCTACCTAGGTGTAATCTATATATCTATATCTAGGTCTACCAAGGTGTAATCTATATATCTATATCTAGGTCCACCAAGGTGTAATCTATATATCTATATCTAGGTATGACTAGGTGTAATCTATATATCTACATCTAGGTCTAACAAGGTGTAATCTATATATCCATATCTAGGTCTACCCAGGTGTAATCTATATATCTATATCTGGGCCTTACCAGGTGTAATCTATATATCCATATCTAGGTCTACCCAGGTGTAATCTATATATCTATATTTAGGTCTACCCAGGTGTTATCTATATATCCATATCTAGGTCCATATAGGTGTAATCTATATATCTATATCTAGGTCTACCAGGGTTTAATCTATATATCTATATCTAGGTCTACCAAGGTGTAATCTATATATCTATATCTAGGTCTACCAAGGTGTAATCTATATATCTATATCTAGGTCTACCGAGGTGTAACCTATATATCTATATCTAGGTCTACTAAGGTGTAATCTATATATCTATATCTAGGTCTACCTGGGTGTAATATATATATATCTATGTCTAGGTCTACCTAGGTGTAATCTATATATCTATATCTAGGTCTACCAAGGTGTAATCTATATATCTATATCTAGGTCTACCTAGGTGTAATATATATATTTATATCTCGGTCAACCTCGGTGTAATCTATATAAATATATCTAGGTCCACCTAGGTGTAATCTATATATCTATATCTAGGTCTACCTATGTGTAATCTATATATATATATCTAGGTCTACCTAGGTGTACTATATATATCTATATCTGGGTATACCTAGGTGTAATCTATATATCTATATCTAGGTCTACCAAGGTGTAATCTATATATCTATATCTAGGTCCACCAAGGTGTAATCTATATATCTATATCTAGGTCTACCTAGGTGTAATCTATATATCTATATCTAAGTCTAACTTGGTGTAATCTATATATCTATATCCAGGTCTACCTAGGTGTAATATATATATCTATATCTAGATCTACCAAGGTGTAATCTATATATCTATATCTAAGTCTACCTAGGTGTAATCTATATATCTATATCTAGGTCTACCAAGGTGTAATCTATATATCTATATCTAGGTCCACCAAGGTGTAATCTATATATCTATATCTAGGTCTACCTAGGTGTAATCTATATATCTATATCTAGGTCTAACTTGGTGTAATCTATATATCTATATCCAGGTCTACCTAGGTGTAATATATATATCTATATCTAGATCTACCAAGGTGTAATCTATGTATCTATATCTAGGTCTACCTAGGTGTAATCTATATATCTATATCTAGGTCTACATAGGTGTAATCTATATATCTATATCTAGGTCTACCTAGGTGTAATCTATATATCTATATCTAGGTCTACCTAGGTGTAATATATATATCTATGTCTAGGTCTACCTATGTGTAATCTATATATCTATATCTAGGTCTAACTTGGTGCAATCTATATATCTATATTTAGGTCTACCTAGGTGTAATCTATATATCTATATCTAGGTCTACCTACGTGTAATCTATATATCTATATCTAGGTCTACCAAGGTGTAATCTATATATCTATATCTAGGTCTACCTAGGTGTAATATATATATTTATATCTCGGTCAACTTAGGTGCAATCTATATAAATATATCTAGGTCCACCTAGGTGTAATCTATATATCTATATCTAGGTCTACCTATGTGTAATCTATATATCTATATCTAGGTCTAACCAGGTGTAATCTATATATCTATATCTAGGTCTACCTAGGTGTACTCTATATATCTATATCTAGGTATACCTAGGTGTAATCTATATATCTGTATCTAGGCTCTACCCAGGTGTAATCTATATATCTATATCTAAGTCTACCTAGGTGTAATCTATATATCTATATCTAAGTCTACCTAGGTGTAATCTATATATCTATATCTAGGTCTACCAAGGTGTAATCTATACATCTATATCTAGGTCCACCAAGGTGTAATCTATATATCCATATCTAGGTCCATATAGGTGTAATCTATATATCTATATCTAGGTCTACCAGGGTTTAATCTATATATCTATATCTAGGTCTACCAAGGTGTAATCTATATATCTATATCTAGGTCTACCAAGGTGTAATCTATATATCTATATCTAGGTCTACCGAGGTGTAACCTATATATCTATATCTAGGTCTACTAAGGTGTAATCTATATATCTATATCTAGGTCTACCTAGGTGCAATCTATATATCTATATCTACATCTACCAAGGTTTAACCTATATATCTATATCTAGGTCTACCTAGATGTGATATATATTTCTATATCTTTGTCTACCCAGGTATAATCTATATATATATATCTAGGTCTACCTAGTTCTAATCTATATATCTATATCTAGGACTACCCAGGTGTAATCTATATATCCATATCTAGTTCCACATAAGTGTAATCTATATATCTATATCTAGGTCTACCTAGGTGTAATCTATATATCTATGTCTAGATCTACCTAGGTGTAATTTATATATTTATATCTAGGTCTACCTAGGTGTAATCTGTATATCTATATCTAGGTCTACCTAGGTGTAATATATATATCTATATCTAGGTCTACCTAGGTGTAATCTATATATCTATATCTAGGCCTAACCAGGTGTAATCTATATATCCATATCTAGGTCTACCCAGGTGTAATCTATATATCTATATTTAGGACTACCCAGGTGTAATCTATATATCCATATCTAGGTCCATATAGGTGTAATCTATATATCTATATCTAGGTCTACCAGGGTTTAATCTATATATCTATATCTAGGTCTACCAAGGTGTAATCTATATATCTATATCTAGGTCTACCAAGGTGTAATCTATGTATTTATATCTAGGTCTACCGAGGTGCAATCTATATGTCTATATCTACATCTACCAAGGTTTAACCTATATATCTATATCTAGGTCTACCTAGATGTGATATATATTTCTATATCTTGGTCTACCTAGGTATAATCTATATATATATATCTAGGTCTACCTAGTTGTAATCTATGTATCTATATCTAGGTCTACCCAGGTGTAATCTATATATCTATATTTAGGTCTATCCAGGTGTAATCTATATATCCATATCAAGGTCCACATAGGTGTAATCTATATATCTATATCTAGGTCTACCTAGGTGTAATCTATATATCCATATCTAGTTCTACCTAAGTGTAATCTATATATCTATATCTAGTTCTACCTAAGTGTAATCTATATATCTATATCTAGGTCTTCACAAGTGTAATCTATATATCTATATCTAGGACTACCCAGGTGTAATCTATATATCCATATCTAGGTCCACATAGGTGTAATCTATATATCTATATCAAGGTCTACCTAGGTGTAATCTATATATCTATGTCTAGATCTACCTAGGTGTAATTTATATATCTATATCTAGGTCTACCTAGGTGTAATATGTATATCTATATCTAGGTCCACCGAGGTGTAATATATATATATCTATATCTACTTCTACCTAGGTGTAATCTTTATATCTATATCTAGGTCAACCAAGGTGTAATCAATATATCTATATCTAGGTCTACCTAGGTGTAATCTATATATCTATATCTAGGTCAACCAAGGTGTAACCTATATATCTATATCTAGATCTACCTAGGTGCAATCTATACATCTATATCTAGGTCTACCTAGGTGAAATATATATATCTATATCTAGGTCTACCTAGGTGTAATATATATATCTATATCTAGGTCAACCTAGGTGTAATCTATATATTTTTATCTAGGTCTACCTAGGTGTAATATATATATCTATATCTAGGTCTGTCTAGGTGCCATCTATATATCTATATCTAGGTCTACCTAGATGTGATATATATTTCTATATCTAGGTCTACTTAGGTGTAATCTATAAATCTATATCTCGGTCTACCAAGGTGTAATCTATATATCTATATCTAGGTCTACTCAAGTGCAATCTATATATCCATATCTAGGTCTACTCAGGTGTAATCTATATATCTATATCTAGGACTACCAAGGTTTAATCTATATATCTATATCTAGGACTACCAAGGTTTAATCTATATATCCATATCTAGGTCCACATAGGTGTGATCTATATATCTATATTTAGGTCTACCTAGGTGTAATCTATATATCTATGTCTAAATCTACCTAGGTGTAATTTATACATCTATATCTAGGTCTACCTATATGTAATCTGTATATCTATATCTAGGTCCACCGTGCTGTAATATATATATATCTATATCTAGTTCTACCTAGGTGTAATCATTATATCTATATCTAGGTCCACCTTGATAAAAAAATTAGGAAATTAGCTTTACGTGTGAATTCGCCATGAAGATAGACGGATTACGTATTTCAGGTTTGTGAAAGATAACCGTTTATATTCCCTACACGCAAGAAGAATCTGATACATGTCATTTAACACCAAACATACATGCACTCACGACTTGGTTCTCACGAATGAAATAATGAAATCGGATAATAATAAAAAATTAATAAATATTAGTGAAAATACTCGTTTGTAAGCTGCATGACGAAACTGTAAAGAGCAAATCTCTATTATTTAACTTTTATAGTAATACGAAAAGGAAATTCAATATGTTATAATAATATAAAAAGGAATTTCAATATGTTGTAACATTATGATAAGGAATTTTAATATCTTGTAATAATATGAAAAGAAATTTCAATATGTTGTTCTAATATGTAAAGGAATTTCAAGATGTTGTAATAATAAGAAAAGAAATTTCAATATGTTGTAATAATAGGAAAAGGAATTTCAAAATGTTGTAATAATATGAAAAGGAATTTCAATATGTTCTAATAATACGAAAAGAAATTTCAATATGTTGTAATAATACGAAAAGAAATTTCAATATGTTGTAATAATATGAAAAGGAATTTCAATATGTTGTAATTATATGAAAATGAATTTCAATATGTTGTAATAATACGAAAAAAATTTCAATATGTTGTAATAATATGAAAAAAAATTTCAATATGTTGTAATAATATGAAAAGGAATTTGAATACGTTGTAATAATACGAAAAGGAATTTCAATAAGTCGTAATAATATGAAAAGGAATTTCAATATTTTGTAATAATATCAAAAGGAATTTCAATATGTTATAATAATATGAAAAGGAAATTGAGTATGATGTAATAATATGAAAAGGAAATTCAATATGCTTTAATAATATCAAAAGGAATTTTAATATGTTGTTCTAATATGAAAAGGAATTTTAAGATGTTGTAATAATATGAGAAGGAATTTCAATATGTTGTAATAATAAGAAAAGAAATTTCAGTATGTTGTAATAATAGGAAAAGGAATTTCAATATGTCGTAATAATATGAAAAGGAATTTCAATATGTTCTAATAATACGAAAAGAAATTTCAATATGTTGTAATAATACGAAAAGAAATTTCAATATGTTGTAATGATATGAGAAAAAATTTCAATATGTTGTAATAATATGAAAAGGAATTTCAATATGATGTAATAATAAGAAAAGGCATTTCAACATGTTGTAATAATATAAAAAGTAATTTCATATCTTGTAATAATATGAAAAAAAAATCAATATGTTTTAATAATACGAAAAGAAATTTCAATATCTTGTAATAATAGAAAAAAATTACAATATGTTGTAATAGTAGGAAAAGAAATTTCAATATGTTGTAATAATGTGAAAACGAATTTCAATATGTTGTAATAATATGAAAAGAAATTTCAATGTATAGTAATAATATAAAAGGAATCTCAATATGTTATAATAATATGAAAAGAAATTTCAATATGTTGTAATAATATGAAAAGAAATTTCAATATGTTTTAATAATAAGAAAAGGAATTTCAATGTATTGTTATAATATAAAAAGGAATTTCAATATGTTATAATAATATGAAAAGGAGTTTCAATATGTTTTAATAATATGAAAAGTAATTTCAATATGTTGTAATAATAAGAAAAGAAATTTCAATATGTTGTAATAAAATGAAAGGGAATTTCAATATGTTGCAATAATATGAAAAAGATATTCAATATTTTCTAATAATAAGAAAAGGAATTTCAATTTATTTTAATAATATCAAAAGTAATTTTAGTATCTTGTAATAATACGAAAAGGAATTTCAAAATGTTGTAATAATATGGAAAATAATTTCAAAATGTTGTAATAATATGAAATGGAATTTTAAGATATTGTAACAATATGAAAAGAAATTTCAATATGTTGTAAAAACACAAAAAGGAATTTCAATATGTTGTAATAATAAAAAAAGGAATTTCAATATGTTGTAATAATACAAAAAGAAATTTCAATATGTTGTAATAATATGAAAAGGAATTTCAATATCTTCTAATAATATGAAAAGAAATTTCAATGTGTTGTAATAATATGAAAAGAAATTTCAAAATGTTCTAATAATATGAAAAGAAATTTTAATATGTTGTAATAATATGAAAAGGAAGTTCATATGTTGTAATAATATGAAAAGAAATGTCAATATGTTGTAATAACACGAAAAGAAATTTCAATATGTTGTAATAAAAAGAAAAGTAATTTCAATACGTTGTAATAATATGAAAAGAAATTTCAATATGTTTTAATAATAAGAAAAGGAATTTCAATATGTTGTAATAACATGAAAAGGAATTTCGATATGTTTTAATAATATGAAAAGGAATTTCAATATGTTGTAATAATATCAAAAGGAAATTCAATATGTTGTAAAAATATGAAAAGGAATTTTAATATGTTGTAATAATAAAAAAAGGAATTTCAATATCTTGTAATAATACAAAAAGGAATTTCAATGACTTGTAATAAAATGAAAAAGAATTTCAATATGTTCTAATAATATGAAAAGGAATTTTATTGTGTTGTAATAATATGAAAATAAATTTAAATATGTTCTAATAATATGAAAAGAAATTTCAATATGTTGTAATAATATGAAAAGTAATTTCATGTGTTGTAATAAAATGAAAAGGCATTTCAATATGTTCTAATAATATGAAAAGAAATTTCAATATGTTGTAATAATATGAAAAGGAATTTCAATATGTTGTAATAATATGAAAAGGAATTTCGATATGTTTTAATAATACGAAAAGAAATTTCAATATCTTGTAATAATAGAAAAAAAATTACAATATGTTGTAATAGTAGGAAAAGAAATTTCAATATGTTGTAATAATGTGAAAACGAATTTCAATATGTTGTAATAATATGAAAAAAAATTCAATGTATAGTAATAATATGAAAAGGAATCTCAATATGTTATAATAATATGAAAAGAAATTTCAATATGTTGTAATAATATGAAAAGAAATTTCAATATGTTTTAATAATAAGAAAAGGAATTTCAATGTATTGTAATAATATAAAAAGGAATTTCAATATGTTATAATAATATGAAAAGGAATTTCAATAGGATTTAATAATATGAAAAGGCATTTTAATATGTTGTAATAATATGAAAAGAAATTTCAATATGTTTTAATAATATGAAAAGGAATTTCAATATGTTGTAATAATAAGAAAAGAAATTTCAATATGTTGTAATAAAATGAAAGGGAATTTCAATATGTTGCAATAATATCAAAAAGATATTCAATATTTTCTAATAATATGAAAAGGAATTTCAATGTATTTTAATAATATCAAAAGTAATTTTAGTATCTTGTAATAATACGAAAAGGAATTTCAATATGTTGTAATAATAAAAAAAGGAATTTCAATATGTTGTAATAATACAAAAAGAAATTTCAATATGTTGTAATAATATGAAAAAGAAATTCAATATGTTGATATAATATGAAAAGGAATTTTAATATGTTATAATAATATGAAAAGGAATTTTAATGTATTGTAATGATATGAAAAGAAATTTCAAAATGTTCTAATAATATGAAAAGAAATTTTAATATGTTCTAATAATATGAGAAGGAATTTCATATGTTGTAATAATATGAAAAGAAATTTCAATATGTTGTAATAACACGAAAAGGAATTTCAATATGTTGTAATAAAAAGAAAAGTAATTTCAATACGTTGTAATAATATGAAAAGAAATTTCAATATATTGTAATAATATGAAAAAGAAATTCAATATGTTGTAATAATATGAAAAGGAATTTTAATATGTTATAATAATATGAAAAGGAATTTCAATGTATTGTAATGATATGAAAAGAAATTTCAAAATGTTCTAATAATATGAAAAGAAATTTTAATATGTTGTAATAATATGAGAAGGAATTTCATATGTTGTAATAATATGAAAAGAAATTTCAATATGTTGTAAAAACACGAAAAGGAATTTCAATATGTTGTAATAAAAAGAAAAGTAATTTCAATACGTTGTAATAATATGAAAAGAAATTTCAATATGTTTTAATAATAAGAAAAGGAATTTCAATATGTTGTAATAACATGAAAAGGAATTTCGATATGTTTTAATAATATGAAAAGGAATTTCAATATGTTGTAATAATATCAAAAGGAAATTCAATATGTTGTAAAAATATGAAAAGGAATTTTAATATGTTGTAATAATAAAAAAAGGAATTTCAATATCTTGTAATAATACAAAAAGGAATTTCAATGACTTGTAATAAAATGAAAAAGAATTTCAATATGTTCTAATAATATGAAAAGGAATTTTATTGTGTTGTAATAATATGAAAATAAATTTAAATATGTTCTAATAATATGAAAAGAAATTTCAATATGTTGTAATAATATGAAAAGTAATTTCATGTGTTGTAATAAAATGAAAAGGCATTTCAATATGTTCTAATAATATGAAAAGAAATTTCAATATGTTGTAATAATATGAAAAGGAATTTCAATATGTTGTAATAATATGAAAAGGAATTTCAATATGTTTTAATAATACGAAAAGAAATTTCAATATCTTGTAATAATAGAAAAAAAATTACAATATGTTGTAATAGTAGGAAAAGAAATTTCAATATGTTGTAATAATGTGAAAACGAATTTCAATATGTTGTAATAATATGAAAAAAAATTCAATGTATAGTAATAATATGAAAAGGAATCTCAATATGTTATAATAATATGAAAAGAAATTTCAATATGTTGTAATAATATGAAAAGAAATTTCAATATGTTTTAATAATAAGAAAAGGAATTTCAATGTATTGTAATAATATAAAAAGGAATTTCAATATGTTATAATAATATGAAAAGGAATTTCAATAGGATTTAATAATATGAAAAGGCATTTTAATATGTTGTAATAATATGAAAAGAAATTTCAATATGTTTTAATAATATGAAAAGGAATTTCAATATGTTGTAATAATAAGAAAAGAAATTTCAATATGTTGTAATAAAATGAAAGGGAATTTCAATATGTTGTAATAATATCAAAAAATATTCAATATTTTCTAATAATATGAAAAGGAATTTCAATGTATTTTAATAATATCAAAAGTAATTTTAGTATCTTGTAATAATATGAAAAGGAATTTCAATATGTTGTAATAATAAAAAAAAGGAATTTCAATATGTTGTAATAATACAAAAAGAAATTTCAATATGTTGTAATAATATGAAAAGAAATTCAATATGTTGATATAATATGAAAAGGAATTTTAATATGTTATAATAATATGAAAAGGAATTTTAATGTATTGTAATGATATGAAAAGAAATTTCAAAATGTTCTAATAATATGAAAAGAAATTTTAATATGTTCTAATAATATGAGAAGGAATTTCATATGTTGTAATAATATGAAAAGAAATTTCAATATGTTGTAATAATACGAAAAGGAATTTCAATATGTTGTAATAAAAAAAAAAGTAATTTCAATATGTTGTAATAATATGAAAAGAAATTTCAATATATTGTAATAATATGAAAAAGAAATTCAATATGTTGTAATAATATGAAAAGGAATTTTAATATGTTATAATAATATGAAAAGGAATTTCAATGTATTGTAATGATATGAAAAGAAATTTCAAAATGTTCTAATAATATGAAAAGAAATTTTAATATGTTGTAATAATATGAGAAGGAATTTCATATGTTGTAATAATATGAAAAGAAATTTCAATATGTTGTAATAAAAAAGAAAAGTAATTTCAATACGTTGTAATAATATGAAAAGAAATTTCAATATGTTTTAATAATAAGAAAAGGAATTTCAATATGTTGTAATAACATGAAAAGGAATTTCGATATGTTTTAATAATATGAAAAGGAATTTCAATATGTTGTAATAATATCAAAAGGAAATTCAATATGTTGTAATAATATCAAAAAGGAATTTTAATATGTTGTAATAATACAAAAAGGAATTTCAATATCTTGTAATAATACAAAAAGGAATTTCAATATCTTGTAATAAAATGAAAAAGAATTTCAATATGTTCTAATAATATGAAAAGGAATTTTACTGTGTTGTAATAATATGAAAAGAAATTTAAATATGTTCTAATAATATGAAAAGAAATTTCAATATGTGGTAATAATATGAAAAGTAATTTGATGTGTTGTAATAAAATGAAAAGGAATTTCAATATGCTTTAATAATAAAAAAAGAAATTTCAATATGTTGTAATAATAGAAAAAAATTAAAATATGTTGTAATAATAGAAAAAGAAATTTCAATATGTTTTAATAATGTCAAAACGAATTTCAATATGTTGTAATAATATGAAAGAAAATTTCAAAATCTTATAATAATATGAAAAGAAATTTCAATGTATAGTAATAATATGAAAAGGAATCTCAATATGTTATAATAATATGAAAAGAAATTTCAATATGTTGTAATAATATGAAAAGGAATTTCAATATATTGTAATAATATGAAAAGGAATTTCAATATATTGTAATAATACGAAAAGAAATTTCAATATGTTGTAATAATTTGAAAATTTATTTCAATATGTTGTAAGAATACAAAAAGAAATTTTAATTTATTGTAATAATGTAAAAAGGAATATAAATATCTTATAATAATATGAAAAGGAATTTTAATATCTTATAATAATATCAAAAGAAATTTCAATGTGTTGTAATAATATGAAAAGAAATTTCAATATATTGTAATAATATGAAAAAAAATTTCAATATGTTATAATAATATGAAAAGGAATTTCAATATGTTTTAATAATATAAAAAGGAATTTCAATATGTTGTAATAATATGAAAAGAAATTTCAGTAAGTTTTAATAATATGAAAAGGAATTTCAATGTATATTAATAATATCAAAAGGAATTTTAGTATGTTGTAATAATACTAAAAGTAATTTCAAAATGTTGTAATAATAAGAAAATGACTTTCAAAATGTAATAATATGAAAAGAAATTTCAATATGTTGTAATAATATGAACAGGAAATTCAATATGTTCTAATAATATGAAAAGGAATCTTAATATGTTATAATAATATAAAAAGGAATTTCAATGTATTGTAATAAAATGAAAAGAAATTTCAAAATGTTCTAATAATATGAAAAGAAATTTCAATGTATTGTAATAATATGAAAAGGAAATTCAAAATGTTGTAATAATATGAAAAGGAATTTTAATATGTTATAATAATATGAAAAGGAATTTCAATGTATTGTAATAGAATGAAAATAAATTTCAAAATGTTCTAATAATATGAAAAGAAATTTCAATATGTTGTAGTAATACGAAAAGGAATTTCTTATGTTGTAATAATATGAAAAGGAGTTTCAATATGTTGTAAAAACACGAAAAGGAATTTCAAAATGTTGTAATAATATGGAAAATAATTTCAAAATGTTGTAATAATATGAAATGGAATTTTAAGATATTGTAACAATATGAAAAGAAATTTCAATATGTTGTAAAAACACAAAAAGGAATTTCAATATGTTGTAATAATAAAAAAAGGAATTTCAATATGTTGTAATAATACAAAAAGAAATTTCAATATGTTGTAATAATATGAAAAGGAATTTCAATATCTTCTAATAATATGAAAAGAAATTTCAATGTGTTGTAATAATATGAAAAGAAATTTCAAAATGTTCTAATAATATGAAAAGAAATTTTAATATGTTGTAATAATATGAAAAGGAAGTTCAAATGTTGTAATAATATGAAAAGAAATGTCAATATGTTGTAATAACACGAAAAGAAATTTCAATATGTTGTAATAAAAAGAAAAGTAATTTCAATACGTTGTAATAATATGAAAAGAAATTTCAATATGTTTTAATAATAAGAAAAGGAATTTCAATATGTTGTAATAATATGAAAAGGAATTTCGATATGTTTTAATAATATGAAAAGGAATTTCAATATGTTGTAATAATATGAAAAGGAAATTCAATATGTTGTAAAAATATGAAAAGGAATTTTAATATGTTGTAATAATAAAAAAGGAATTTCAATATCTTGTAATAATACAAAAAGGAATTTCAATGACTTGTAATAAAATGAAAAAGAATTTCAATATGTTCTAATAATATGAAAAGGAATTTTATTGTGTTGTAATAATATGAAAAGTAATTTCATGTGTTGTAATAAAATGAAAAGGCATTTCAATATGTTCTAATAATATGAAAAGAAATTTCAATATGTTGTAATAATATGAAAAGTAATTTCATATCTTGTAATAATATGAAAAGGAATTCAATATGTTTTAATAATACGAAAAGAAATTTCAATATCTTGTAATAATAGAAAAAAAATTACAATATGTTGTAATAATAGGAAAAGAAATTTCAATATGTTGTAATAATATGAAAACGAATTTCAATATGTTGTAATAATATGAAAAAAAATTCAATGTATAGTAATAATATGAAAAGGAATCTCAATATGTTATAATAATATGAAAAGAAATTTCAATGTATTGTAATAATATAAAAAGGAATTTCAATATGTTATAATAATATGAAAAGGAATTTCAATAGGATTTAATAATATGAAAAGGCATTTTAATATGTTGTAATAATATGAAAAGAAATTTCAATATGTTTTAATAATATGAAAAGGAATTTCAATATGTTGTAATAATAAGAAAAGAAATTTCAATATGTTGTAATAAAATGAAAGGAATTTCAATATGTTGTAATAATATCAAAAAAGATATTCAATATTTTGTAATAATATGAAAAGGAATTTCAATGTATTTTAATAATATCAAAAGTAATTTTAGTATCTTGTAATAATATGAAAAGGAATTTCAATATGTTGTAATAATAAAAAAAAGGAATTTCAATATGTTGTAATAATACAAAAAAGAAATTTCAATATGTTGTAATAATATGAAAAAGAAATTCAATATGTTGATATAATATGAAAAGGAATTTTAATATGTTATAATAATATGAAAAGGAATTTCAATGTATTGTAATGATATGAAAAGAAATTTCAAAATGTTCTAATAATATGGAAAGAAATTTTAATATGTTGTAATAATATGAGAAGGAATTTCATATGTTGTAATAATATGAAAAGAAATTTCAATATGTTGTAATAACACGAAAAGGAATTTCAATATGTTGTAATAAAAAGAAAAGTAATTTCAATACGTTGTAATAATATGAAAAGAAATTTCAATATGTTTTAATAATAAGAAAAGGAATTTCAATATGTTGTAATAACATGAAAAGGAATTTCGATATGTTTTAATAATATTAAAAGGAATTTCAATATGTTGTAATAATATCAAAAGGAAATTCAATATGTTGCAATAATATCAAAAAGGAATTTTAATATGTTGTAATAATACAAAAATGAATTTCAATATCTTGTAATAATACAAAAAGGAATTTCAATATCTTGTAATAAAATGAAAAAGAATTTCAATATGTTCTAATAATATGAAAAGGAATTTTACTGTGTTGTAATAATATGAAAAGAAATTTAAATATGTTCTAATAATATGAAAAGAAATTTCAATATGTTGTAATAATATGAAAAGTAATTTGATATGTTGTAATAAAATGAAAAGGAATTTCAATATGTTTAATAATAAAAAAAAGAAATTTCAATATGTTGTAATAATAGAAAAAATTAAAATATGTTGTAATAATAGAAAAAGAAATTTCAATATGTTTTAATAATGTCAAAACGAATTTCAATATGTTGTAATAATATGAAAGAAAATTTCAAAATCTTATAATAATATGAAAAGAAATTTCAATGTATAGTAATAATATGAAAAGGAATTTCAATATGTTATAATAATATGAAAAGAAATTTCAATATGTTGTAATAATATGAAAAGGAATTTCAATATATTGTAATAATATGAAAAGGAATTTCAATATATTGTAATAATATGAAAAGAAATTTCAATATGTTGTAATAATATGAAAATTTATTTCAATATGTTGTAATAATACAAAAAGAAATTTTAATTTATTGTAATAATGTAAAAGGAATATAAATATGTTATAATAATATGAAAAGGAATTTTAATATGTTGTAATAATATCAAAAGAAATTTCAATATGTTGTAATAATATGAAAAGAAATTTCAATATATTGTAATAATATGAAAAAAAATTTCAATATGTTGTAATAATATGAAAAGGAATTTCAATATGTTGTAATAATATAAAAGGAATTTCAATATGTTGTAATAATATGAAAAGAAATTTCAATATGTTTTAATAATATGAAAAGGAATTTCAATGTATTTTAATAATATCAAAAGGAATTTTAATATGTTGTAATAATATAAAAGTAATTTCAAAATGTTGTAATAATAAGAAAATGAATTTCAAAATGTAATAATATGAAAAGAAATTTCAATATGTTGTAATAATATGAAAAGAAAATTCAATATGTTGTAATAATATGAAAAGGAATTTAATATGTTGTAATAATATAAAAGGAATTTCAATATATTGTAATAAAATGAAAAGAAATTTCAATATGTTGTAATAATATGAAAAGAAATTTCAATGTATTGTAATAATATGAAAAGGAAATTCAAAATGTTGTAATAATATGAAAAGGAATTTTAATATGTTATAATAATATGAAAAGGAATTTCAATGTATTGTAATAAATGAAAAGAAATTTCAATATGTTGTAATAATATGAAAAGAAATTTCAATATGTTGTAATAATATGAAAAGGAATTTCTTATGTTGTAATAATATGAAAAGGAGTTTCAATATGTTGTAAAATCACGAAAAGGAATTTCAATATGTTGTAATAAAAAGAAAAGTAATTTCAATATGTTGTAATAACATAACAAGGAATTTCAATATGTTGTAATAATATGAAAAGGAATTTCAATATGTTGTAATAATATGAAAAGAAATTTCAATATGTTCTAGTAATATAAAAAGGAATTTTACTGTGTTGTAATAATATGAAAAGAAATTTAAATATGTTCTAATAATATGAAAAGAAATTTAATTATGTTCTAATAATATGAAAAAAAATTTCAATATGTTGTAATAATATGAAAAGTAATTTTAGATGTTGTAATAATAGGAAAAGAAATTTCAATATGTTGTAATAATATATAAAGAAATTTCAATATGTTGTAATTATATGAAAAAAATTTCAATGTGTTGTAATATTACGAAAAGAAATTTTAATATGTTGTAATAATAAAAAAAGGAATTTCACTATCTTGTAATAATATGAAAAGAAATTTCAATGTGTTCTAATAATATGAGAAAAAATTTCAATGTATTGTAATAATATGAAAAGAAATTTCAAGGTGTTCTAATAATATGAAAAGAAATTTCAATGTATTGTAATAATATGAATAGCAATTTCAATATGTTATAATAATATGAATAGGAATTTCAATATGTTTTAATAATATGAAAAAAAATTTCAATATGTTTTAATAATATGAAACGAAATTTCAATAAGTTTTAATAATATAAAAAGGAATTTCAATATGTTGTAATGATAATAATCGAAATTGATGATGTTTGTTATAAGAATGCATATTTTAAGTTTTTGTCTGAGAACAATCTTCGTATTATTATTTCTTCTCCTACACGGATAACCAATTCTTGTATTGATCATTTTTTAATTAGTGGAAATACTGTTAAAAATTGTTATTCTTATATTGTTGAGAGTTTTTTGACCGATCATTTTCCAATTGTTTTATGTACAGACATTTTATCGGATCTAGAACATGTCTCAAATGTTCAAAAGATTAAATTTAATGAATTGAGTTCTTGTTTGAATTTTTCAGATTGGTCCTGTGTTATGAATTGTTCTGATGTTAATGTTGCTTATGATAATTTTGCTGAAGTGTTAACTGATTGTATTCAAAGTTGTACTACTACTGTTTCTGTGTCACGAAAGTTTAGAAAAATTAAGCCATGGATTACCAGTGAATTGGTTTTGTTAATGATTAAAAGAGATAAGTTAAAAAAGAAAGTACATCAATTTCCTGATGATATTTATCTAAAGATTAGATTTAAGTGTTTAAGGAATTATGTTGTTAGCTTGACCATTAAGACTAAATGGACTTATTATCATAACCTGTTTAAGAATGCTAAAACTATTAAACAGAATTGGAATATTGTTAACTCTATTATTGATGTTAAAAAAAAATAAGAAATTTTGTAATTTTGGTACTACTGATTTATCTGATTTGAATTATTTTTTTGTTAATGTTGCTAAATCTACTTGCTCAATCCTAAATTTTGTTCTCAGGGCATGCCTCCTGCTCCTTCTTCTTCTTGTTACCTATATCCTGTTACTGTATCTGAAACTATGAATAATATTTTCTCCTTATCAAATTCAGCTTCTAATGGTGTAGATTGTGTTTCGGTTAAGATTTTGAAAGCTAATGCTAATCTTTTTGCACCAATTTTGACTTTTTTTAATTAATTTATCTTTTACTCAAGGAAGTTTCCTAATGCTTTAAAGTTATCATTGGTCATTCCTATTTATAAATCTGGTAATATTTCTGATTTTACGAATTATAGACCTATTTCCTTATTAATACATTTCTCTAAACTATTTGAAAAATCTATGAAGATTAGAATTTTATCATTTCTTGATAGACATTCAGTTTTGTCTCCTTCTCAATTTGGCTTTCGGCCTGGGCTTGGAACGGAGGTTGCTGTTGCTAAACTTGTGGAAGTATTACAGAAGCTTTGGATTCTGATCTTCATCCAATTGCTGTTTTTCTTGACTTAGCCAAAGCTTTTGATTCTGTTAATCATAAAATATTGTTAAATAAATTATCTTATTATGGTTTTAGAGGCATTGTTTTTGATTGGTTTTTTTCTTACTTTCACAATAGAAAGCAATCGGTTTGTATCCATAATAATTATAGTGATTGGCTTACAATTAATGTTGAGTACCACAAGGTTCTGTTCTGGGCCCTTTATTATTTCTCATTTATATAAATGATATTCTTTACCAACAGTTTTTTGGAGATATCCAAGCCTATGCCGATGATATTGCTGTTGTTTATAGTAAGCCAAATCTAATTAATGAAGCCATTATTTCCAGTGATCTTAATGACTTATCCTTAAATATATCTAAATCTTTTCTTCTTCAGTTTAACCTTTATGGTGTCATTCCAGCTTTTCCTTCTATTTTTTATCATTCTAGTGATTGTTATACTTACCCTAATTGTAAGTGTCCCAAATTGACTCAAGTTTCCTCTATTAAATATTTAAGAATTATTTTAGATCGAAAATTAAATTGGCAATTTCATATTAATTCTTTAGTTAATAAATTAAAATATAGTTCTATGCTAATTTTTGAACTTAGTCATTGTGCTCCTTATCATATTTTGTTAAGTGTATATTATGCTCTCTTTCAATCTTTCTTACAATATTGTATTTCAATTTGGGGTGGCACATATAAGACTTTTTTTAATTCCTATTCACAAGTTGCAAAAAAAGTGTTTTCTCTTTATTTTTTACTCATAGGCTTGATACCGATTTCAGTAAATTTAACTCCTCTTTCATATGATAAACTTTATTTATATTTTTTAGCTTTATCTACAATGCATGTTTCTTTTAATAGGCCTTTTAAAGTCACTTCATATTTTACACAACTTCAATCTTTTTTTCCAATTAATGTACCCACACCACGTAAAACAGTTACACTTCATCAATATCTTTATTTGGCACCTCGTATTCATAATTTTATTCCTTATAGTATAAGATCTTCTATTAATCGTGTTAATCAAAAGAAATACTTAAAACAATGGATCTTAAATACTGATGATAATATTCTGGGAACTATATATTGATTTTGTAAGTTTTGATTTTACTTTATTATGTTGTAATATCATACGAGTTAACTCTTTGTTGATGGTTTTATATTGATATTTGATTTTTTGTGTCTAATTTATTGTTTAATAAATTAATTATATTATTATTATTATTATTATTATTATTATTATTATTATTATTATATGAAAAGGAATTTCAATATGTTTCAATAATATGAAAAGGAATTTCAATGTGTTGTAATAATATGAAAAGAAATTTAAATATGTTTTAATAATATGAAAAGGAATTTCAATATGTTCTAATAATAAGAAAACAAATTTCAATATGTTGTAATAATATGAAAAGGAATTTCAATATATTGCAATAATATGAAAAAGAATTTCAATATTTTCTAATAATATGAAAAGGAATTTCAATGTATTTTAATAATATGAAAAGGAATTTTAGTATGTTGTAATAATACGAAAAGGAATTTCAAAATGTTGTAATAATATGAAAAGGAATTTTAATATGTTGTAATAATATGAAAAGGAATTTCAATATGTTGTAATAATACGAAAAGAAATTTCAATATGTTGTAATAATAAAAAAGGAATTTCAATATGTTGTAATAATAAAAAAAGGAATTTCAATATGTTGTAATAATACAAAAAGAAATTTCAATATGTTGTAATAATACGAAAAAGAATTTCAATATCTTGTAATAATATGAAAAGAAATTTCAATGTTTTGTAATAATATTAAAAGAAATTTCAATGTATTGTAATAATATGAAAAGGAATTTCAATATGTTATAATAATATGAAAAGGAATTTCAGTATGTTTCAATAATATGAAAAGGAATTTCAATATGTTGTAATAATATGAAAAGAAATTTCAATATGTTGTAATAATAAAAAAAGGAATTTCAATATGTTGTAATAATACAAAAAGAAATTTCAAAATGTTGTAAAAATATCAAAAGGAATTTCAATATGTTATAATAATATGAAAAGGAATTTCAATATCTTGTAATAATATGAAAAGGAATTTTAGTATGTTCTAATAATACGAAAAGGAATTTTAATATGTTGTGATAATATGAAAAAGAATTTCAATATGTTGTAATAATATGAAAAAAAAATTTCAATATGTTGTGAGAATATGAAAAAAAATTTCAATATATTGTAATAATATGAAAAGGAATTTTAGTATGTTGTAATAATAAAAAAAGGAACTTCAATGTGTTGTGATAATATGAAACGGAATTTCAATATGTTGTAAGAATATGAAAATGAATTTCAATATATTGTAATAATATGAAAAGTAATTTTAGTATGTTGTAATAATACGAAAAGAAACTACAATGTGTTGTGATAATATGAAAAAGAATTTCAATATGTTGTAATAATATCAAGAGGAATTTCAATACATAGTAATAATATAAAAAGATATTTCAATATGTTGTAATAATACGAAAAGAAATTTCAATATGTTGTAATAATATGAAAAGGAATTTCAATATGTTGTAATAATACAAAAAGAAATTTTAATGTATTGTAATAATATCAAAAGGAATTTAAATATGTTATAATAATATGAAAAGGAATTCCAAATGTTGTAATAATATGAAAAGAAATTTCAATATGTTGTAATAATATGAAAAAAAATTTCAATATGTTGTAATAATATGAAAAGGAATTTCAATATGTTGTAATAATATGAAAAGAATTTCAATATGTTGTAATAATATGAAAAGGAATTTCAATATGTTGTAATAATATGAAAAAAAATTTCAATATATTGTAATAATATGAAAAGAAATTTCAATATGTTGTAATAATATGAAAAGGAATTTCAATATATTGTAATAATACGAATAAAAATATCAATATCTTGTAATAATATGAAAAGACATTTCAATATGTTGTAATAATATGAAAAGAAATTTCAATATATTGTAATAATATGAAAAGGAATTTCAATATGTTGTAATAATATGAAAAGGAATTTCAATATATTGTAATAATATGAAAAAAAATTTCAATATGTTGTAATAATATGAAAAGGAATTTCAATATGTTGTAATTATATGAAAAGGAATTTTAGTATGTTGTAATAATACAAAAAGGAATTTCAATATGTTGTGATAATTTGAAAAGGAATTTCAATATGTTGTAATGATATGAAAAAAAATTTCAATATGTTGTAATTATATGAAAAGGAATTTCAATATATTGTAATAATATAAAAAGGAATTTCAGTATGTTGTAATAATATGAAAAGAAACTTCAATATGTTGTGATAATATGAAAAGGAATATCAATATGTTGTAATAATATCAAGAGGAATTTCAATAGATAGTAATAATATGAAAAGGAATTTCTATATGTTGTAATAATACAAAAAAAATTTCAATATGTTGTAATAATATGAAAAGGAATTTCAATATGTGGTAATAATACAAAAAGAAATTTCAATGTATTGTAATAATATCAAAAGGAATATAAATATGTTATAATAATATGAAAAGGAATTTCAAAATATTGTAACAATATGAAAAGGAATTTCAAGATGTTGTAATAATATGAGAAAAAATTTCAATATGTTGTAATAATATGAAAAGGAATTTCAATATGTTGTAATAATATGAAAAGGAATTTCAATATGTTGTATTAATATAAAAAGAAATTTCAATATGTTGCAATAATATGAAAGGGTATTTCAATATATTGTAATAATATGAAAAAAAATTTTAGTATGTTGTAATAATACAAAAACAAACTTCAATGTGTTGTAATAATATGAAAAGAAATTTGAATATATTGTAATAATATGAAAAGTTTTTCAATATGTTGTAATAATATCAAAAGAAATTTCAATGTATTGTAATAGTATGAAAAAAAATTCAATATATTGTAATAATATGAAAAAAAATTCAATATGTTGTAATAATATGAAAAGGAATTTCAATATGTTGTAATCATATGAAAAGGAATTTTAGTATGTTCTAATAATACGAAAAGGAATTTTAAAAATGTTGTAATAATATGAAAAGGAATTTCAATATGTTGTAATAATATGAAAAGAAATTTCAATATGTTGTAAGAATATGAAAATGAATTTCAATATATTGTAATAATATGAAAAGGAATTTTAGTATGTTGTAATAATAGAAAAAGGAATTTTAATATGTTGTGATAATATGAAAAGGAATTTCAATATGTTGTAATAATATCAAGAGGAATTTCAATACATAGTAATAATATGAAAAGATATTTCAATATGTTGTAATAATATGAAAAGGAATTTCAATATGTTGTAATAATACAAAAAGAAATTTCAATATATTGTAATAATATCAAAAGGAATATAAATATGTTATAATAATATGAAAAGGAATTTCAAAATGTTGTAATAATATGAAAAAGAATTTCAAGATGTTGTAATAATATGAGAAAAAATTTCAATATGTTGTAATAATATGAAAAGGAATTTCAATATGTTGTAATAATATGAAAAGGAATTTCAATATGTTGTAATAATATGAAAAGGAATTTCAATATGTTGTAATAATATGAAAAGAAATTTTAATATGTTGTAATAATATGAAAAGGAATTTCAATATGTTGTAATAATATGAAAAGAAATTTCAATATGTTGTAATAATATGAAAAGAAATTTCAATATGTTGTAATAATATGAAAAGAAATTTCAATATGTTGTAATAATATGAAAAAAAATTTCAATATATTGTAATAATATGAAAAAAATTTCAATATGTTGTAATAATATGAAAAGGAATTTCAATATGTTGTAATAATATGAAAAGGAATTTCAATATGTTGTAATAATATGAAAAGGAATTTCAATATGTTGTAATAATATGAAAAGGAATTTCAATATGTTGTAATAATATGAAAAGAAATTTCAATATGTTGTAATAATATGAAAAGGAATTTCAATATATTGTAATAATATGAAAAGGAATTTTAGTATGTTGTAATAATATGAAAAGAAACTTCAATGTGTTGTAATAATATGAAAAGGAATTTCAATATGTTGTAATAATATCAAAAGGAATTTCAATATATTGTAATAATACGAAAAGAAATTTCAGTATGTTGTAATAATATGAAAAGGAATTTCAATATGTCGTAATAATACGAAGAATAATTTCAATATGTTGTAATAATATGAAAAGGAATTTCAATATGTTATAATAATATGAAAAGGAATTTTAAGATGTTGTAATAATACGAAAAGAAATTTCAATATGTTGTAATAATATGAAAAAAAAATTCAATATATTGTAATAATACAAGAAGAAATATCAATATGTTGTAATAATATCAAAAGGAATCTCAATATGTTGTTATAACACGAAAAGATATTTCAATATATTGTAATAATATGAAAAGGAATTTCAATATGTTGCAATAATATGAAAGGGTATTTCAATATATTGTAATAATATGAAAAAAAATTTTAGTATGTTGTAATAATACAAAAACAAACTTCAATGTGTTGTGATAATATGAAAAGGAATTTCAATATGTTGTAATAATATGAAAAGAAATTTGAATATATTGTAATAATATGAAAAGTTTTTCAATATGTTGTAATAATATGAAAAGAAATTTCAATGTATTGTAATAGTATGAAAAAAATTCAATATATTGTAATAATATGAAAAAAAATTTCAATATGTTGTAATAATATGAAAAGGAATTTCAATATGTTGTAATAATATGAAAAGGAATTTTAATATGTTGTAATAATATGAAAAGGAATTTCAATATGTTGTGATAATATGAAAAGGAATTTCAATATGTTGTAATAATAAAAAAGGAATTTCAATATGTTGTAATAATAAAAAAGGAATTTCAATATGTTGTAATAATACAAAAAGAAATTTCAATATGTTGTAATAATATGAAAAAAATTTCAATATGTTGTAATAATATGAATTTCAATATGTTGTAATAATATGAAAAGAAATTTCAATATGTTGTAATAATATGAAAAGAAATTTCAATATATTGTAATAATATGAAAAGGAATTTCAATATGTTGTAATAATATGAAAAATTTCAATATGTTGTAATAATATGAAAAATTCAATGTGTTGTAATTTCAATATGTTTGTAATAATATGAAAAGGAATTTCAATATGTTGTAATAATATGAAAAGAAATTTCAATATGTTGTAATAATAAAAAAAGGAATTTCAATATGTTGTAATAATATGAAAAGGAATTTCAATATGTTGTAATAATATGAAAAGAAATTTCAATATGTTGTAATAATATGAAAAGGAATTTCAATATGTTGTAATAATATGAAAAGGAATTTCAATATGTTGTAATAATATGAAAAAAAATTTCAATATGTTGTAATAATATGAAAAAAATTTCAATATATTGTAATAATATGAAAAGGAATTTCAATATGTTGTAATAATATGAAAAGGAATTTCAATATGTTGTAATAATATGAAAAGAAATTTCAATATGTTGTAATAATATGAAAAGGAATTTCAATATATTGTAATAATATGAAAAGGAATTTTAGTATGTTGTAATAATACGAAAAGAAATTTCAATATGTTGTAATAATATGAAAAGAAATTTCAATATGTTGTAATAATATGAAAAGGAATTTCAATATGTTGTAATAATATGAAAAGAATTTCAATATGTTGTAATAATATGAAAAAAATTTCAATATGTTGTAATAATATGAAAAGGAATTTCAATATGTTGTAATAATATGAAAAGGAATTTCAATATGTTGTAATAATATGAAAAGGAATTTCAATATGTTGTAATAATATGAAAAGGAATTTCAATATGTTGTAATAATATGAAAAGAAATTTCAATATGTTGTAATAATATGAAAAGAAATTTCAATATGTTGTAATAATATGAAAAGGAATTTCAATATGTTGTAATAATATGAAAAGGAATTTCAATATGTTGTAATAATATGAAAAGGAATTTCAATATGTTGTTGTAATAATATGTTGTAAAAAAAAATTTCAATATGTTGTAATAATATGAAAAGGAATTACAATATGTTTTAATAATACGAAAAGAAATTTCAATATGTTGTAATAATATCAAAAGGAATTTCAATATGTTGTAATAATATGAAAAGGAATTTCAATATATTGTAATAATATGAAAAGGAATTTCAATATGTTGTAATAATATGAAAAAAAATTTCAATATGTTGTAATAATATGAAAAGGAATTTCAATATGTTGTAATAATATGAAAAGGAATTTCAATATGTTGTATTAATATAAAAAAAAATTTCAATATGTTGCAATAATATGAAAGGGTATTTCAATATATTGTAATAATATGAAAAAAAATTTTAGTATGTTGTAATAATACAAAAACAAACTTCAATGTGTTGTAATAATATGAAAAGAAATTTGAATATATTGTAATAATATGAAAAGTTTTTCAATATGTTGTAATAATATCAAAAAAAATTTCAATGTATTGTAATAGTATGAAAAAAAATTCAATATATTGTAATAATATGAAAAAAAATTCAATATGTTGTAATAATATGAAAAGGAATTTCAATATGTTGTAATCATATGAAAAGAAATTTTAGTATGTTCTAATAATACGAAAAGGAATTTTTAAAATGTTGTGATAATATGAAAAGGAATTTCAATATGTTGTAATAATATGAAAAGAAATTTCAATATGTTGTAAGTATATGAAAATGAATTTCAATATATTGTAATAATATGAAAAGGAATTTTAGTATGTTGTAATAATAGGAAAAAAAACTTCAATGTGTTGTGATAATATGAAACGGAATTTCAATATGTTGTAAGAATATCAAGAGGAATTTCAATACATAGTAATAATATGAAAAGATATTTCAATATGTTGTAATAATATGAAAAGGAATTTCAATATCTGGTAATAATACAAAAAGAAATTTTAATGTATTGTAATAATATCAAAAGGAATATAAATATGTTATAATAATATGAAAAGGAATTTCAAGATGTTGTAATAATATGAAAAGAATTTCAATATGTTGTAATAATATGAAAAGAAATTTCAATATGTTGTAATAATATGAAAAGAAATTTCAATATGTTGTAATAATATGAAAAGGAATTTCAATATGTTTTAATAATATGAAAGGGTATTTCAATATATTGTAATAATATGAAAAGAAATTTTAGTATGTTGTAATAATACAACAACAAACTTCAATGTGTTGTGATAATATGAAAAGGAATTTCAATATGTTGTAATAATATGAAAAGAAATTTGAATATATTGTAATAATATGAAAAGTTTTTCAATATGTTGTAATAGTATGAAAAGAAATTTCAATGTATTGTAATAGTATCAAAAAAATTCAATATATTGTAATAATATGAAAAGAAATTTCAATATGTTGTAATAATATGAAAAGGAATTTCAATATGCTGTAATAATATGAAAAGGAATTTTAGTATGTTGTAATAATATGAAAAGGAATTTCAATATGTTGTAATAATATGAAAAGAAATTTCAATATGTTGTAATAATATGAAAAGGAATTTCAATATATTGTAATAATATGAAAAGGAATTTTAGTATGTTGTAATAATACGAAAAGAAACTTCAATGTGTTGTGATAATATGAAACGGAATTTCATTATGTTGTAATAATATCAAAAGGAATTTCAATATATTGTAATAATACGAAAAGAAATTTCAGTATGTTGTAATAATATGAAAAGGAATTTCAATATGTCGTAATAATACGAAGAATAATTTCAATATGTTGTAATAATATGAAAAGGAATTTCAATATGTTATAATAATATGAAAAGGAATTTTAAGATGTTGTAATAATACGAAAAGAAATTTCAATATGTTGTAATAATATGAAAAAAAAATTCAATATATTGTAATAATACAAGAAGAAATATCAATATGTTGTAATTATATCAAAAGGAATCTCAATATGTTGTTATAACACGAAAAGATATTTCAATATATTGTAATAATATGAAAAGGAATTTCAATATGTTGTAATAATATGAAAAAGTATTTCAATATATTGTAATAATATGAAAAAAAATTTTAGTATGTTGTAATAATACAAAATATGTTGTAAAATTCAAACTTCAATAATATGAAAAGTTTCAATATGTTGTAATAATATGAAAAGAAATTTCAATATATTGTAATAATATGAAAAGTTTTTCAATATGTTGTAATAATATGAAAAGAAATTTCAATGTATTGTAATAGTATGAAAAAAAATTCAATATATTGTAATAATATGAAAAAAAATTTCAATATGTTGTAATAATATGAAAAGGAATTTCAATATGTTGTAATAATATGAAAAGGAATTTTAATATGTTGTAATAATATGAAAAGAAATTTCAATATGTTGTAATAATATGAAAAGGAATTTCAATATGTTGTAATAATATGAAAAGGAATTTCAATATGTTGTAATAATATCAAAAGGAATTTCAATATGTTGTAATAATATGAAAAGGAATTTCAATATGTTGTAATAATATGAAAAGAAATTTCAATATGTTGTAATAATATGAAAAATTTCAATATGTTTGTAATAATATGAAAAGAAATTTCAATATGTTGTAATAAAAGAAATTTCAATATGTTGTAATAATATGAAAATTTCAATGTTGTTGTAATAATATGAAAATATGAAAAGAATTTCAATATGTTGTAATAATATGAAAAGGAATTTCAATATGTTGTAATAATATGTTGTAATAATATGAAAAGGAATTTCAATATGTTGTAATAATATGAAAAGAAATTTCAATATGTTGTAATAATATGAAAAGGAATTTCAATATGTTGTAATAATATGAAAAGAATTTCAATATGTTGTAATAATATGAAAAGGAATTTCAATATGTTGTAATAATATGAAAAGAATTTCAATATGTTGTAATAATATGAAAAGGAATTTCAATATGTTGTATAAAGAAATGTAATAATATGAAAATAAATTTCAATATGTTGTAATAATATGAAAAGGAATTTCAATATGTTGAAAAGGAATAATAATAATATGAAAAGAAATTTCAATATGTTGTAATAATATGAAAAGGAATTTTAGTATGTTGTAATAATATGAAAAGGAATTTCAATATGTTGTAATAATATGAAAAGGAATTTCAATATATTGTAATAATATGAAAAGGAATTTCAATATGTTGTAATAATATGAAAAGAAATTTCAATATGTTGTAATAATATGAAAAGGAATTTCAATATGTTGTAATAATGAAAAGGAATTTCAAATAATATGAAAGGAATTTCAATATGTTGTAATAATATGAAAAATAATATGAATTTCAATATGTTGTAATAATATGAAAAGGAATTTCAATATGTTGTAATAATATGAAAAGGAATTTCAATATGTTGTAATAATATGAAAAGGAATTTCAATATATTGTAATAATACGAATAAAAATTTCAATATGTTGTAATAATATGAAAAGACATTTCAATATGTTGTAATAATATGAAATAGAATTTCAATATGAATTTCAATATGTTGTAATAATATGAAAAGGAATTTCAATATGTTGTAATAATATTTCAATATGAATAATATGAAAAGAATTTCAATATGTTGTAATAATATGAAAAGGAATTTCAATATGTTGTAATAATATGAAAAGGAATTTCAATATGTTGTAATAATATGAAAAGGAATTTCAATATGTTGTAATAATATGAAAAGGAATTTCAATATGTTGTAATAATATGAAAAGAAATTTCAATATGTTGTAATAATATGAAAAGGAATTTCAATATGTTGTAATAATATGAAAAGGAATTTCAATATGTTGTAATAATATGAAAAGGAATTTCAATATGTTGTAATAATATGAAAAGGAATTTCAATATGTTGTAATAATATATAAAGAAATTTCAATATGTTGTAATTATATGAAAAAAATTTCAATGTGTTGTAATATTACGAAAAGAAATTTCAATATGTTGTAATAATATGAGAAGAAATTTCAATATGTTGTAATAATATGAAAAGAAATTTCAATATGTTGTAATAATATGAAAAGAAATTTCAATATGTTGTAATAATATGAGAAGCAATTTCAATATGTTGTAATAATATGAAAAATTTCAATATGTTGTAATAATATGAAAAGGAATTTCAATATGTTGTAATAATATGAAAAGGAATTTCAATATGTTGTAATAATATGAAAAGGAATTTCAATATGTTGTAATAATATGAAAAGAAATTTCAATATGTTGTAATAATATGAAAAGGAATTTCAATATTTGTAATAATATGAAAATATGGAATTTCAATATGTTGTAATAATATGAAAAGGAATTTCAATATGTTGTAATAATATGAAAAGGAATTTCAATATGTTGTAATAATATGAAAAGGAATTTCAATATGTTGTAATAATATGAAAAGGAATTTCAATATGTTGTAATAATATGAAAAGAAATTTCAATATGTTGTAATAATATGAAAAGGAATTTCAATATGTTGTAATAATATGAAAAGAAATTTCAATATGTTGTAATAATATGAAAAGGAATTTCAATATGTTGTAATAATATGAAAAGAAATTTCAATATGTTGTAATAATATGAAAAGAAATTTCAATATGTTGTAATAATATGAAAAGGAATTTCAATATGTTGTAATAATATGAAAAGAAATTTCAATATGTTGTAATAATATGAAAAGGAATTTCAATATGTTGTAATAATATGAAAAGGAATTTCAATATGTTGTAATAATATGAAAAGAAATTTCAATATATTCTAATAATATGAAAAAGGAATTTCAATATGTTGTAATAATATGTTTCAATATGTTGTAATAATATGAAAAGAAATTTCAATATGTTGTAATAATATGAAAAGGAATTTCAATATGTTGTAATAATATGAAAAGAAATTTCAATATGTTGTAATAATATGAAAAGGAATTTCAATATACTGTAATAATATGAAAAGGAATTTCAATATGTAATAATATGAAAATATGAAAAAATTTCAATATGTTGTAATAATATGAAAAGAAATTTCAATATGTTGTAATAATATGAAAAAAAGAAATTTCAATATGTTGTAATAATATGAAAAGAAATTTCAATATGTTGTAATAATATGAAAAGGAATTTCAATATGTTGTAATAATATGAAAAGAAATTTCAATATGTTGTAATAATATGAAAAGAAATTTCAATATGTTGTAATAATATGAAAAGAAATTTCAATATGTTGTAATAATATGAAAAGGAATTTCAATATGTTGTAATAATATGAAAAATAATATGAAAATTTCAATATGTTGTAATAATATGAAAAGAAATTTCAATATGTTGTAATAATATGAAAAGAAATTTCAATATGTTGTAATAATATGAAAAGAAATTTCAATATGTTGTAATAATATGAAAAGGAATTTCAATATGTTGTAATAATATGAAAAGTTGTAAATTTCAATATGTTGTAATAATATGAAAAGGAATTTCAATATGTTGTAATAATATGAAAAGGAATTTCAATATATGAAAAGGAATTGTAATAATATGAAAAGGAATTTCAATATGTTGTAATAATATGAAAAGAAATTTCAATATGTTGTAATAATATGAAAAGGAATTTCAATATGTTGTAATAATATGAAAAGGAATTTCAATATGTTGTAATAATATGAAAAGGAATTTCAATATGTTGTAATAATAAAGATAAAAAATATGTTGTAATTATGTTTGTAATAATATGAAAAGGAATTTCAATATGTTGTAATAATATGAAAATTTCAATATGTTGTAATTTCAATATGTTGTTATAACACGAAAAGATATTTCAATATATTGTAAAATATGAGAAGGAATTTCAATATGTTGTAATAATATGAAAAGGAATTTCAATATGTTGTAATAATATGAAAAGAAATTTCAATATGTTGTAATAATATGAAAAGGAATTTCAATATGTTGTAATAATATGAAAAAAATTTCAATATGTTGTAATAATATGAAAAGAAATTTCAATATGTTGTAATAATATGAAAAGGAATTTCAATATGTTGTAATAATATAAAAAAAAATTTCAATATGTTGTAATAATATGAAAAGAAATTTCAATATGTTGTAATATATGAAAAGAATTGTAATAATATGAAAAGAAATTTCAATATGTTGTAATAATATGAAAAGAAATTTCAATATGTTGTAATAATATGAAAATATGAATTTTCAATATGTTGTAATAATATGAAAAAATTTCAATATGTTGTAATAATATGAAAAGAAATTTCAATATGTTGTAATAATATGAAAAGGAATTTCAATATGTTGTAATAAATAATATATGAAAAGGAATTTCAATATGTTGTAATAATATGAAAAGGAATTTCAATATGTTGTAATAATATGAAAAGAAATTTCAATATGTTGTAATAATATGAAAAGAAATTTCAATATGTTGTAATAATATGAAAAAATTTCAATATGTTGTAATAATATGAATAATATGAAAAGAAATTTCAATATGTTGTAATAATATGAAAAGGAATTTCAATATGTTGTAATAATATGAAAAGAATTTCAATATGTTGTAATAATATGAAAAGAAATTTCAATATGTTGTAATAATATGAAAAGGAATTTCAATATGTTGTAATAATATGAAAAGGAATTTCAATATGTTGTAATAATATGAAAAATTTCAAATTTCAATATGTTGTAATAATATGAAAAGGAATTTCAATATGTTGTAATAATAATATGAATAATATGAAATTTCAATATGTTGTAATAATATGAAAAGAAATTTCAATATGTTGTAATAATATGAAAAAAAATTTCAATATATTGTAATAATATGAAGAATATGTTGAAATATCAATTTCAATGTTGTAATAATATGAAAAGGAATTTCAATATGTTGTAATAATATGAAAAGAATTTCAATATGTTGTAATAATATGAAATAATTTCAATATGTTGTAATTTCAATATGTTGTAATAATATATGAAAAAAAAATTTCAATATGTTGTAATAATATGAAAAGGAATTTCAATATGTTGTAATAATATGAAAAGAATTTCAATATGTTGTAATAATATGAAAAGGAATTTCAATATGTTGTAATAATATGAAAAGGAATTTCAATATGTTGTAATAATATGAAAAGGAATTTCAATATGTTGCAATAATATGAAAAGGAATTTCAATTTATTACAATAATACAAAAAGAAATATCAATATGTTGTAATTATATGAAAAGGAATATCAATATGTTGTAATAATATGAAAAGGAATTTCAATATGTTGTAATAATATGAAAAGAAATAATATGAAAAGAAATTTCAATCAATATGTTGTAATAATATGAAAAATTTCAATATGTTGTAATTTCAATATGTTGTAATAATATGAAAAGAAATTTCAATATGTTGTAATAATATGAAAAGAAATTTCAATATGTTGTAATAATATGAAAAGGAATTTCAATATATTGTAATAATATGAAAAGAAATTAATAATATGAAAAGGAATTTCAATATGTTGTAATAATATGAAAAGGAATTTCAATATGTTGTAATAATATGAAAAGGAATTTCAATATGTTGTAATAATATGAAAAGGAATTTCAATATGTTGTAATAATATGAAAAGGAATTTCAATATGTTGTAATAATATGAAAAAAAAATTCAATATATTGTAATAATATGAAAAGGAATTTCAATATGTTGTAATAATATGAATAATATGAAAAAAATTTCAATATGTTGTAATAATATGAAAAGAATTTCAATATGTTGTAATAATATGAAAAGGAATTTCAATATGTTGTAATAATATGAAAAAGAAATTTCAATATGTTGTAAAATATGAAAAGGAATTTCAATATGTTGTAATAATATGAAAAGGAATTTCAATATGTTGTAATAATATGAAAAGGAATTTCAATATGTTGTAATAATATGAAAAGAAATTTCAATATGAAAATATGTTGAAATTTCAATATGTTGTAATAATATGTAATAATATGAAAAATAATGAAAAGGAATTTCAATATGTTGTAATAATATGAAAAGGAATTTCAATATGTTGTAATAATATGAAAAGGAATTTCAATATGTTGTAATAATATGAAAAGGAATTTCAATATGTTGTAATAATATGAAAAGGAATTTCAATATGTTGTAATAATATGAAAATATGAAATTTCAATATGTTGTAATTATATGAAAAAAATTTCAATATGTTGTAATAATACGAAAAGAAATTTCAATATGTTGTAATAATATGAAAAGGAATTTCAATATGTTGTAATAATATGAAAAGGAATTTCAATATGTTGTAATAATAAAAATATGAAAAGAATTTCATGAAAATATGAAAAGAATTTCAATATGTTGTAATAATATGAAAAGGAATTTCAATATGTTGTAATAATATGAAAAGAATTTAATATGAAAAGGTATTTCAATATGTTGTAATAATATGAAAAGAAATTTCAATATGTTGTAATAATATGAAAAGGAATTTCAATATGTTGTAATAATATGAAAAGAATTTCAATATGTTGTAATAATATGAAAAGAAATTTCAATATGTTGTAATAATATGAAAAGAAATTTCAATATATTGTAATAATATGAAAAAATTTCAATATGTTGTAATAATATATAAAGAAATTTCAATATGTTGTAATAATATGAAAAGAATTTCAATATGTTGTAATAATATGAAAAGAAATTTCAATATGTTGTAATAATATGAAAAGAAATTTCAATATGTTGTAATAATATGAAAAGGAATTTCAATATGTTGTAATAATATGAAAAAAAATTCAATATATTGTAATAATATGAAAATGAATTTTAGTATGTTGTAATCAATATATTGTAATAATAATATGAATAATATGAAAAGAAATTTCAATATGTTGTAATAATATGAAAAGGAATTTCAATATGTTGTAATAATATGAAAATGAATTTTAGTATGTTGTAATAATACGAAAAAAAATTTCAATATGTTGTGATAATATGAAAAGGAATTTCAATATGTTGTAATAATATGAAAAGAAATTTCAATATGTTGTAATAATATGAAAAGGAATTTCAATATATTGTAATAATATGAAAAGGAATTTTAGTATGTTGTAATAATACGAAAAAGTAATTTCAATATGTTGTAATAATATGAAAAGAAATTTCAATATGTTGTAATAAAGTGAAAAGGAATTTCAATATGTTCTAATAATATGAAAAGGAATTTTTCTGTGTTGTAATAATATGAAAAGAAATTTTAATATGTTCTAATAATATGAAAAGAAATTTCATATGTTGTAATAATATGAAAAGGAATTACAATATGTTTTAATAATACGAAAAGAAATTTCAATATGTTGTAATAATAGAAAAAAAATTATAATATGTTTTAATAATACGAAAAGAAATTTCAATATGTTGTAATAATAGAAAAAAAATTAAAATATGTTGTAATAATAGGAAAAGAATTTTCGAAATGTTGTAAAAATGTGAAAACAAATTTCAATATGTTGTAATAATATGACAAAAAATTTAAATATGTTGTAATAATATGAAAAGAAATTTCAATGTATAGTAATAATATGAAAAGTAATTTTAATATGTTATAATAATATGAAAAGAAATTTCAATATGTTGTAATAATATGAAAAGGAATTTCAATATGTTTTAATAATACAAAAAGAAATTTCAATGTATTATAATAATAAGTAAAGGAATATAAATATGTTATAATAATATGAAAAGTAATTTCAAATTTTGTAATAATATGAAAAGGAATTTTAGGATGTTGTAACAATATGAAAAGGAATTTCAATATGTTGTAATAACACGAAAAGAAATTTTAATATGTTGTAATAATAAAAAAAGGAATTTCACTATCTTGTAATAATATGAAAAAAAATTTCAATATGTTGTAATAATATGAAAAGGAATTTCAATATATTGTAATAATATGAAAAGGAATTTTAGTATGTTGTAATAATACGAAAAAGTAATTTCAATATGTTGTAATAATATGAAAAGAAATTTCAATATGTTGTAATAAAGTGAAAAGGAATTTCAATATGTTCTAATAATATGAAAAGGAATTTTACTGTGTTGTAATAATATGAAAAGAAATTTTAATATGTTCTAATAATATGAAAAGAAATTTCAATATGTTGTAATAATATGAAAAGTAATTTCATATGTTGTAATAATATGAAAAGGAATTACAATATGTTTTAATAATACGAAAAGAAATTTCATTATGTTGTAATAATATCAAAAGGAATTTCAATATATTGTAATAATACCAAAAGAAATTTCAGTATGTTGTAATAATATGAAAAGGAATTTCAATATGTCGTAATAATACGAAGTATAATTTCAATATGTTGTAATAATATGAAAAGGAATTTCAATATGTTATAATAATATGAAAAGGAATTTTAAGATGTTGTAATAATAAGAAAAGAAATTTCAATATGTTGTAATAATATGAAAAAAAATTTCAATATATTGTAATAATACAAGAAGAAATATCAATATGTTGTAATTATATCAAAAGGTATCTCAATATTTTGTTATCACACGAAAAGATATTTCAATATATTGTAATAATATGAGATGGAATTTCAATATGTTGTAATAATATGACAAAAAATTTCAGTATGTTGTAATAATATGAAAAGGAATGTCAATATGTTGTAATAATATGAAAATGAATCTCAATATGTTGTAATAATATGAAAAGGAATTTCAATATGTTGTAATAATATCAAAAGGAATTTCAATATGTTATAATAATATAAAAAGGAATTTCAATATGTTGTAAATAATAATGAAAAGGAATTTCAATATTGTTAATAATAATATGAAAAAGAAATATCAATATGTTGTAATTATATGAAAAGGAATATCAATATGTTGTAATAATATGAAAAGGAATTTCAATATGTTGTAATAATATATAAAGAAATTTCAATATGTTGTAATAATATGAAAAAAAATTTCAATATGTTGTAATAATATGAAAAGAAATTTCAATATGTTGTAATAATATGAAAAGAAATTTCAATATGTTGTAATAATATGAAAAGGAATTTCAATATGTTGTAATAATACGAAAAGGAATTTCAATATGTTGTAATAATATGAAAAGTAATAATATGAAAATTTCAATATGTTGTAATAATATGAAAAGGAATTTCAATATGTTGTAATAATATGAAAAGGAATTTCAATATGTTGTAATAATATGAAAAGGAATTTCAATATGTTGTAATAATATGAAAAGTTGTAATAATTTCAATATGTTGTAATAATATGAAAAGGAATTTCAATATGTTGTAATAATATGAAAAGGAATTTCAATATGTTGTAATAATATGAAAAGGAATTTTAGTATGTTGTAATAATACGAAAAGGAATTTCAATATGTTGTAATAATATGAAAAGGAATTTCAATATGTTGTAATAATATGAAAAGAAATTTCAATATGTTGTAATAATATGAAAAGGAATTTCAATATGTTGTAATAATATGAAAAGAAATTTCAATATGTTGTAATAATATGAAAAGAAATTTCAATATGTTGTAATAATATGAAAAGGAATTTCAATATGTTGTAATAATATGAAAAGGAATTTTAGTATGTTGTAATAATACGAAAAGAAACTACAATGTGTTGTGATAATATGAAAAAGAATTTCAATATGTTGTAATAATATCAAGAGGAATTTCAATACATAGTAATAATATGAAAAGATATTTCAATATGTTGTAATAATACGAAAAAAAAATTCAATATGTTGTAATAATATGAAAAGGAATTTCAATATGTGGTAATAATACAAAAAGAAATTCCAATGTATTATAATAATATCAAAAGGAATATAAATATGTTATAATAATATGAAAAGGAATTTCAAAATGTTGTAATAATATGAAAAAAAATTTCAATATGTTGTAATAATATGAAAAGGAATTTCAATATGTTGTAATAATATGAAAAGGAATTTCAATATGTTGTAATAATATGAAAAGGAATTTCAATATGTTGTAATAATATGAAAGGGTATTTCAATATATTGTAATAATATGAAAAGAAATTTTAGTATGTTGTAATAATACAAAAACAAACTTCAATGTGTTGTGATAATATGAAAAGGAATTTCAATATATTGTAATAATACGAATAAAAATATCAATATCTTGTAATAATTTGAAAAGACATTTCAAAATGTTGAAATAATATGAAAAGAAATTTCAATGTATTGTAATAATATGAAAAAGAATTTCAATATGTTGTAATAATATGAAAAGGAATTTCAATATGTTGTAATTATATGAAAAGGAATTTTAGTATGTTGTAATAATATCAAAAGGAATTTCAATATGTTGTAATAATATGAAATGGAATTTCAATATATTGTAATAATATGAAAAAGAATTTCAATATGTTGTAATAATATGAAAAGGAATTTCAATATGTTGTAATTATATAAAAAGGAATTTTAGTATGTTGTAATAATACGAAAAGGAATTTCAATATGTTGTAATAATATGAAAAGGAATTTCAATATGTTGTAATTATATGAAAAGGAATTTCAATATATTGTAATAATATAAAAAGGAATTTCAGGATGTTGTAATAATACGAAAAGAAACTTCAATGTGTTGTGATAATATGAAAAGGAATATCAATATGTTGTAATAATATCAAGAGGAATTTCAATAGATAGTAATAATATGAAAAGGAATTTCTATATGTTGTAATAATACAAAAAAAAATTTCAATATGTTGTAATAATATGAAAAGGAATTTCAATATGTGGTAATAATACAAAAAGAAATTTCAATGTATTGTAATAATATCAAAAGGAATATAAATATGTTATAATAATATGAAAAAAAATTTCAAAATATTGTAACAATATGAAAAGGAATTTCAAGATGTTGTAATAATATGAGAAAAAATTTCAATATGTTGTAATAATATGAAAAGGAATTTCAATATGTTGTAATAATATGAAAAGGAATTTCAATATGTTGTATTAATATGAAAAGAAATTTCAATATGTTGCAATAATATGAAAGGGTATTTCAATATATTGTAATAATATGAAAAAAAATTTTAGTATGTTGTAATAATACAAAAACAAACTTCAATGTGTTGTGATAATATGAAAAGGAATTTCAATATGTTGTAATAATATAAAAAGAAATTTGAATATATTGTAATAATATGAAAAGTTTTTCAATATGTTGTAATAATATGAAAAGAAATTTCAACGTATTGTAATAGTATGAAAAAAAATTCAATATATTGTAATAATATGAAAAAAATTTCAATATGTTGTAATAATATGAAAAGGAATTTCAATATGTTGTAATCATATGAAAAGGAATTTTAGTATGTTCTAATAATACGAATAGGAATTTTAATATGTTGTGATAATATGAAAAGGAATTTCAATATGTTGTAATAATATGAAAAGAAATTTCAATATGTTGTAAGTATATGAAAATGAATTTCAATATATTGTAATAATATGAAAAGGAATTTTAGTATGTTGTAATAATACGAAAAGAAATTTCAATGTATTGTAATAATATCAAAAGGAATTTCAATATGTTGTAATAATATGAAAAGGAATTTCAATATGTTGTAATAATATGAAAGAATTTCAATTTCAATATGTTGTAATAATATGAAAAGAATTTCAATATGTTGTAATAATATGAAAAGGAATTTCAATATGTTGTAATGTAATATGTTGTAATAATATGAAAAGGAATTTCAATATGTTGTAATAATATGAAAAGGAATTTCAATATGTTGTAATAATATGAAAAGGAATTTCAATATGTTGTAATAATACAAAAAGAAATTTCAATATGTTGTAATAATATGAAAAGGAATTTCAATATGTTGTAATAATATGAAAAGGAATTTCAATATGTTGTAATAATATGAAAAGAATTTCAATATGTTGTAATAATATGAAAAGGAATTTCAATATTTTGTAATAATATGAAAATATGAAATTTCAATATGTTGTAATAATATGAAAAGGAATTTCAATATGTTTCAATATGTAATAATATGAAAAGGAATTTCAATATGTTGTAATAATATGAAAAGGAATTTCAATATGTTGTAATAATATGAAAAGGAATTTCAATATGTTTCAATATATTGTAATAATACAAAAGAAATTTCAATATGTTGTAATAATATGAAAAGGAATTTCAATATGTTGTAATAATATGAAAAGAATTTCAATATATTGTAATAATATGAATAATATGAAAGGAATTTCAATATGAATTTCAATATGTTGTAATAATATGAAAAGGAATTTCAATATGTTGTAATAATATAAAAGAATTTCAATATGAATATTTCAATATGTTGTAATAATATGAAAAGGAATTTCAATATGTTGTAATAATATGAAAAAAATTTTAGTATGTTGTAATAATACAAAAGAAATTTCAATATGTTGTAATAATATGAAAGGAATTTCAATATGTTGTAATAATATGAAAAGGAATTTCAATATGTAATAATAATAATATGTTGTAAATAAAAAAGGAATTTCAATATATTGTAATAATATGAAAAGGAATTTCAATATGTTGTAATAATATGAAAAGAAATTTCAATATGTTGAAATAATATGAAAAAAAATTTCAATATATTGTAATAATATGAAAAGGAATTTCAATATGTTGTAATAATATGAAAAGGAATTTCAATATGTTGTAATAATATGAAAAGGAATTTCAATATGTTGTAATAATATGAAAGGAATTTCAATATGTTGTAATAATATGAAAAGAAATTTCAATATGTTGTAATAATATGAAAAGGAATTTCAATATATTGTAATAATATGAAAAAAATTTTAATATGTTGTAATAATACAAAAAAATTTCAATATGTTGTAATAATATGAAAAGGAATTTCAATATGTTGTAATAATATGAAAAGGAATTTCAATATGTTGTAATAATACGAAAAGGAATTTCAATATGTTGTAATAATATGAAAAGGAATTTCAATATGTTGTAATAATATGAAAAGAAATTTCAATATGTTGTAATTATGAAAAGGAATTTCAATATGTAATAATATGAAAAGGAATTTCAATATGTTGTAATAATATTTTCAATATGTTGTATAATATGAAAAGGAATTTTAGAAAAGGAATAATATGTTGTAATAATACAAAAGAATTTCAATATGTTGTAATAATATGAAAAGGAATTTCAATATGTTGTAATAATATGAAAAGGAATTTTTCAATATGTTGTAATAATATGAAAAGAAATTTCAATATGTTGTAATAATATGAAAAGAAATTTCAATATGTTGTAATAATATGAAAAGAAATTTCAATATGTTGTAATAATATGAAAAGGAATTTCAATATGTTGTAATAATATGAAAAGGAATTATGTTGTAATAATATGAATATGTTGTAATAATATGAAAAGGAATTTCAATATGTTGTAATAATATGAAAAGGAATTTCAATATGTTGTAATAATATGAAAAGGAATTTCAATATGTTGTAATAATATGAAAAGAAATTTCAATATGTTGTAATAATATGAAAAGGAATTTCAATATGTTGTAATAATACGAAAAGGAATTTCAATATGTTGTAATAATATGAAAAGGAATTTCAATATGTTGTAATAATATGAAAAGAAATTTCAATATGTTGTAATAATATGAAAAAGAATTTCAATATGTTGTAATAATATGAAAAGGAATTTCAATATGTTGTAATAATATGAAAAGGAATTTCAATATGTTGTAATAATATGAAAAGGAATTTCAATATGTTGTAATTATATGAAAAAAATTTCAATGTGTTGTAATAATATGATACGGAATTTCGATATGTTGTATTATTACGAAAAGGAATTTCAATAATATTCTTCCTTCCTTAGATGTTTACACCAGTAGGAAATTTTTTATCAATAGAAAGTTGTATAAAGCAAAATAAGTATCTACGAGGTGGTGGGGTGGGTTATTAGACTGAAAGAAGAGAACAATCGTGCGTAACATTACAACCTGGAGTCAGTTAGTTGCGTGACATTACAATCTAGAGTCAGGGGTTGCTTTAGAGTCATAGAATATCATTGTTTTTGAATTACTTTTCATGGACTATGGTACTTTTCCTGAGACTACTTTATCTCATTTTGACACATTTTTGCGAGGACAGACTTCCTCGTGTCCTATATCACTGCAATATGGATCATATCGTGTTTTTAAAGGTAGGAAAAATAATATTTTGTGCGATAGCTGGTAAAGTGACTATTACGACAGCTCGGAAGTGAATTGTGAAATAGATTACCTTGAATGTGTGAAAGGGCAGATATGTTGTAATGATTTAGAGACCTGGAATTCTGTTACAATCAACCAGGGTTACAGTACACAGGAAGTTAAATATGTAACCATGAACAATCTACTAAAACAATACATAGCATGAAATGTAGATGACATTTGTTCGAGAGTACTGTGATACAATAATCAGAACATAAAGTTTGCGATCGGAGGTTCTACGTGTTGGCTAAATACACAGAACCATTCCAGTCATGCAACTGATACACAAACATAGCGTTCGTAATCATCGCACATAAATATATGTGAACACATCAAACAAAGTGACTTCATTTATAAATACAAACACAGTGTACTCAACGGATACTCTAACACAGTAAACATAGCGAATACATAAACACAGTACATACAACGAATATACAGAGTACACACAACGGATATACAAAGACATTGCGTATAGCGGATACACAAACACAGTAAACATAAGATATAGTACACACAGTAAACATAGCGGATACACAAATACAATAAGCATAACGGATACGCAAACACAGTGTACATAATGGATACACATTCAAATATTGATTGTGTGAACGCTTCTATACTAAACGTGTGTTTTAAAGTAACACAAACGCGGTGTTAGGTCCAAGAAACACACCAGCATATTTTCATTTCACGTAATTTTTAAAATAGTGACTTTATTCAATGTTTTAATTTTTGTTTGTTATGTTGATAATAATTATTATTACGGACAAACACAAAATTCATCACAAACTAGTAGAAGATCGTTGCTTTAACACATTTTTGATATATGCGTGTTGAGGCAGCGTACACACTGTTTGACAGTCCGGCATGACCAGGTGGCTAAGTCGCTCGACTCGTAATCTGAGGGTCGCGGGTTCAAATCTCCGGGACGTCAAACATGCTCGCCCTTTCAGCCGTGTGTGTGGTGAGGGGGGTATAACGTGACGGTCAATTCCACTATTCGTTGGTAAATGAATAGCTCATGAGTTGGCAGTGGGTGGTGATGACTAGCTGCCATCCCTCTAGTCTTACACCACTAAGTTGGAGAGGGCCAGCACAGATAGCCCTCGTAGAGCTTTGCGCTAAACTCAAACAAATCAAACAGATGGCACCAGAATAACCCAAAAACAAGCCACACGACCACAAAGGATGTGTGTGTGTGTTTTCTTACAGCAAAGCCACATTGGGCTATCTGCTGAATCCACAGAGGGCAAAAGATGAGAAATACAAAGAATTATAGGTGTATCACAAGATCACATACAAAGATGCATTTACTAGAAACTATTAATTGAAGCATAGTTTAAAAGAAAAATACAACAACAATGAAGTATTTGTGTTCTGCCCACCACGGCTATAGAAACTCGGTTTTTACCATTGGAAGTTCGCAGACATATCGCTGTGCCACTGAAAGACGGTAACAAACGGAAGTAATCGTCAAACGAAAATGTAATTTTTTTTGGTATTAGTAAGATATAATTTCTTTTTTAGGCACATTGTGTCATCGATTAGCGGGTCGTATTTTGTGTCTTAATTGAGATGGTATGTTGGTTATAAATAGAAAAGATGGACGGTCTGAAAGTGAAAACTGTTGTTTTATTTTTATCACACACTGGACTTACAGAACATTACAGATAATTAACATAAATATGTCGTCTCCTCACTCGTAATGAAAGAAAAGTTCTTTTTCAATGTTATGGTCATATTTTCTTGTGTTTTTGACGTTGTAGTCATGCGTTCTTTTTCCATTTGTGGCCATGCATTGTTTTTCGATGTTATGATCAGGCGTTGTTTTTTTTTCGATGTTGTGGTCATGCGTTGTTTTTCGATGTTGTCGTCATGCATTGTTTTTTTCGATGTTGTTGTCATGCGTTATTTTCTCGATGTTGTAGTCATGCTTTGTTTTTTCCATTTCTGGTCATGCATTGTTTTTTCGATGTTGTAATCATGCGTAGATTTTGTTGTTGTGGTCATATGTAATTTTTTCGATGTTATGGTCATGCGTTTCTTTACTCGGTGTTATATTCATACGTTGTTTTTTGTCAATGTTATGTCATATTGTATTTTTTGGGATGTTATGGTAATACATTGTTTGTTTGTTTGTTTTGATGTTATGGTAATACATTGTTTTGTTTGTTTGTTTTGATGTTATGGTCATACATTGTTTTGTTTTTTTGATGTCATGGTCATACATTGTTTTGTTTTTTTGATGTTATGGTCATACATTGTTTTGTTTTTGATGTTATGGTCATACATTGATTTGTTTTTTTGATGTTATGGTCATACATTGTTTGTTTTGATGTCACGGTCATACATTGTTTGTTTGTTTCTTTGTTTTTGATGTTATGGTCATGCGTTGTTTGTTTGTTTTTAATGTTATGGTCATGCGTTGTTTGTTTTTAATGCTATGGTCATGCGTTGTTTGTTTTTGATGTTATGGTCATACATTGTTTTTTTACGTTATGGTCATATTGTTTGTTTGTTTTTCATGTTATGGTCATACATTGTTTATTTTTGATGTTATGATCTTACATTGTTTATTTTTGATGTTATGGTCATGCGTTGTTTGTTTTGATGTTATGGTCATACATTGTTTTGATGTTATGGTCATACATTGTTTGTTTGTTTTTATGGTTGTACATTGTTTGTCTGTTTTTGATGTCATGGTCGTACGTTGTTTTTTGTTTCGATGTTGTAACAACATGTGTTGGTGCAAAGTTTCTCTCCGACTGCTAATAAGAAACATAATCAATTACGATAGAGGTGGAAAAATGGATTTGTCAAACAATCCTAACGCAGGAGTTATTCTTGACGGCACTCGCTGCCTTTGTTGTTTGTACTAAATTCAATGATAACGGATTCCAGTCATAACTTTATGATATAAAAATTTATCAAGCGAGTTTCTAACTGATTTGATTTTTATAAATTCTCCCCTTGTTGGTTGTTAGCTCCCTCTATCAAGCAGTAATCCATTAAATAATGTTAAAATACTTTAAGAAAAATATAGCCTTGTCTATTTCATTCCAGCTTTCTGTACATGATTTATAGTTAAATAACAATACTAGTGTTCTACTTTTAGACTAACCGTTTTCACGGGAAGACTCCATTAGATACGGGAATTTCTGTTTGCATTATTTTGCAGGATCGAAACCCCTCATTAAGTATGTTTTAATCTTTAGTTAGGGTCAGGGTTCAATGTGATGACAAGTGTACTATTCGTTGGTCAAGAGTAGTGTAACAGGCTAGTGGTGTTCAACAGCTGCCTTTCATCTATTCTATAAATACGAAATTAGGGAAGGCTGGTCCCCTGGTGGAGGTAAGGAGCATTATGATTTACATACTGCACACAAAATGGCTGCCACGATGTAAATACGAACAGTGTGTTACACAATTACACGTCTGAAGTCTGTAATAAAAATGTGTTATTTCAATTAAATATAAAACGAGATGACGTCATTTAATTTAGTCTTCGATTATCGGTTTCTCATTGGTTTAGTTTTCATAATATTCACAAGTGAGTAACAAGAAGTTAAACATTAGGCTTTCCTTTACAAACGAAGCGTCTATTATTAAGCCTGAAATGATTCAAATAAAATATTGTCTAGGATAGAAACCACGATTTCTATTATCGAAACTAAAACCTATGGCTTGGCGTTACCGCTATTGGGTTGTTTTGTTGAACCGGCGAAAGTAAATATTATCTTCGCATGTAATAAGAAGCCAGTTATTTCACAACTACTAATCCTCTTATCACAGAGCATACTGGTACAAGCAGGAATAATACTGGTACAAGCAGGAATAAAACTAAAATATTAGTATTTCATAAGTTTATCTTTTTTTGGAAAACGGGAGTCAATTCGTTTGAAAATGGAGAAACCGGTAACATAAAAATAGAGACTTGAAGAAGGATTACAGAGAAGATAAACATGTTTTATAACATAACATAATATAACATAAGAAATAACACCGTCTCTATACATACAAATACAAAAATGTGGAGAGAGTTTCGTTTGTTTCTTTTATAAATTAGGCGCGAAGCTACACGAGGGCTGTTTACGCTAGCCATCCTTAATTTAGCAATGTAAGACAGTAAAGTGAACAACTCGTGTCTAAGCTGCCTGAGTACAGTGAATAACTCGTGTCTTAGCTACCTGAGTTCAGTGAATAACTCGTGTCTAAGCTACCTGAGTTCAGTGAATAGCTCGTGTCTAAGCTACCTGAGTTCAGTGAACAACTCGCATCTAAGCTACCTGAGTTCAGTGAATAACTCGTGTCTATGCTACCTGAGTTCAGTGAATAACTCGTGTCTAAGCTACCTGAGTTCAGTGAATAACTCGTGTCTAAGCTACCTGAGTTCAGTGAATAACTCGTGTCTAAGCTACCTGAGTTCAGTGAATAACTCGTGTCTAAGCTACCTGAGTTCAGTGAATAACTCGTGTCTAAGCTACCTGAGTTCAGTGAATAACTCGTGTCTAAGCTACCTGAGTTCAGTGAATAACTTGTGTCTAAGCTACCCGAGTTCAGTGAATAACTTGTGTCTAAGCTACCCGAGTTCAGTGAATAACTCGTGTCTAAGCTACCTGAGTTCAGTGAATAACTTGTGTCTAAGCTACCTGAGTTCAGTGAATAACTTGTGTCTAAGCTACCTGAGTTCAGTGAATAACTCGTGTCTAAACTACCTGAGTTCAGTGAATAACTCGTGTCTAAGCTACCTGAGTTCAGTGAATAACTCGTGTCTAAACTACCTGAGTTCAGTGAATAACTCGTGTCTAAGCTACCTGAGTTCAGTGAATAACTCGTGTCTAAGCTACCTGAGTTCAGTGAATAACTTGTGTCTAAGCTACCTGAGTTCAGTGAATAACTTGTGTCTAAGCTACCTGAGTTCAGTGAATAACTCGTGTCTAAGCTACCTGAGTTCAGTGAATAACTCGTGTCTAAGCTACCTGAGTTCAGTGAATAACTCGTGTCTAAACTACCTGAGTTCAGTGAATAACTCGTGTCTAAGCTACCTGAGTTCAGTGAATAACTTGTGTCTAAGCTACCTGAGTTCAGTGAATAACTCGTGTCTAAGCTACCTGAGTTCAGTGAATAACTCGTGTCTAAACTACCTGAGTTCAGTGAATAACTCGTGTCTAAGCTACCTGAGTTCAGTGAATAACTCGTGTCTAAGCTACCTGAGTTCAGTGAATAACTCGTGTCTAAGCTACCTGAGTTCAGTGAATAACTCGTGTCTAAACTACCTGAGTTCAGTGAATAACTCGTGTCTAAGCTACCTGAGTTCAGTGAATAACTCGTGTCTAAGCTACCTGAGTTCAGTGAATAACTCGTGTCTAAGCTACCTGAGTTCAGTGAATAACTCGTGTCTAAGCTACCTGAGTTCAGTGAATAACTCGTGTCTAAGCTACCTGAGTTCAGTGAATAACTCGTATCTAAGCTACCTGAGTTCAGTGAATAACTCGTATCTAAGCTACCTGAGTTCAGTGAATAACTCGTATCTAAGCTACCTGAGTTCAGTGAATAACTCGTGTCTAAGCTACCTGAGTTCAGTGAATAACTCGTGTCTAAGCTACCTGAGTTCAGTGAATAACTCGTGTCTAAGCTACCTGAGTTCAATGAATAACTTGTGTCTAAGCTGCTTGAGTTCAGTGAATAACTCGTGTCTAAGCTACCTGAGTTCAATGAATAACTTGTGTCTAAGCTGCTTGAGTTCAGTGAATAACTTGTGTCTAAGCTACCTGAGTTCAATGAATAACTTGTGTCTAAGCTGCTTGAGTTCAGTGAATAACTTGTGTCTAAGCTACCTGAGTTCAGTGAATAACTCGTGTCTAAGCTACCTGAGTTCAGTGAACAACTCGTGTCTAAGCTACCTGAGTTCAGTGAATAACTCGTGTCTAAGCTACCTGAGTTCAGTGAATAACTCGTGTCTAAGCTACCTGAGTTCAATGAATAACTTGTGTCTAAGCTGCTTGAGTTCAGTGAATAACTTGTGTCTAAGCTACCTGAGTTCAGTGAATAACTCATATCTAAGCTACCTGAGTTCAGTGAATAACTCGTGTCTAAGCTACCTGAGTTCAATGAATAACTTGTGTCTAAGCTACCTGAGTTCAGTGAATAACTTGTGTCTAAGCTACCTGAGTTCAGTGAATAACTCGTGTCTAAGCTACCTGAGTTCAGTGAATAACTCGTGTCTAAGCTACCTGAGTTCAGTGAATAACTCGTGTCTAAGCTACCTGAGTTCAGTGAATAACTCGTGTCTAAGCTACCTGAGTTCAGTGAATAACTCGTGTCTAAGCTACCTGAGTTCAGTGAATAACTCGTGTCTAAGCTACCTGAGTTCAGTGAATAACTCGTGTCTAAGCTACCTGAGTTCAGTGAATAACTCGTGTCTAAGCTACCTGAGTTCAGTGAATAACTCGTGTCTAAGCTACCTGAGTTCAGTGAATAACTCGTGTCTAAGCTACCTGAGTTCAGTGAATAACTCGTGTCTAAGCTACCTGAGTTCAGTGAATAACTCGTGTCTAAGCTACCTGAGTTCAGTGAATAACTCGTGTCTAAGCTACCTGAGTTCAGTGAATAACTCGTGTCTAAGCTACCTGAGTTCAGTGAATAACTCGTGTCTAAGCTACCTGAGTTCAGTGAATAACCGTGTCTAAGCTACCTGAGTTCAGTGAATAACTCGTGTCTAAGCTACCTGAGTTCAGTGAATAACTCGTGTCTAAGCTACCTGAGTTCAGTGAATAACTCGTGTCTAAGCTACCTGAGTTCAGTGAATAACTCGTGTCTAAGCTACCTGAGTTCAGTGAATAACTCGTGTCTAAGCTACCTGAGTTCAGTGAATAACTCGTGTCTAAGCTACCTGAGTTCAGTGAATAACTCGTGTCTAAGCTACCTGAGTTCAGTGAATAACTCGTGTCTAAGCTACCTGAGTTCAGTGAATAACTCGTGTCTAAGCTACCTGAGTTCAGTGAATAACTCGTGTCTAAGCTACCTGAGTTCAGTGAATAACTCGTGTCTAAGCTACCTGAGTTCAGTGAATAACTCGTGTCTAAGCTACCTGAGTTCAGTGAATAACTCGTGTCTAAGCTACCTGAGTTCAGTGAATAACTCGTGTCTAAGCTACCTGAGTTCAGTGAATAACTCGTGTCTAAGCTACCTGAGTTCAGTGAATAACTCGTGTCTAAGCTACCTGAGTTCAGTGAATAACCTGTATCTAAGCTACCTGAGTTCAGTGAATAACTCGTATCTAAGCTACCTGAGTTCAGTGAATAACTCGTATCTAAGCTATCTGAGTTCAGTGAATAACTCGTGTCTAAGCTACCTGAGTTCAGTGAATAACTCGTATCTAAGCTACCTGAGTTCAGTGAATAACTCGTGTCTAAGCTACCTGAGTTCAATGAATAACTTGTGTCTAAGCTGCTTGAGTTCAGTGAATAACTCGTGTCTAAGCTACCTGAGTTCAATGAATAACTTGTGTCTAAGCTGCTTGAGTTCAGTGAATAACTTGTGTCTAAGCTACCTGAGTTCAATGAATAACTTGTGTCTAAGCTGCTTGAGTTCAGTGAATAACTTGTGTCTAAGCTACCTGAGTTCAGTGAATAACTCGTGTCTAAGCTACCTGAGTTCAGTGAACAACTCGTGTCTAAGCTACCTGAGTTCAGTGAATAACTCGTGTCTAAGCTACCTGAGTTCAGTGAATAACTCGTGTCTAAGCTACCTGAGTTCAATGAATAACTTGTGTCTAAGCTGCTTGAGTTCAGTGAATAACTTGTGTCTAAGCTACCTGAGTTCAGTGAATAACTCATATCTAAGCTACCTGAGTTCAGTGAACAACTCGTGTCTAAGCTACCTGAGTTCAGTGAATAACTCGTGTCTAAGCTATCTGAGTTCAGTGAATAACTCGTGTCTAAGCTACCTGAGTTCAGTGAATAACTCGTGTCTAAGCTACCTGAGTTCAGTGAATAACTCGTATCTAAGCTACCTGAGTTCAGTGAATAACTCGTGTCTAAGCTACCTGAGTTCAGTGAATAACTCGTGTCTAAGCTACCTGAGTTCAGTGAATAACTCGTGTGTAAGCTACTGAAGTGAATAACTACTAAGCTACCTGAGTTCAGTGAATAACTCGTGTCTAAGCTACCTGAGTTCAGTGAATAACTCGTGTCTAAGCTACCTGAGTTCAGTGAATAACTCATATCTAAGCTACCTGAGTTCAGTGAATAACCGTGTCTAAGCTACCTGAGTTCAGTGAATAACTCGTGTCTAAACTACCTGAGTTCAGTGAATAACTCGTGTCTAAGCTACCTGAGTTCAGTGAATAACTCGTGTCTAAGCTACCTGAGTTCAGTGAATAACTTGTGTCTAAGCTGCTTGAGTTCAGTGAATAACTCGTGTCTAAGCTACCTGAGTTCAGTGAATAACTCGTGTCTAAGCTACCTGAGTTCAGTGAATAACTCGTGTCTAAGCTACCTGAGTTCAGTGAATAACTCGTGTCTAAGCTACCTGAGTTCAGTGAATAACTCGTGTCTAAGCTACCTGAGTTCAGTGAATAACTTGTGTCTAAGCTGCTTGAGTTCAGTGAATAACTCGTGTCTAAGCTACCTGAGTTCAGTGAATAACTCATATCTAAGCTACCTGAGTTCAGTGAATAACTCGTGTCTAAGCTACCTGAGTTCAGTGAACAACTCGTGTGTAAGTTATCTTGTATAATCACTCCTACTCCATGATTTACAGTTACTCAAAATTTACCAAAGCAATCAACAATAACTTATGTTAACGTAGCTTTGTCTTACAAAATACAAGAGTCGGATATAGGATAATATGAAACATTCCTTCCAAGTTCTAACAAACACAGAATCAAAAATTTGTCACGACTACAATAAATAACGTGTTTTTAGTTATTACTACATAACTGGTTAAGTTCAGTACAGGAAACGTCTACATCATTTATAACCAGAATGTTTGTCACGACTACAATAAATAACGTGTTTTAGTTATTACTACATAACTGGTTAAGTTGAGTACAGAAAACGTCTACATCATTTATAACCAGAATGTTTGTCACGACTACAATAAATAACATGTTTTTAGTTATTACTACATAACTGGTTAGTCCAGTCCAGTAAACATCTATATCGTTTTAACCAGAATGTTTGGGATTTTTCTTCTTTCACTTAAGACCAACTAACCAGCGAACTTGATTATATTTGTTTCCATGTGTACGTCTTTCGTCATGGATCAGTCTTGCAAATGTCATGGTTAAAAGTTTGGTCAGTTCTAACTTTGTAAAAGTTTTTTAATAAACTAGTTAAAGTTACAAACATGAGTGTCAGTGGTTACCTTAGCTGCTTTTAAGTTTTGTCCAAGTAAAAAAAAAACAACCTATTATCTGCTACCAGAATGTGTCGCAGTAAAACTTACCACTAAAAATTTGTTAGGAAAGATTGGGTTTCATTATTACCTTCAACCAGAATTTCAATACAAGAATGTATCTTAGTAAAAGGTGTAACTAAAAGTTTGTAGAAAAGATTGGGTTTCGGTATTACCTACAACCAGAATTTCCCTACAAGAATGTGTCGCAGTAAAACTTACCACTACAAGCTTGGTCAGGTCCACCTGGTTCATAGCGACACTGTCCAACAGGCGAAGTTCCTTCCGTGTGATGTACACAATCACCTTCTGAACGTTTTCTTCCCGTGAGACACCCACGCACAGCTCCGAAATCCAACTAACAGTGAGACTGTCTCTCTCTTCTCCCACTGTCAGGTGCGACTCAGAAGGCGTAATTGTGAGAAATGTAGTTTATCTTGCACTTCTCGTGTGATAACATATAATTTGGTTGAAAGTAGGCTTGAGCTATCAGATGAGACCTACCTACACAACTACAGAACTTGTAAAATAATCTTTGCATTTCCCTAAGAAACAAACAGACACACAAAAAGTCCAATTGAACAAAATATTTTAATTTGAAAGCGGGTAATCGAACCACACACTGTAACGTTGTACGCTCACAGCTCTTTCCCCAGAGGACAACATAAATAAAGTATATGGGTTATGCCAGCAGAAAATCGGGAATCAGAAGGTCATTTGAGTTTGTCTGTTTGTTTGTTTGTCTATTTGGAATTTCGCGCAAAGCTACTCGAGAGCTATCTGCGCTAGCCGTCCCTAATTTAGCAGTGTAAGACAAGAGGGAAGGCAGCTAGTCATCACCACCCACCACCAACTATTGAGCTACTCTTTTACCAATTAATAGTGAGATTGGCCGTCATATTATAACGCCCCCACGGCTGAAAGGGCAAGAATGTTTGATGTGACCGGGATGCGAACTCGCGATCCTCAGATTACGAGTCGCACGCCTTAACCAACCTGGTCATGCTGGGCCGGTCATTTGAGACCCCGCTTTGGAGAAATACGCTCTCGAATGGAGATGGAAGGAAAAAAGGAAAAGGAGAAAAGAAATACTGATCGTATAGAGAGACAGAAAGATCACCGTGAGAATGTTGAGATTAGATCTTGACTTTTGTTTTTTCTTCACTCACTTCCTTACCGACAGAGCGCGAGCGCACGCACTTCAGCAAACAATTGAACAGTGGATCTGTCGAGATGTGGCAATGACCAATGTAATTCTATATCAGTTGTTTTTTTCTTTTACATCTCATTACGGTTGAATAATTGATATATAGAATTTTTTTCTGTTTTTTTTTCTAATTAATATTTATAAGATAAATATATAAACATCATAAAATTTTCTGTTTTTATAATTAATATTTATCTTGTGATAAAGTTTTCTTAGAATAAAAATAATTTTTAAAACTCTTTGTATTTCAGTTAGTTTGGCTTGTTTCAATTTCGCGCAAAGCTACACGAGGGCTATCTGCGCTAGCCGTCCATAATTTAGGTTAAGGCATTCCACTTGTAATCCGAGGGCCACGGGTTCGAATCCCCGTCACACCAAACATGTTTCAGCCGTGGGGGCGTTATAGTGTGACGGTAAATCTCACTATTAGTTGGCAAAAGAGTAGTAAAAGAGTTGGCGGTGGGTGGTGGTGACTAGCTGCCTTTCCTCTAGTCTTACATTGCTAAATTAGGGACGGCTAGCGCATATAGCCTTCGTGTAGCTATGCGCTAAACTCAAAACAAACCAAATTACTCTCGATGAAGCGTTTTTTAAAGGTTGATTTCTGTAATTATACGTTCTGTTGTAATTGAGTCCTGTATTTGATGTTTAAACTCAAACTAAAGTCAAAGTTTAAAAACAAACTGTGCTCCCAGAAGGCAGTGAACACTGTTGACTTACCTTGGGTTCTTATTTGAAATATATAATAGTCAAATAATATATTCGTTATGAAAAATTGTTTGTTTGTTTTGTTTTTTGAATTTTGCACAAAGCTACTCGAGGGATATCTGTGCTAGCCGTCCCTAATTTTAACAGTGTAAAACTAGAGGGAAGGCAGCTAGTCATCACCACCCACCGCCAACTCTTGGGCTACTCTTTTACCAACGAATAGTGGAACTGATCGTCACATTATAACGCCCCCACGGCTGAAAGGGCGAGCATGTTTGGCGCGACGGGGATGCGAACCCGAGACCCTCAGATTCCGAGTCGCATGCCTTAACATGCTTGGCCATGCCGGGCCGTTATGAAAAATACACATTTTGTTTAGTATGTCGAAAATCATAGAAAATACGTCAACTAGTTACAATGGTTAAAAATATTTGATGTAGTTATTAGGTGTAAACCTTTTGTATGTCTGATACACAAAATAAGTGGAACAAAGGCCTGAGGAAGTCATTACAACAAGAGGCTTATCTCACATGTATATGTTCAGTGGAATATAAATAAAACATAGATTCAAGCAAGATATGGGAAGCATAGTGTTCAGTTTTCTACATAGAATTCTTTGTTTGTTTCGTACATAGTTAGTTCAGGGCTACATTTGTGTTGGTTGTTTCTGGTTCTTAAATGAAAACAAGAACATTCGTTGACGGGATTTGTTCTCGCGATCCCTGGCTTTTAGAATCGAGCACCCCTGACTATTAGGCCATTCCGGGCCTCACAAAAATCTGATTACGTTATATTAAAACTATTTTGAACATGCCCAGCATAGCCAGGTGGTTATGATGCTCGACTCGTTATCTGAGAGTCGCGGGTTCGAATCCCTAACACACCAAAAATGCTTGCTCTTAAAGCCGTGGGAGCGTCATAACGTTGCGGTTAATCCCACTATTCGTTGGTAAAAGAATAGTCCAAGTACTATCGAAAACTGATCAAGTAACATACGTAAACCGAACTCAAAATCTTCATATTCTCAGATCATGAAAAATTATTCATATGAAGGATTTATAATTTCCAAAACTGTCATATTCCTTACATTTAAGATCATAATATAGATCCACTTGAGACATCAGAACTATTCAAAAACATCTTAAACAAATCCTCCCCGATATAGTAAGAACAGTGTCTTATGAAGGGTTCAAAGGTCAGTGATAAAAGATGTAAAGCCCGACATGGCCAGGTGGGTTAAGGCATTCGACTCATAATCCGAGGGTTGGTGGTTCGAATCCCCGTGACACCAAACATGCTCGCCCTTTCAGCCGTGGGGGCGTTATAATGTGACGGTCAATCCCACTATTCGTTGTTAAAAGGGTAGCCCAAGAGTTGGCGATGGGTGGTGATGACTAGCTGCCTTTCCTCTAGTCTTCCACTGCTAAATTAGGGACGGCTAGCGCAGATAGCTGTCGTGTAGCTTTGTGCGAAATTCAAAAAAAACAAATAAACAAACGGAATATGTACACCAGGCAACAAGTATGCAACACAATTAATCAAAAATGATCCTCGTCTAGAAAAGCGGCACAAGTCACGTGTACACGAGTTTTTTTATAATATATTAAACTTCAAGTATAGAAAGAATGGAACAGATGTACAGGTAAAGTCTCCAACCACAGTTCTTGTGGATTTATGTGCGACTAGCTCGTTGAAATAGACGGTGATAAACAGTCGACCTCGTACACTAGACTCATTATGAAACGCATGCAGGGAAGGATGGCGTGCTCCTGAAAGGACAGTTTTATTATGGAAACGGTACTTAAGGGTAATTATCAAATTCCAGGTTGTCAGATGAAACGTAGCCAAATGTGGCGAATTGAATTCACTAACGTGATGAAACCCCAAAATTGTTTTAATGTAACGTCCTCACCTTTGAATATCTCGAATAATTACAGTTTAGTGGATAGAAATATGAGACATCATAAAAATAACAGAAGTGCACTCTATGATCTTTAGAAATTGAAAAATATTTTTTTTTCAGTGATTAGACGTAGTAATGAAAAATAGCAGGTATACTATGTCACCTCTAAAACTAAAGACGTTTAGTTGCATGATCAGTGAAGACACGAACAATGTGCTAATCTATATTCTCGAGTTGGGAAATTTCTGTTTGGTCAGCTTAACAGATCCTGCGTGTCTTACAACGTAACCTCCACTAACCACATATGATCAAGGTCTCAGAAAAATGCATTCTGTAGTTCAGATGATTTCAGTTCAAAGTTTAAACTCTGCTGGTACAATCACGACATAACACGAACAGTAGACTTGGTCAACATATCTTAAAACATGAACAATGAGACGCGGGGACAGATGTAAGTTAGATCTAAATAGTTACTTTAAGTCAGATTTACCAGCCATCTAAATAGTTACTTTAAGACAGATTTACCAGCTACTAAATAGTTACTTTAGGTCAGAATTACCAGCCATCTAAATAGTTACTTTAGGTCAGATTTACCAGCCATCTAAATACTCACTTTAAGTCAGATTTACCAGCTACTAAATAGTTACTTTAGGTCAGAATTACCAGCTACTAAATAGTTACTTTAGGTCAGATTTACCAGCCATCTAAATACTCACTTTAAGTCAGATTTACCAGCTACTAAATAGTTACTTTAGGTCAGATTTACCAGCTACTAAATAGTTACTTTAGGTCAGATTTACCAGCTACTAAATAGTTACTTTAAGTCAGATTTACCAGCTACTAAATAGTTACTTTAGGTCAGATTTACCAGCTACTAAATAGTTACTTTAGGTCAGATTTACCAGCTACTAAATAGTTACTTTAAGTCAGATTTACCAGCTACTAAATAGTTACTTTAGGTCAGATTTACCAGCCATCTAAATAGTTACTTTAAGTCAGATTTACCAGCCATCTAAATAGTTACTTTAGGTCAGATTTACCAGCTACTAAATAGTTACTTTAGGTCAGAATTACCAGCCATCTAAATACTTACTTTAAGTCAGATTTACCAGCCATCTAAATAGTTACTTTAGGTCAGATTTACCAGCCATCTAAATACTTACTTTAAGTCAGATTTACCAGCTACTAAATAGTTACTTTAGGTCAGAATTACCAGCCATCTAAATACTCACTTTAAGTCAGATTTACCAGCCATCTAAATAGTTACTTTAGGTCAGAATTACCAGCCATCTAAATACTCACTTTAAGTCAGATTTACCAGCTACTAAATAGTTACTTTAGGTCAGAATTACCAGCCATCTAAATACTCACTTTAAGTCAGATTTACCAGCCATCTAAATAGTTACTTTAGGTCAGAATTACCAGCCATCTAAATACTTACTTTAAGTCAGATTTACCAGCTACTAAATAGTTACTTTAGGTCAGAATTACCAGCCATCTAAATACTCACTTTAAGTCAGATTTACCAGCCATCTAAATAGTTACTTTAGGTCAGATTTACCAGCCATCTAAATACTCACTTTAAGTCAGATTTACCAGCTACTAAATAGTTACTTTAGGTCAGAATTACCAGCCATCTAAATACTCACTTTAAGTCAGATTTACCAGCCATCTAAATAGTTACTTTAGGTCAGAATTACCAGCCATCTAAATACTCACTTTAAGTCAGATTTACCAGCTACTAAATAGTTACTTTAGGTCAGAATTACCAGCCATCTAAATACTCACTTTAAGTCAGATTTACCAGCCATCTAAATAGTTACTTTAGGTCAGATTTACCAGCCATCTAAATACTCACTTTAAGTCAGATTTACCAGCTACTAAATAGTTACTTTAGGTCAGAATTACCAGCCATCTAAATACTCACTTTAAGTCAGATTTACCAGCCATCTAAATAGTTACTTTAGGTCAGAATTACCAGCCATCTAAATACTCACTTTAAGTCAGATTTACCAGCCATCTAAATAGTTACTTTAGGTCAGATTTACCAGCCATCTAAATACTCACTTTAAGTCAGATTTACCAGCTACTAAATAGTTACTTTAGGTCAGAATTACCAGCCATCTAAATACTCACTTTAAGTCAGATTTACCAGCCATCTAAATAGTTACTTTAGGTCAGAATTACCAGCCATCTAAATACTCACTTTAAGTCAGGTTTACCAGCTACTAAATAGTTACTTTAGGTCAGAATTACCAGCCATCTAAATACTCACTTTAAGTCAGATTTACCAGCCATCTAAATAGTTACTTTAGGTCAGATTTACCAGCCATCTAAATACTCACTTTAAGTCAGATTTACCAGCTACTAAATAGTTACTTTAGGTCAGAATTACCAGCCATCTAAATACTCACTTTAAGTCAGATTTACCAGCTACTAAATAGTTACTTTAGGTCAGAATTACCAGCCATCTAAATACTCACTTTAAGTCAGATTTACCAGCCATCTAAATAGTTACTTTAAGTCAGATTTACCAGCTACTAAATAGTTACTTTAGGTCAGAATTACCAGCTACTAAATAGTTACTTTAGGTCAGAATTACCAGCCATCTAAATACTCACTTTAAGTCAGATTTACCAGCCATCTAAATAGTTACTTTAAGTCAGATTTACCAGCTACTAAATAGTTACTTTAGGTCAGATTTACCAGCTACTAAATAGTTACTTTAGGTCAGAATTACCAGCCATCTAAATAGTTACTTTAAGTCAGATTTACCAGCCATCTAAATAGTTACTTTAAGTCAGATTTACCAGCTACTAAATAGTTACTTTAGGTCAGATTTACCAGCTACTAAATAGTTACTTTAGGTCAGATTTACCAGCTACTAAATAGTTACTTTAAGTCAGATTTACCAGCTACTAAATAGTTACTTTAGGTCAGATTTACCAGCCATCTAAATACTCACTTTAAGTCAGATTTACCAGCTACTAAATAGTTACTTTAAGTCAGATTTACCAGCTACTAAATAGTTACTTTAGGTCAGATTTACCAGCTACTAAATAGTTACTTTAGGTCAGATTTACCAGCCAGCCACTAAATAGTTACTTTAAGGTCAGATTTACCAGCTACTAAATAGTTACTTTAAGATAGATTTACCAGCTACTAAATAGTTACTTTAGGTCAGAATTACCAGCCATCTAAATAGTTACTTTAAGTCAGATTTACCAGCCATTTAAATAGTTACTTTAAGTCAGATTTACCAGCTACTAAATAGTTACTTTAGTCAGATTTACCAGCCATCTAAATAGTTACTTTAAGTCAGATTTACCAGCTACTAAATAGTTACTTTAAGTCAGATTTACCAGCTACTAAATAGTTACTTTAAGTCAGATTTACCAGCTACTAAATAGTTACTTTAAGTCAGATTTACCAGCTACTAAATAGTTACTTTAGGTCAGATTTACCAGCCATCTAAATAGTTACTTTAAGTCAGATTTACTTTAGTTACTTTAAGTCAGATTTACCAGCCATCTAAATAGTTACTTTAAGTCAGATTTACCAGCTACTAAATAGTTACTTTAAGTCAGATTTACCAGCCATCTAAATAGTTACTTTAAGTCAGATTTACCAGCCATCTAAATAGTTACTTTAAGTCAGATTTACCAGCCATCTAAATAGTTACTTTAAGTCAGATTTACCAGCTACTAAATAGTTACTTTAAGTCAGATTTACCAGCTACTAAATAGTTACTTTAAGTCAGATTTACCAGCTACTAAATAGTTACTTTAAGTCAGATTTACCAGCTACTAAATAGTTACTTTAAGTCAGATTTACCAGCTACTAAATAGTTTACTTAAATAGTTACTTTAAGTCAGATTTACCAGCCATCTAAATAGTTACTTTAAGTCAGATTTACCAGCCATCTAAATAGTTACTTTAAGTCAGATTTACCAGCCATCTAAATACTCACTTTAAGTCAGATTTACCAGCTACTAAATAGTTACTTTAAGTCAGATTTACCAGCTACTAAATAGTTACTTTAGGTCAGATTTACCAGCCATCTAAATAGTTACTTTAAGTCAGATTTACCAGCCATCTAAATAGTTACTTTAAGTCAGATTTACCAGCCATCTAAATAGTTACTTTAAGTCAGATTTACCAGCTACTAAATAGTTACTTTAAGTCAGATTTACCAGCTACTAAATAGTTACTTTAGGTCAGATTTACCAGCCATCTAAATACTCACTTTAAGTCAGATTTACCAGCTACTAAATAGTTACTTTAAGTCAGATTTACCAGCTACTAAATAGTTACTTTAGGTCAGATTTACCAGCCATCTAAATACTCACTTTAAGTCAGATTTACCAGCCATCTAAATAGTTACTTTAGGTCAGATTTACCAGCCATCTAAATAGTTACTTTAAGTCAGATTTACCAGCTACTAAATAGTTACTTTAGGTCAGATTTACCAGCTACTAAATAGTTACTTTAAGTCAGATTTACCAGCTACTAAATAGTTACTTTAAGTCAGATTTACCAGCTACTAAATAGTTACTTTAGGTCAGATTTACCAGCCATCTAAATAGTTACTTTAAGTCAGATTTACCAGCCATCTAAATAGTTACTTTAAGTCAGATTTACCAGCCATCTAAATAGTTACTTTAAGTCAGATTTACCAGCTACTAAATAGTTACTTTAGGTCAGATTTACCAGCTACTAAATAGTTACTTTAGGTCAGATTTACCAGCCATCTAAATAGTTACTTTAGGTCAGATTTACCAGCCATCTAAATAGTTACTTTAAGTCAGATTTACCAGCCATCTAAATAGTTACTTTAAGTCAGATTTACCAGCCATCTAAATAGTTACTTTAAGTCAGATTTACCAGCTACTAAATAGTTACTTTAGGTCAGATTTACCAGCTACTAAATAGTTACTTTAGGTCAGATTTACCAGCCATCTAAATACTCACTTTAAGTCAGATTTACCAGCCATCTAAATAGTTACTTTAAGTCAGATTTACCAGCCATCTAAATACTCACTTTAAGTCAGATTTACCAGCTACTAAATAGTTACTTTAGGTCAGATTTACCAGCTACTAAATAGTTACTTTAGGTCAGATTTACCAGCTACTAAATAGTTACTTTAAGTCAGATTTACCAGCTACTAAATAGTTACTTTAAGTCAGATTTACCAGCTACTAAATAGTTACTTTAAGTCAGATTTACCAGCCATCTAAATACTCACTTTAAGTCAGATTTACCAGCCATCTAAATAGTTACTTTAGGTCAGAATTACCAGCCATCTAAATAGTTACTTTAAGTCGGATAATAGCTACTTTTAGTCAGATCTAGAACCTTCTAAATAGCTACTTTTAGTCAGATCTACAAGTCATCTAAATAGCTATTTTTAGTCAGATCTAGAACCTTCTAAATAGCTACTTTTAGTCAGATCTACAAGTCATCTAAATAGCTATTTTTAGTCACATCTATATCTATCAGTGACCTAAATAGCTACTTTTAGTCAGATATATATCTATCAGCCGCCTAAATAGATACTTTTAGTCAGGTCTATCAGGTGTCTGAATAGCTGCTTTTAGTCAGATCTATCAGCCTGAAAAAGCTATTTAGACATAGCTATTTTTAGTCAGGTCTATCAGGTGTCTAAATAGCTATTCTTAGTCAGAACTATCGGATCTACACAGTCGTGTAAGAAGTTATCAGTTAGTGTTATTTTTGAACAGGTTGAAACGAATTAAGATATAACGTACTCTAGAATGTTAACATTCCCGGTACCATGTTAACATATAACGTACTCTAGAATGTTAACATTCCCGGTACCATGTTAACATATAACGTACTCTAGAATTCTTAATTTAACAGGTACCCGGAATGGTACAATGACACTAAAAGTGGTGTTTGTGTTTATTTCGAATCTTCAGAGTATGACGTTACTTATAATGTAATAATTTCTAAAGTTATAAACAACTCACTAGTTAGACTTATAAACTGCGAACCTTAGTGTTCATTAAATACCAAAGAGAAACAGAAAGACTTGTCATATGTATATATCATTAAGGAATCGTTATATTGTTGTAATCTATATTTTAATGTAGTAATGTGTTTGTTAGAGGGAGCTGTGATTCCTAATGATGACGTAAAGATCATAAAGGCCTACTAGTGTCAAGGAGATGTGACGACAAATTTTCTAGTTCGAGGGCAGATTACAAACACGAGATGGTTACGAATATTGTAGTTTCTTTGAGGATAGTAGAGTCGTTTCTAGCCTGTAGAGTGAATTAGTGTTTTCCAGCTGTGAAATTTACTAGTTTAATTTTTACATAAGTATAACGCAGTTAGCATGATTTATAATCGTGGACTATAACAGTGCAGAGTAAAAACAGTTTGTTAAGAAATAAATAAACTTATTTGTTATCATTTACTGTATTTAACTTGGGATTATGTTCAAGGAATAATTTAAAAGAACTTGCCGATAAAGTAACAACGTTACAACAATATGTCTAAAACATCCAATCAGATAAACATTAATACCATGTTAAAGGTACAATTAATCAGAAAATCATAATAGATATTTAAAAACAAAGTCACATTAAAATATAGTTAATAAGGAACCTGCAAATGTTAAGAATTAGCTACACAATCAGTGAGACTTTGAGAGTTTAGTAGTTTTAGACCAAACTGTTTCAGGTCAATATTTTATCATAGCCTTTATGCTGGTATAATAATATTTTATAATGACTAGTTACGGCAAACAGGTGTCTTTAAATAATTTGCGAGATGACTTCACCTTATGAAGAGTTCTGTTATTTGGCCGAGCATGCAGCAGCGCCATCTGTTCTTAAATGACAACATAATTTTAACGTATATTCCACTTTAGATAATAATTTGATGTTGCAAGACTTTTATTTCTCTCTCCACAACAGATGAATACGATTGCATAATTATATTAAGGTACAGTTTGTTTGTTGTTTTATCCCATACGAGGCTTAGTGATTAGAGTGCCCGGATTATGAATCCGGGGGTTTATGGATTTGCGTCTCATTACATCAAAATATTACCCGAAGTTAGCTATCAGTAAGCTATTGATGCTTAAATCTCATTATTCGGTCAAAGAGTTAGCGGAAGGTGCTACTGAATAGTTACCTTCCCTTTAGTCTATCAGTTCGAACTTAAAGACAACTATGACCATACTCTTCCTGCTGTTGTGTACGAAAATTCTGAAAACAAACATAAGCTTGGGGAAAAACGAAACCGTTGGTGACAGTAAGCATAATGTAAAAAAAACCGGGTTTCAGTACCTGTGATGGGCACAACATGTACAGCCCATTGTATAACCTTATGCTTGACAACAACAACAAAATCGGATAGTGAACACGTTTTATGGAAACAAGTGGTATTTCTTAACGGTTAAAAGCACAGCATTATAATTAAAATGCTAATTTTATTAAATACGTTGTGTACTTTAGGGCAATGTAGCTTATCTTACGAGAAAGTTTTGTTCTAAATTATTTTTTTTCTTACAAAAAGTCACATTGGGCTATCTGCTCAGCCCACCGAGCGGAATCGAACCGCTGATTTTAGCGTTGTAAATCCGAAGACTTACCGAAGCAGAGTACAGTTAAACATTCTTTCTTATCGAATATAAACACAAGATGAAATGTGTCCAGAAACACTTATAGTTTGTATTGTGTTTACGCATGTAACTACTCAATGGATCATCTGCGTTGTGATAAATGTTGGTATCGAACCTCAAATTTTATTGTTACTAGCATTCGAGCTGTAATTACAGTTGAATAGTAAAAAGACCAGAAATAAGCATTGACAATGGTGAATTTAAGCCCATCGAACTTAACAAAAAAAAACCACTCAAGTTCATTCATTATTTTATATTTTCAATCTTAAAGAAGCACTGGCCAAACGACCAGGTCAAGGACCCCGTATTATTGTCCAGCCATTCATGATTTAATACTGATGACCACCGGAAGGAAACGAATTAGCTTCGTCCGCCACTTACTTTGTTACACATTTGACCGGAAGGTGGGGATGGTGTCACGGTTATAAAGTTGATTGACCTGTGCCACTAAGAGGCCATCATCAGAATAATGTTTTTATCATAGTAAATCAGCCAGAAGAGATTTATATATATAGTTGTTATCGCTGACGAGGCGTGTAGCCATTATCTAACTAACGAGTTGCGTGGGTAACAAACCATTGCAACGGCATGCAACATTTATGCTTCCTACTTGCGACACAACGACAAAATTACACCTATTTTCGCTCCGTTTACTGTCAGACCTAAATTACCACTTTAATTAACCCATAATGTGGCAACTTATATTTATATATAACATTTATATGCGGTGAAAGTTTCGTTTTTAAAGTTTATGTTTTTTGTTTGCTTTTTTCAACTGTTCAACTTCGTTTTCTCTCGTGTTTCTAAAATGGCTCTTTTCAAATAATACAATTCGTATGACGTAATTATTATAGTGTACGTGCGGATGTGGAAACACGTGGCGTTTTTCTGCACTTCCTTACCATATATAGAGAAAAAAATTAACGATATAACCGCTACTGTTTTAGGCTTAATCGTTTAAATGAGTCTGGTGAAAAAAATATTATTAAAAAAACAACAAGCAGTAATTTCCATCTTACTTCACACGACGGTACAAACGAATAACATGAATAAAAACCAAAATATCGTAACATATTTGGAACGTTTTATTTTTGACCTATGATTAATAAAAAATTAATCCGGATATCTGTACAATTCGCAATCTTTCATTATGAGATAAAAATAACACGTTATGTCCACAGATAAATTTGGAAATTGCGATGACTGTTTAGTGATTAGGCCTAGCCAATGTGTGAACCATCTCACTGTTTAGTAAAATATATTTTAGAAGCCTTGTTTTAGAATTTTCGCGAACATCTACACAATAACTATCTACTCTCGCTCTCAATAAATTTGACCTGAAAAACTAGAAACAACGAGACCAAAGTACTTACAACCTACTCTGGTATTCTCCAATCGAATTATGTGTTTTAACCATCACTCTTATAACACAGCCATGGCACCAAAGTGTGTAATGCATTTCTTCGACTACAGCGCGCGAGCCATGACCATTCACATCCCTGACACACTAATCAGTAGGCACACCTGACCCACCTATTTTACAAAACGTTTAACAGTAGGCTCTCTAAAGTTCGTCTAAGCCCATGTTTCTTGTTAAACTTGTTCGTAGTGGTTGCTTCCAAGTCTTGTAAAACGCAAGTTATATCCATGTATGTTCTCTTGAGTTGTTTGTTGAGTTACACACAAAATAAAAGTCACATCTATGTATTGGTGTTGATTGTTGAGTGAGATACAATATACGAGTCACATCTATGTACTCTTGTGTTGATTGTTGAGTGATATACAATATACAAGTCACATTTATGTACTCTAGTGTTGATTGTTGAGTGAGATACAATATACAAGTCACATCTATGTACTCTAGTGTTGATTGTTGAGTGATATACAATATACAAGTCACATATATATATATATATATATACTGGTGCTGAATGTTGAGTGATACACAATATACAAGTCACATCCATGTATTGGTGTTGCTTATTGAGTGATACTCAATATACAAGTCACATCTATGTACTCTAGTGTTAGAATGTTGAGTGATATACGATATATGTCACATCTATATACTCTAGTGTTGGATTGTTGACTGATATACAATAAATAAGTCACATATATATATACTGGTGCTGAATGTTGAGTGATACACAATATACAAGTCACATCTGTACTCTAGTGTTAATTGTTGAGTGATACACAATATACAAGTCACACCACTGTACTCTAGTGTTAATTGTTGAGTGATACACAATATACAAGTCACATCTATGTATTGGTGTTGGATTGTTGGGCAATACACAATATACAAGTCACATCTGTACTCTAGTGTTAGAATGTTGAGTCATACACAATATACAAGTGACATGTATGTACTCTTGTGTTGGATTGTTGAGAAATACACAATATGTAAGTCACATCTATGTAATAGGCACAAAAAATGTGAAAAAACAAAAACATTACTACAATAAATGTTTTTGTTTCACTTTATTCTTAACACAACAGTGTTGCAGGTCTGTGATTTTTTAACTAACACAACAGTGTTGCAGGTCTGTGATTTCTTAACTAACACAACAGTGTTGCAGGTCTGTGATTTTTTAACTAACACAACAGTGTTGCAGGTCTGTGATTTTTAACTAACACAACAGTGTTGCAGGTCTGATTTTTTAACTAACACAACAGTGTTGCAGGTCTGTGATTTCTTAACTAACACAACAGTGTTGCAGGTCTGTGATTTCTAACACTGAGACTTTTTTCAAGCTCATTTTACATGACTTGTGAAAGGAAGTCTCTGTTTGTACGAAGAAAACCTTGTAAACAGTGAAACGCAGAGGGTGAAACTGGATAGTTCGATTTACAATATATTCTATGAACTGTGAGTTCACTCATTCTTTAATTTAGTTATATCCATACATGTCATATGGAAACCACAAACTTTACATATCAAATACCAAAGCAACATTAGCTGTGTCTGTAATTTTGTGAAACATACTATTGTTGTGAACAGTCACTACATATACACTGTATAGGTAATGTGAAGAAAAAGTGTCATTGGCTACTGTCCAGTTCTTAACATTATATAGCAACAGCAGGTATAATAAATAAGCTTAGTTATTAAGTTTATGATCACAATTTTGTTGTTCTTGGATCAAAACAGGTCATCCAAACACAGTTTACGTACAAAAACACTTTAATTGTTCATTTTTGTGTTTATAACTATTTACACTTATGTAATTTTAAATCAAATATCTTTTTTTCTACAATAAAACATCAGATATAAAATTGAAGTCAAAAATTTCACAAAATAATTAAAACAGTTTTAAGAGGAAGAATGGTGGGTCAATTTCTCCTTTTACTTTCAAACATTCATGACGAGCAGAATACTTCAGTAATACTTAATATTTCTGACTGCCAGACATTTTCCTAAACAATTTTAATATTTCCGAGTACCAGGAATTTTCCTAAACAATTTCTGTCACAACAGTTAGTCAAGTACGATGACTACCAGAATATCAAATCACACTCAATATGGTTATAATATTTAAAATAAGGTATTACGGCACATTTATCCCTGATTTTCAGGCTTAGGAAAAGTAGATTACTCTTAAACATTAGAGCCTTACCAGAATATAAACATTACCAACTGAAATTAATAATAAATATACAATGTCCTGTGTAAGTACCCACAACCACATTATTAATAGATATAAACGGAGTTGCAACAAGCTTACACAGGTGTCATTAAAAAGTATTTCAAAACTGAAAACTACGTTCCCTTGGATTACATTATCATTTCTAAAATGAGCTACAACAACAAATTCGTATCTGAAAGAAACAAAATTCTTTGACAACAGAACATAATACAAGTAAGGCTTCAATGTTTCACAATCACATGAGCTCCTTACAAAATATATATATGTCCTGGACTTCCCAATTCCATAAAACAGATGTACATTTCAAGGTAACATCAGACTCAATAAGCAAGTGGTTTGCACTGAACACTCTAGATAAACATTACACACTTATACCTATAAGCTATTCATACTTGAAACATTTAAAATGTGCATCATCTGTGAAACATACTTTTAAAAATCTACTTTTAACACTGTACAAAAACATATTGTTACCCACCAAACCTGCACTTCAGGCAGTGTTACTTCTGTTCATCAGAACCCAAAATGTTGATTTTCTATTTTTATATTACTTGAAGTGACAATTGACAGTTGGTTTTATTAGAGCTAATAATGTAACAATTAAAAGTTGGTTTTATGAGAACTAAGAACGTGGATATTAAAAGTTGGTTTTATGATAACTGAAAATGTGGTTATTGACAGTTGGTTTTATGAGAACTAATAATGTGGTTATTGACAGTTGGTTTTATGAGAACTAAGAACGTGGATATTAACAGTTGGTTTTATGAGAACTAAGAACGTGGATATTAACAGTTGGTTTTATGAGAACTAAGAACGTGGATATTAACAGTTGGTTTTATGAGAACTAAGAATGTGGATATTAACAGTTGGTTTTATGAGAACTAAGAACGTGGATATTAACAGTTGGTTTTATGATAACTAAGAACGTGATATTAAAAGTTGGTTTTATTAAAAAGTTGGTTTTATGAGAACTAAGAACGTGGATATTAAAAGTTGGTTTTATGAGAACTAAGAACTAGCTCATATTGAAGGTGTTACAATTCTTAGAAATAAAACAAGTCACACGTAGTATCACACAGAAATGAATATGGTCTTAGTACAAATAAATCAAAATGTACACCACAAACATCGGTGTACTAAAACGAATTTAACAGAACCAATGCAGTTGATTCAAACTGTCTTTCAATATACATTCAGAAAAATTAAACTTTTATAAACAAAACTGTACCTGTGCAAATAACAAATGCACTGGTAGGTATTATTAAGTCAGCAACTGAAACTGTAATAACCAAAGATTTACAATCAAAATATTAAACCGTAGATACATTAAGAAGTTGTGCTACATCAACCAAGTTCTTAGTTGGAAAATTTCAAACCTAATACAAAAAACTGATAAATAATGTTATCAAACAGGTACATTTATGTATCTTGCCAGTAACAGAAACTGTCACAGAAATACAGAGTATTTTATTTCTAGCACATTTCACATTGTTCTTTGCCAACTGTTTTACCACAAAATAAAAACAATGTTTATACATCATAAATGTGAGCTACACTATAAACCATAATAAATGATTTTAAGTCTGAAATTTTGTCCTACTTCTCTTAAGTAGAAAGTTGGACACGTACTTCACCTGGTGGCACAAAAGGAGACAAATGTACGAGTTTAATACATATTAATTTGTTAAATTTATACTAATTATGAGAATGATTCTTATCTAATAGTTTTATGTGTTCTTTTTTGTAAATTGCTGCTATAGAAACATTGCTGTTTAGCAAGTAAACAGACCTCAAAATTCTCATGGGCACACTTATGTCAAATATTTAATAGTACAATGACAGGTTTACTCTACTGATTTAACACTGTCAAATTTGAATATGTTATTTCTTACAAACTTCAGCTGGTTGTAAACTGTACTTGTCCCAAGACACATCATTTGTGTTATTATTATGAGTATTATGAAAGTATGGTACAAATACAGCTATCCTTTCATCCTAGATTTTTGTAAAATAGGATAATTTTTATGTTTTCTGCTCATGTGTGTGTGTGTGTGTGTGTGTTTCTAATCTGTTAAACTGACCATGCAAATGAAAGGAAATCTATGTAACTATTTTCTCAAACAAATTTAACTTTCTTTCTAAGCAATCTATTCTCAAGTTTGCTAAAAATAACAATCAAGGTTATTACCAATTACCCTTCACTGGGCTGTAGACACGACCCAAGGTTCAATACGTCCATTGGAAACTGTCATGAAACTGACATCCAAGAACCTTGACTGGTCAGTCTTGAAGACACCAACATTTTAAAACCTCAAGTAAGGTATGATAACAGACACAGTCGGAACTACTGATGACTAAAAACAAAGTCTCTAACCTCCAGTTAAAGTGTGCTTACACAGAACTTCATCTCTGTTACAGAAAACCAACCATGATGATTAACTAGCTAAATTACTTTTAGAATGTGTCAACAGAAAACTGAAAACATGCACTTTTTCTTCTATTTGATATTTTTACATTTCAATCAAACATATTTTTCCACTTGTTTTTTTCTTGGTATGGAGAAACGGCTTCATTGTCTAAGACTGCCAGTTCTCACCTTCATAAAGGTAAACATTAGCAATAATTATTTACAGCAATAAATCGCTACTGATACAAAGGTTTAGATTTCAGACCCAAGTATAATTGAAAGATTTTTTAATGCATGAGTAAATTCTAACCAACGTCTTTTTCTCAGTAAATATTTAATTTAAAAATAAAAGACAAATATTCCATGCTGATGTACCATCAAAGAAAATACAAAACAAATTTGTAAAAAACGTACTAATTCAAATAGCCTTCAATCACATTTGTAATCCAACCATTTACTAATAAATAAACAGCTCCATCTAGTATTAAAAATAATTAAATGGTACAGAATATAGTGATATGTCTAGTAGATGACTCCGAACCACATAAAACCTCCAGATTCACCTCTAACACCAGACTACAGTAACCTTCAGACAACTCTACATTTGAAAAGTTCTGTTACAAACAATTTGAGTCCAAATTTAGTTTATTTCAGCTGTTTTCATTCCTTTACCTTTTGGAAATTGTTTGTTCTACAACATTCATTATAAATGATTACTTCATGTAGTTGACACAAAGTTAACTCAGTCTTTAGCTGTACAAGTTTCTTACAGTTAAATACTAAGTTTTCAGTTCTCCTAACTATATTCACAAAACTTCCCAGCAGATTTTCACACATCTCTCACTTTACAGCTAAGTTTGCACACACACTGTTTATTATTCTGAACCACTTCTCAGCTGATACTCAGCCTTGTGGAACACACTGTTCATTATTCTGAACCACTTCTCAGCTGATACTCAGCCTTGTGAAACACACTATTCATTATTCTGAACCACTTCTCAGCTGATACTCAGCCTCGTGAAACACACTATTCATTATTCTGAACCACTTCACAACTGATACTCAGCCTCGTGAAACACACAATTCATTATTCTGAACCACTTCTCAGCTGATACTCAGCCTTGTGGAACACACTGTTCATTATTCTGAACCACTTCTCAGCTGATACTCAGCCTCGTGAAACACACTGTTCATTATTCTGAACCACTTCTCAGCTGATACTCAGCCTCGTGAAACACACTATTCATTATTCTGAACCACTTCTCAGCTGATACTCAGCCTTGTGGAACACACTATTCATTATTCTGAACCACTTCTCAGCTGATACTCAGCCTTGTGGAACACACTGTTCATTATTCTGAACTACTTCACAACTGATACTCAGCCTCGTGAAACACACTATTCATTATTCTGAACCACTTCTCAGCTGATACTCAGCCTTGTGAAACACACTGTTCATTATTCTGAACCACTTCACAGCTGATACTCAGCATCGTGAAACACACTATTCATTATTCTGAGCTACTTCACAACTGATACTCAGCCTCGTGGAACACACTGTTCATTATTCTGAACTACTTCACAACTGATACTCAGCCTTGTGGAACACACTGTTCATTATTCTGAACTACTTCACAACTGATACTCAGCCTTGTGGAACACACTGTTCATTATTCTGAACTACTTCACAGCTGATACTCAGCCTCGTGAAACACACTATTCATTATTCTGAACTACTTCACAGCTGATACTCAGCCTTGTGGAACACACTGTTCATTATTCTGAACTACCTCACAACTGATACTCAACCTTGTGATGAAACACACTGTTCATTATTCTGAACCACTTCTCAGCTGATACTCAGCCTTGTGAAACACACTGTTCATTATTCTGAACTACTTCACAACTGATACTCAGCCTCGTGAAACACTATTCATTATTCTGAACCACTTCTCAGCTGATATTCAGCCTCGTGAAACACACTGTTCATTATTCTGAACCACTTCACAGCTGATACTCAGCCTCGTGAAACACACTATCCATTATTCTGAACTACTTCTCAGCTGACTTTGTTGTCCACATCAAATAATTTCATAGATAAGTTTCAATTCTTCAAGAAATAAATCAATTTTTCACAACATTATGTTACCTATTTCTTCTCATACAAGACAGTACTAGCAGTGAGGGTTTCCAGCTTATGATACAATTGGCTCTAATATTTGTAGGTAAGAACATGATGACAATATATTTAATTAGATGTTACCACATTTTTGATCTAAGTAAGCAGACTGCTTTGATCAGACGTTAGAACACAACATGACTAACACTAACATTTTTGTTTTCAAAGGTTTAAAATAATGGGAATACAAATTAAACTGAAAAAAACAAGTAATGGAAGAAGCATGACAACAACACCCAGAGCCTCCAAGTTTCCACAACCATTCTGTTTATATGCTTACTAAAAATAATTAATTTTGTCAACTTTCCTCTAAACACAGTACACACTTAAAATGTCTAGGTTTAATAATAACCCAATATCTGGTAGTCCTAACATTTCACACTTAAAATGTCTAGGTTTAATAATAACCCAATATCTGGTAGTCCTAACATTTCACACTTAAGATGTCTAGGTTTAATAATAACCCAATATCTGGTAATCCTAACATTTCACATATGAAATATCTAGGTTTAATAACAATAACCCAATATTTGGTAAGCCTAACCCCTATTCTAAAGGTATGTAAACTCATTGTTGTAACAGAGTTTTTTTCTAGCATATTTTGATTATTAGAATTTTGACTTTGGTATTTACCTTAACAATCATATTACGGTTTTCAAAGTGTGGCCTCTTTTCAGGTTTCACTTTATTACAATTCAACTAAATAATTATAAGGTTATTTTCCTCTTTACTCTTAAAAACAACCAGCATGTAACAGTTTTCACTGCTACTTTAAACCTTTGTAAACAGTTCACGCCATTAACTACCACCTTATCCTGATACACCGACCCTAGAACTACTGACCAAATATTTACTGATATAATCTTCCTACGCAAATCAAATTAGATCACCTTTTAGACACTGGAAGTATTTACCTCATACGTAACATAATAATTGTCATTCTTAAATAATATTAGAAAGTACAACACAAATAAAACTGTTTATAGTTTACTTCTCACTGCCACGCTGACAGTAAATATATCTTTTATGTGCATGTAAATAATGTTTTCAGTCTTAATTTCTTCTGTTCCAAAACTCTCCTAAACTTTATGTCTCACACTGGGAGGACTTGTTTATTTTAATGTATTGCAGAGAGACTGAAGAAGTCATGTAATGCAGTACTTGTATGCATAAAGCACAATAAATCACCATCCTTTCTTCCAGGAATTTATAATTTTGACACAATATTATTAGCATGGATCACGATTATTAGGTCCAATCTTGAAGTTTGTTATGCTAGAGTTATCCTGATGTCAGTTAACCAGCTCCACGGATACAAAGTGCTTCAGACGCTCCAGGTATTGTCCATAAAGTTCAACGTCGTTGTGGCCAGCACCTTCCACCCACAGTGGCTCCACTGCTCGAGGACATCTCTCATAAATAGCAAGACCGTGAGAAAATTCTATAACCTCGTCCTCAGTTCCGTGGATCACCAGCACAGGTGAAGACACTTTATGAATCTTATCAATGCTGGAGAGTCAGAATAAAAACACAATAATAATGTTTATTTTGTTCAGTAGGTACACATAAAATTATAAAAAAAGTTATTTAACCAATGATGAATTTAGAGATACAAACAGCAGACTGAGAAATCAGCCCTGTTTGTTAACCTGAAGATGACCTAAGAAGGTCAAAACATTATTTTGTACTTTAACTAAAATTTTAATACCCATACCAGTCATCTCAAGAATTGTTTCTATTTGAATTTCCCACAAAGCCATCTTGAGAATACGCACGACTTATTTGTCTATCTAAACAGTCTCTTAACCATTAAATAAATTAATTAAAAAATCTTAAAGCCAGTTCATATCATTTATATAGTTATCAAGCTTTCTCTTAAACTCACTTAAAGTTGCTGCTTCTACAACATCCAAAGGCCAACCACACTGTCAAAAGAAATGAAACTGTCTCAGCTGAAGATGACAGCTACCCAGCCAAAATTATATTTATGTTCCCCTAGTCCTGCTGTTATCACTGTTAAATATGAAATATGTTAAAGCATCAAAACTATCAACTCTCTGTAAAAACACTTCAGTCAAATCCCCTCCAACTATTTTTTCTTTCAAATAAACTAATTTTAAATATCTTAATTTCTGCTCATATGACAACACCTTCATTTCAGGAACCATTCTAGTCACCCTTCTCTGAATCCTTTCCAACAATTCAATGTGCCTATGGTAAGGCACCCAAAACTGAACAGAATATTCTAAAAGTGATCTAACCAGCAACGTATACAATGAAATTATGACTTCTTTTTCTAGACTTGTATTCAATATTTCTGGAGATACAATCATATCTGCCCTACGCTAACAACAGCAAACTGTTCAGATGGATTGAGAGAATGATCAACTATTACACCAACCAAGATCTGTTTCTTCATGACATTGTTACGGTTATTCCTTCCAAATTATATTAAGTTACCAATATCCTACACTGAAAATGTATTTCTGAATGATAAATACCTCCTGCCACAAAATAGCTTTTGTCAATTACTACTACTCTCTATCAGTACAAACGTTTTCAATACTCAGCGTTTCATCTACAACTTCTGCACATCTCCATACAAAGATCAAACAGCATCTCTCTGCCAATAGGAGCAGGACACAACTCCTATCAGAAACACATTTTTAGTGTTGGAAAATGCTAACTTCTAATTCAATCTCTTATCACATCTTAGAAATAGTTAGAATTCACACTGAACTGTTGGAGAGCCAATGGAAAGAACAAGTTCCTTTTGAAAAGTGTTCAAAGAGAAAACATCACATTTCAGGAGGAGATCGAACCACATCTAAGCCAAGTGTACTCTTCACTCTTTTATCACTGTGTAGCAAAGATAAAAGGCAGAAAAACATCCCAAGTTATGTGCAACTGATTAATGGGACTCCTGAGTGTCAAATGGCTGGAGTGCAACATACTGTTGTAGTAGTTTGACCTTATCCAGCACCAGGTGGTCTCTGGAATAATGCATCAAATCCATAGCAAACAGAAGATCACCTACGTCTCCATCCAGAAACACAAACTGGTAGATAAGACAAACTTCCATACCAAAATCTGTCTCCACTTGCACATATTTCTAACACCAGATGTACTGGGAACCAACATTCAGTGGATGGTAGGAAGGTGGAAAGCCCTAGTAGGATGACATCTTCAGTTCAAAACATGGTGTCAAGAGGTACAATACCTCCATTCTATAGTAGGAAGGTATGCACAAGTGGGAAAATGTGTTCAATCTAGCTACAACCAATACCAGATCTGTTAGGAACTAATATCCAGCAGATGTTAAGAAAATCAACCACAAAGCTGGGGTGCATCTCTAGACCAAAACCAGGTGGCAGTGGGCAAGTGTTATCCAGGCTATGGTAGGAAGAGGAATACTGGCTAGCATATGTATGAGGACTTACTTGGCTGGACTGTTTCCAACTGACATCAAAATCATTGGGAATGAACATCCACAGCATGATAGGTAGAACGAATGTCTCAGGAGGAAGAGAAAACCACCATCATGGAGATGTGTATTTATATCTGTGGCATGGCAGAGTGCTTCAACCAAAACCTGATGATATCTGGAATTATACATCAGGTCCACAGCACGAAAGCTAATACGATTCTAATTATGAACAGGTCTCCTCCAACCAACACCAGACCCATTTCGGAATATACTTCTGGAGAATGAAATGAAGAAGGAATTCCATGATAGGAAGTATGATGCACCATTTTCCTCTCAACCAAACTGTATGATCCACTGTTCAGGAGAACAGGTCTTCGTGGTTTATCACCTAAACAGCTAGGAACTGGTGAGGATTCCCATATTCCACTAGAAGAAAGAAGGGAAAAATGAGTAGTAGTCCAGAGGACCACATCACTGGAGACAGTACAACAGATGACCATGATTTCCTTTGAAACTTGTGACCAGTAAAGGTTCAAACTCTTGACCACCATGTTTTATGTCTTGAGTCCTAACGGATATTTGTATAAGTATGAACTCCACTCTTGAATACTCTATATATCAAATAACACACACCCTAGAATTTCTAAATAATTTCTATTGTTAGTATGCTTCAAATCTAACCAAATCTGACATTGCTTCATGTATAAGAAAAACAAACACAACAGTTGACAGAAATGAAGATTTTGTGTGAAGCCTGAAATGTTATAATAAATGTTCAGCAATTTAAATCAAAGCTGTTGCACATAATCTGAACAAGTTCTTTTACAGCAAGAAGAGTAAACTATTAAGTAATACTTGGTTAACTTCATTTAAGTTTAAAGTTATGAACATTTTTCTAAAATTAAACATACTTTATGTAGATGTTCAAAATTACTAGTTATTTGAATAACATTTTGGTATAATTAAAACTAGTTGTATTAAGGATGTTTGCTCAACATATTACTAAACATTTAGCAAAAAATCTTTATGGTTAGTGAAGGTAATGTTCTTGGATTGTATAAATGTTATTATCAATAAAAACCAACTTAATAGACATGACTAAAGGAAATAATACTGACTTATAATGGTAGACATGACTAAAGGAAACAATACTGACTTCTAATGGTAGATAATACTAAAGGAAATAATACTGACTTATAATGGTAGATATTACTAAAGGAAATAATACTGACTTATAATGGTAGACATGACTAAAGGAAACAATACTGACTTACAATGGTAGATATACTAAAGGAAATAATACTGACTTATAATGGTAAATATTACTAAAGGAAATAATACTGACTTATAATGGTAGACATGACTAAAGGAAACAATACTGACTTACAATGGTAGATATACTAAAGGAAATAATACTGACTTATAATGGTAAATATTACTAAAAGAAATAATACTGACTTATAATGGTAGATATTACTAAAGGAAATTATACTGACTTATAATGGTAGATATTACTAAAGGAAATAATACTGACTTATAATGGTAGACATGACTGAAGGAAATAATACTGACTTATAATGGTAAATATTACTAAAGGAAATAATACTGACTTATAATGTTAGATATTACTAAAGGAAATTATACTGACTTATAATGGTAGATATTACTAAAGGAAATAATACTGACTTATAATGGTAGATATTACTAAAGGAAATAATACTGACTTACAATGGTAGATATACTAAAGGAAATAATACTGACCTATAATGGTAGATATTACTAAAGGAAATAATACTGACTTACAATGGTAGATATACTAAAGGAAATAATACTGACTTATAATGGTAGATATTACTAAAGGGAATAATACTGACTTATAATGGTAGATATTACTAAAGGAAATAATACTGACTTACAATGGTAGATATTTCACTCAAACCATCAAAACAGTATTCTGTTTGTTTATTTGTTTTTTGAATTTCGTGTAAAGCTACTCCAGGGCTATCTGTGCTAGCCGTCCCTAATTTAGCAATGTAAGACCAGAGGGAAGGCAGCTAGTCATCACCACTAACTGTTGGGCTACTCTTTTACCAACAAATAGTGGGATTGACCGTCACATTATAACGCTCCCATGGTTGAAAGGGCGAGCATGTTTGGTGCAACCGGGATTTGAGCCTGTGAACCTTGGATCACTAGTCAAATGCCTTAACCCACTTGGCTACACTGGGCCCAGTATTCTGTTGCTATCAGTAATATTAATATACCTGTACGATATATTTATAATCAAACTGATTACCATTTAAAACAGACAGTAACCCCTATTCAAAACTCTTGGAATAATATGTACCCAAGGAAGGATATGAACTTATTGGATAGGGTTAAGAAAAGATTTGCTTGTAAGTACCAGGATATTTCCAGAGATGGATGAGTGATCCTATATGTTGAAATAAACTTATTTAATGTTGGTATGAAGTTATCTTGTTGAAGATAAAATATGTATTCACACTTGACGATTTAGGTACAAACATAATTTTTGTCAGATTTTGCTTCTTTTTGCATTTTTTTGGATGGGTATATAGAATCAAAAGGCTATGTTTGAGACAAGTTCTTTATGTACATGGTACAGGGGGTTGTGAACAAGTCATATGGCCTTCCACACTGCTTTCACAAGTTCTGGTCTTAAAGTATTAAAATTTAATAACAAACAACAATGTAGTTTTATTTTGTTAAGGGTCTTACAAGTTACATTCTGAGTGAATGTCCATATTACAATAAATGTTTACTCTTTCCTTCTCAGTAGATCTGTATGAAAGGTTCGCATTACATAATATTTAAAAACCTGTTGGTCCATCTCAGCTGTTCCATCCTCAACACCAAACTAAAACTGCCAAATAAATACAATTTAAAACAGTTTAAAGCCAACCTATTCCATAGACCAACCACCCTATTTGAAAAGTAAAATTGTTTTACTTGAAGGTGGCTTCCACCTTACCTAAATTTACATTTGTACCTCCTAGATCTATAATTCTTGCAGTTATACATGAAAAATGTTGAACTGTTTGGTCTCTCAAAGTTGACTTCGCTGATCCATCATCCACAATTCAAATCCAGTCTCTGTGTTTCAGAAAATGATTGTTTTTTTCTTTAACAGATGTTAAATGTTAACTTCAACTACTTCCAACAGCAATTCATTTCATAAGTCAGTCACTCTGTTAAAAAAAATGAACCTTAGGTGTAGCTTAGTCTGTTTTTATAAACCATAAACTCACGTCCTGCCTTTCAGTTAACTTTAGAATATAGCACAACAACACGAGAGACCTTTATCTGATTGATGTCCCAAATATCTTATCACATTCAACAAGATAACTTCATACCAACACTATCCTAGATGTTGATATAAACTTGTATCACTTATCCATCTCTAGAAACATCCTGGTATTACTGGGAGATCTTCTCTTAACCCTATCCAATAAGTTCATATCCTTCCTTAGGTGCAAAGTATCCCAACAGTTTTAAAATAGGGGTTACTGCCTTTTTTGAATGGTAACCAATGTGTTTATATCATACAGTTATATTACTACCAGCAACAAAATACTGTTTTGATGGCTTCAGTGACATATCCACCATTATCAGTCAGTATAAGTCATTTTAGAATCTGAAACACTTCAGTGAAATCACCTATTCTTTTTTCAAGACAAAACAATTTTAATCATTTTAATTTCTCCTGATATGACAACCTCTCCATCCGAGCTACTGTTCTAGTAATCATTTTCCAACAATTCAATGTGATTCCTAATATAAAGAGCCCAAGACTGAACACAATATTCCAAATGTGGCCTAACCAGTGGCCTATACAATGAAATTATAACCTCTTTAGACTTGTATTCAATACTTCTGTATATAGAATATAAAATCCTATTTGCCTTACCACAAACAACAACACGTTGCTTGGATGGCTTCAGAGACTGATCAACCATTACAACACTATATCTTTTCTTCATAATGCTCTTAGGGTTATTACATCCAAATTATGATAATCCACATACATTATCTTGCATGTGTCATAATTAAAACCCATCTGACATTTATTTTCTCAATAAATGATCTAAATCCTTTTGTAAATCAGTAACATCTTCTTCACAGCCACCAACAAAGTTATGTAATTCATTGATTATTCCTTTATCTGTATCATTAATACAAATCAAGAGGAATAGTCCTAAGACTGAGCCCTGAGGTACACCACTTGCAACATTAACCAAGTTTGACAGAACTCCAGACTGAGCCCTGAGGTACACCACTTGCAACATTAACCAAGTTTGACAGAACTCCAGACTGAGCCCTGAGGTACACCACTTACAACATTATCCAAGTTTGACAGAACTCCAGACTGAGTCCTGAGGTACACCACTTGCAACATTAACCAAGTTTGACAGAACTCCAGACTGAGCCCTGAGGTACACCACTTGCAACATTAACCAAGTTTGACAGAACTCCAGACTGAGTCCTGAGGTACACCACTTGCAACATTAACCAAGTTTGACAGAACTCCAGACTGAGCCCTGAGGTACACCACTTACAACATTATCCAAGTTTGACAGAACTCCAGACTGAGTCCTGAGGTACACCACTTACAACATTATCCAAGTTTGACAGAACTCCAGACTGAGTCCTGAGGTACACCACTTGCAACATTAACCAAGTTTGACAGAACTCCAGACTGAGTCCTGAGGTACACCACTTACAACATTATCCAAGTTTGACAGAACTCCAGACTGAGCCCTGAGGTACACCACTTGCAACATTAACCAAGTTTGACAGAACTCCAGACTGAGCCCTGAGGTACACCACTTGCAACATTAACCAAGTTTGACATAACTCCATTTGTAACAATATTGTCTTCTTTTATCCAGCCACTCTTGTATTCAACTTAAGTTATCCTCCACACTTACAGAAATATTACAAACCTTTTATAAGGAAACTTTTCAAATGATTTCTTAAACTCCAGATACATCAAACCTACACCCTTACCTACAGCAGTAACATTTCAAAACATTTGTAATGCAAGATGTCCCCTCAGTGAAACCATTTTCACTATCCAATAAAATTACAGACTTTGTTAAATGACTTTGCAAAGTATCTTTTACTAGACTTTCCAGAACGTTTCCCGCAATTGATGTAAAACTCATAGGCCTACAAATACGGAGACAACTTCTGTTGCCTCCTTTGAAGATAGGAGTGAAGTCAGCTAATCTCCAATCTGTTGATACTTGCTTACTATTTAAGAACTTACAAACAAATTCTGGCTCATATACCCACCTTTGAAACTCTCAGAGAAATATCATCTGGTTCATGGGGTATTATCATTCTTTAAACTTCCCAATTTATTTTAACAAACTCAAAATTTATGCAACTGTCTTGTTCAACTTTGTTTTCATCTATTAATTATTCAAAATACAGAATATTTCTGAAGTGTTAATTAGTAAAAACTGAAGAGAAAGCACAATTTAATAACTTAGTCATATTGTCATCATCGGTCATATCCCCATCTTAAAAGTTTGTTTACCCCCAATCTACTTTAAAAAATATTTACTGTTTTAAATAAAGTCCTATGTTATACATGTACTTAAGGCTTGACATTTAGTAAAACTTAATTCTTTGTAGTGATTTCTAAAAGTCATATATTTTCACTTGAAAAAATGAAAACATTACAAGTGTACCTTGGAAACGCATCAAAAAACCAAGTCCTTTTGGTGTTTGGAAAGGCAACTCTCATTCCAGAGGTCAATGGTGAGTGTAAAATAACTGCACCCACTTCATATCTAGACGCCAAGTCCACAGTTGGGACAGTTCCTATACTTTGGCCATAAACAATGATATTTTCTGGGCTCACACCATATTTTGTTCTCAATGCATGCCAAGCTGCATCAATGTCAGCATACAAGTTTTTTTCGTATGGTTTATCGCTACTAATTCCATAGCCTGAGTAATCATAACTAAATATATTACAATTTATCCGAGACCCTAAACCTAAGTAAAAACTGCTCATTTGTCCTAAATCAACAGCATTTCCATGACTGAAAAGCACTGTATATCTTGCACTAGGGGAACAACGTACGTACATACATGCTATGCGATTTCCTCTGGACGTTCGGGTATAAAACACCTCAAAGTTTTCTAATTCTTTCTGTGAATATTGCCATTCAGCTCTGTCTGATAATTTGAGAGTGAACTTTGTCCCAGCTTCATCAGGAGTAAATGAATATGTTGCTTCTGGGGGAAGGAACGCCAACTTTGCAGCAATTCTAGAGGGAAACGGTGGACAACAAAAGAGACAACAGATGTCACTGAACGATAATCCATTCATATCCGACTTTTTCGGCATTCGTGGTGGTGAAACAACAATTAGAAGTATAACTATTCCTCCACTTCTAAACTTTTATAAACGTCTACGATGGCAATTACACCATAATAATAAATCGACAAACAAAACACAAATTCACTTTTAAACTACAATTCGAATTCACTTTCTTTTCTGAATGTCAGCATTCACCACACACCCAATTGAACTCCACTTATGACGTCACAAAGATAGTACCGCACTTTGTTATTTTGTAAGTCTGATTGGTAGATAAAATAATAATATTAGTATCAAAATTATTCAAAATACTTAAAACGTATTTCGTAAGAAAATATTTTTACAATTTCTGTTAAAATATTATATTTTACATATTTCTTTACTCAAACTACGTATCACTCTTGTTGTTTAGTATATTAATACCAAATAAATGTAGCACAGTCCAAAGTCAGCCAATGGAGAACATCGGTTTGATAAATGAAATAATAAAAAAGTAGTAAGTTAAAAGTTTTCTTGGTAATAATTTTCTATTTATAACATTACATTTTATTTTATTAATACTTGTTTTCTGCTATCAAAGGATAAGTATGAGAAATGCATCTGGCTATATACTATACTATGTAATACATTAATACAAAAACAAAACTCGCTAAGAAGCTTGTGCGTGTATGTGTTTTCTTAAAGCAAAGCCAGATCGGGCTATTTGCTGTGTCCACCGAAGGGAATCAAACCCATGATTTCAGCGTTGTAAGTTCGTAGACTTACGGCTGTACCAGCGGGAAGTGCAAAGAAGAAGTAATGCAAAACTGTCGTTATGAACTTTGAAACTATTTCGTAGTACATTGTGTTAATAACTTGTAAATATTTGTTAGTATGCAGACACCCAATGGAACAGCGGTATGTTTCTGGACTTATAACACGAGAAACTGGGTTTCGATATTCGTGGTAGGTACAGCAGTGACATCCCTTTGTGTAGCTTTGTGCCTAACTACAGAAAAACAAACTGTTTTTAATGTTAAAATTTTGATCAGAGGGTACAACTGTTAAATGCACCTATTCGTTTATTCAAATTTTGATCAGAGGGTACAACTATTAAATTCATCTATTCGTTTATTTAAATTTTGATCAGAGGGTACAATTGTTAAATTCACCTATTCGTTTATTCACATTGTAGACATATTCTACAAATACCCTTTTTTTTTTTTTTACAGGATACCCTGCGGTGGGGTAGAGATAAGCTTACGAATTTATAACACTAAAATCCAAGATTCGATTCCCCGAGGTGGCCACAGCAGATATTCCAATGTGGCTTTACTTTAAAACAACAAAATAATAATAATAAACTTTACAAACTTATAAAGGAACAGAACTGTAATTTCCTACCTGAACAACATTTTATGTAGAAAATAGGTGAAACAATCTTTAGGGTTAAGTTATAGTCATTCTTGGTTATAAGAAACTTATTATAGAAAAACAAAACAAAAACAGCCAGCCAATGGTATCTACCGCCACAAGAACTTTGTCCAGTTCTTTTAACTGAACAATAGATTGACTGTCACTGTTATAACGCGCCTACAGTCGAAAATGCAATGCGTGTTTCGCACCATTACATGCTCGAACAATGTAGAAAAAGTATTGAATTGGCTGCAACTGCAGTTGTAGAAACACGAGATTAGAAGGCGATGTTTCAAATATCTTCTGCAGTTAACTTCAATTACATCACGTAAAAAAATGCCTGAAAGTGTTACTATTTATAGACCATCGAATAACGTCGAGAGTTCAAATAAAGACATTGCAATAAAACTATTTTAAGTTAATATACATAACATGCGACTAATTATCATTATCTTTTGATTGAAATCAGAACTAAAATATGACTTAGTAAGGGCCCGGCACGGCCAAGCGTGTTAAAATATGACTTAGTAAGGGCCCGGCATGGCCAAGCGTGTTAAGGTATTCGACTCGTTATCCAAAGGTCGCGGGTTCGAATCAAACACGCTCGCCATTTCAGCCGTGGGGGCATTATAATGTTACGGTCAATCCCACTATTCGTTGGTAAAAGAGTAGCCCAAGAGTTGGCGGTGGGTGGTGATGACTAGTTGCCTTTCCTCTAGTCTTACACTACTAAATTAGGGACGGCTAGCGCATATAGCCCTCGTGTAGCTTTGCATGAAATTTAAAACCAATCAAAACGAACCAAACCTGTTTCCACAACTCCACCTAAGCTAGTGTCATCTGTTGTCCAAAATTTCAATATCTTTGGTATTAAAAACGAAAAAGATTGCTTTGAGTGCTTTTTAACGTTTCAGTCTCTTGTTTCAAACTGTTTTATACAGCATGTATACCGTAAAATATCTTTTATGATACAAATTATTATTTATAAGTTCAAGAAGTTATGTGTGTTCGTGTTCACTAATACTTTATTCCAAACTTATTTTAAAAAATAAATATTTTCTTTCAATTCAAAAATTAATTTCAGTTAAAATTGAAACATTGTAGCCCCTGTACAGCAAAAAGAAACAACATATGTATGCTCAAGACAGTTGGTATGGGTATTAAAACGTTAATTACTCTTTGAACCTGAAGATCACCTTAAAAGACCGTTGTTCTGTACTTTATTTTAATTACAGTTTTAATACCCATACAAGCCGTCATAAGATGGCATAAAGTTACACAAAGGATTATCTTTGGTCTGACAACCCCCGGTATCGATAGGCAACATTTTAGCGTTTTAAGCCCTCAGACTTAGGCCGAGCCAGGTGGGTGTTGTACACTTTGAAATAACTTTCTTGTTTATACAGGAGATCATATTTAATTACTAAAATGGAAATGCAAAGAAATATCAAAAGTGTTTGAAAGATATTGTATAGATCATTTTACATCGCCTGTCAGGTCCGGCATGGCCAGGTGGTTAAGGCGTTGGACTCGTTATGTGAGGGTTACGGGTTGGAATCTCCGTCACACCAAACATGCTCGCCCTTTCAGCCGTGAAAACGTTATATTGGTTAAAGAGTAGCCCAAGAGTTGGCGGTGGGTGGTAATGACTAGCTGCCTTCCCTTTAGTCTTACACTGGCCAAGTGGATTACGGTGTTCGACTCGTAATCCGAGGGGTGCGGGTTCGAATTCCGGTCGCACCAAACATGCTCGCCCTCCCAGCGTTATAATGTGACGTTCAATCCCCCTATTCGTTAGTAAAAGAGTAGTCCAAGAGTTGGCGGTGGGTTGTGATGACGAGCTGCCTTCCCTCTAGTCTTACACTGCAAAATTAGAGACAAATGAAATTCATATTTCTTGAAGCTTCTCTGATGAAACGTGTAGGTTCAAGAAATTAATTTAACACAAAAATATAATACCTTATATGTATATAGACACATTTTCGCCGTAGTACTATTTGTTTATACTTATGTTTGAATAGTAAATAAAATAAATATTTAGTTTTACAGAAAAGTTATTAAATTATTTTTATAGAAAAATTAAAATTTGTATTTCAATATGGAGGATAAATGTTAAGGATAAATTTTATAGTTTTAGCTTATTTGTCATGACATAGACATCTCTTATAATATTTTATCTCATGACAAAGACATCTCTCATACTATTTTGTTTCATCACATAGACATCTCTTATAATATTTTATCTCATGACAAAGACATCTCTCATACTATTTTGTTTCATCACATAGACATCTCTTATAATATTTTATCTCATGACAAAGACATCTCTCATACTATTTTGTTTCATCACATAGACATCTCTTATAATATTTTATCTCATGACAAAGACATCTCTCATAATATTTTGTTTCATCACATAGACATCTCTTATAATATTTCATCTCATGACAAAGACATCTCTCATACTATTTTGTTTCATCACATAGACATCTCTTATAATATTTTATCTCATGATAAAGACATCTCTCATACTATTTTGTTTCATCACATAGACATCTCTTATAATATTTTATCTCATGACAAAGACATCTCTCATAATATTTTGTTTCATCACATAGACATCTCTTATAATATTTCATCTCATGACAAAGACATCTCTCATACTATTTTGTTTCATCACATAGACATCTCTTATAATATTTTATCTCATGACAAAGACATCTCTCATACTATTTTGTTTCATCACATAGACATCTCTTATAATATTTTATCTCATGACAAAGACATCTCTCATACTATTTTGTTTCATCACATAGACATCTCTCATAATATTTTATCCCAAAACAGACATCTCTCATAATATTTTATCCTAAAACAGACATCTCTCATAATATTTTGTTTCATCACATAGACATCTCTCATAATATTTTATATCATCACATAGACATCTCTTATAATATTTTGTTTCATCACATAGACATCTCTTATAATATTTTATCTCATGACAAAGACATCTCTCATACTATTTTGTTTCATCACATAGACATCTCTTATAATATTTTGTTTCATCACATAGACATCTCTCATACTATTTTGTTTCATCACATAGACATCTCTTATAATATTTTATCTCATGACAAAGACATCTCTCATACTATTTTGTTTCATCACGTAGACATCTCTTATAATATTTTATTATCTCATGACAAAGACATCTCTCATACTATTTTGTTTCATCACATAGACATCTCTTATAATATTTTATCTCATGACAAAGACATCTTTCATACTATTTTGTTTCATCACATAGACATCTCTCATAATATTTTATCTCATGACAAAGACATCTCTCATAATATTTTGTTTCATCACATAGACATCTCTTATAATATTTTATCTCATGACAAAGACATCTCTCATACTATTTTGTTTCATCACATAGACATCTCTTATAATATTTTATCTCATGACAAAGACATCTCTCATACTATTTTGTTTCATCACATAGACATCTCTTATAATATTTTATCTCATGACAAAGACATCTCTCATACTATTTTGTTTCATCACATAGACATCTCTCATACTATTTTGTTTCATGACATAGACATCTTTCATAATATTTTATCCCAAAACAGACATCTCTCATACTATTTTGTTTCATCACATAGACATCTCTCATACTATTTTGTTTCATGACATAGACATCTTTCATAATATTTTATCCCAAAACAGACATCTCTCATAATATTTTGTTTCATCACATAGACATCTCTTATAATATTTTATCTCATGACAAAGACATCTCTCATACTATTTTGTTTCATCACATAGACATCTCTTATAATATTTTATCTCATGACAAAGACATCTCTCATAATATTTTTTCTCATGACAAAGTCATCTCTCATACTATTTTGTTTCATGACATAGACATCTTTCATAATATTTTATCCCAAAACAGACATCTCTCATAATATTTTGTTTCATCACATAGACATCTCTCATACTATTTTGTTTCATCACATAGACATCTCTCATAATATTTTATCCCAAAACAGACATCTCTCATAATATTTTATCCTAAAACAGACATCTCTCATATTTTGTTTCATCACATAACATCTCTCATAATATTTTATATCATCACATAGATATCTCTCATAATATTTTATATCATCACATAGAATCTCTCACAATATTTTATCTCGTGACATAGAATCTCTCATAATATGTTATCCCAAGACAGACATCTCTCATACTATATTATTTCATCACATAGACATCTCTCATAATATTTTATCTCGTGACAAAGACATCTCTCATACTATTTTGTTTCATCGCATAGACATCTCTCATATTTTATTTCATGACAAAGACATCTCTCATAATATTTTATCTTGTGACATACACATCTCTCATACTATTTTATTTCATGACATAGACATTTCTCATACTTTGTAATTCATGACATGGACATCTCTTATCATCACTAATTTCATGAGAGAGAGGTATTTCATACCATTTTATTTCATTATATTGACATCTCTTATAATTTTTTATTTAATGACAAAGAAATACTTTTTGTCTCTCTCACGCACCCCGCTCAAACTTTCGTCACAAATCCCGTCTATGCTGCTTGTGAACTGTACGAAACCTGTTAATATTTATTGTGAGATATTTGTTTGAATTCAATTGTGAAAAACGGGTTTTGATAAAAAAAAATATCGTTTGAAAATCACTGATAACCCTAAATCATCAAGAAATGTCGATTCAACAATTGACCATTTCTTCTAAAATTGCGATTCCCGTACGTTTTTATACGCGATAATTAAATACTCCATTAATATTCGGACGAGTCTAGAGTTAATATTGTTTGTTGTAAAGGTCAAAGTTACATTGGCCGTTGTGGTGTCGAAAATCGATTTTCTAACGCTACAAAATTGCAGCAAATTATAATTTGTAAAATGAAATATTGCTTTTTCTGCCAATAGATGGCAATATACATGTTTGATTTAAAACTACAATAACAAGGACTCGAGAATAATAAGAGAAGTGCACATTAACATTTGTAAATACGATGGATTAAAAAAAGCTGTACAGTATACTGGTTTTGTGATACACATGCGCATACTGTGAATTTAATTATCTCATCGATCGGTCACTAATAAGTTTAAAATTAAGGTTTAAAAATAACTGCGTAAAACAAAGTGCTTCAGACAATGGTCGATGGACATATTTGATATAGATTCAAGGTATTTCAGTTTCGAACGAGGACGAGATATTTCACAGTGAAAACCTTCTCCGTGCACGTGGCTTTCTTAACACTGGAGGGAGACGAAAACTATTAAAATGGCGTTTTATTCTGTTACCCTCAACTTCGACCCCTAATTGGAAGTACTGAAAAATTATATTCATTTTAAAGTTATGGTAATTTTAATTTTTCTGTTTAGAAAAAAATGATTTTCTTTAAAGGTGTCATAAGTTAAGCACAAAGATACACATGGGGTTATCTGTGCTCTAGTGGTCAGTGGTATCAAAAGCTGGTTTCTAATGTTATGAGTTATGACGTACAGCTGGGCCACTTGGGAGGTAACTGGGAAGGGTAAACTTGTTTACTTGATCTTGGGATTTCATACAAAGATGCACAAGGGCGGTCTGTGCCGGACCAGCCCCAGTTTTGAAGTGATGAACTAGAAGGAAACTTACGTCCAGTTCATGGGTGTCCTTATCTGACCGAATAAAGTAATTTATACATCAGTGTTATAGCATATCTGTAGGTATTCTCACTTCTAGAAGTACTTCACAAAAAGTAGAAATAAACCGCTGGATTTGTTCATGTCCACCGAGGGGAATTGGCCCCCACATTTTAGCTTTTTCAATCCGTAAAGATACTGGTGATCATCTTGGGGCAAGGGTGAAATTATGCGCATTAACCTACCTAACACATTCCATGAAAGGTGTACACATTGATATAACTCCTTGAAGTTACAGACGCTGATATAGCACACTGTGTGGCGGATAAAGACGCTGATATAGCACACTGTGTGGGGGATAAAAACACTGATATAGCACACTGTGTGGGGGATAAAAACACTGATATAGCACACTGTGTGGGGGATAAAAACACTGATATAGCACACTGTGTGGTGGATAAAAACACTGATATAGCACACTGTGTGGGGGATAAAAACACTGATATAACACACTGTGTGGGGGATAAAAACACTGATATAGCACACTGTGTGGGGGATAAAGACGCTGATATAGCACACTGTGTGGTGGATAAAAACACTGATATAGCACACTGTGTGGGGGATAAAAACACTGATATAACACACTGTGTGGGGGATAAAAACACTGATATAACACACTGTGTGGGGGATAAAAACACTGATATAGCACACTGTGTGGGGGATAAAAACATTGACGTAACACATTCCATGAAAGGTGTACACATTGATATAACATAACTCCTTGAATTACACACACTGATATAACACACTGTGTGGAAGTTAAACGCACTGACGTAACACATTCCATGAAAGATGTACACATTGATATAACATAATCCCTTGAAGTTACACACTCTGATATAACACACTGTGTAGGAGATAAAAGCACTGACGTAACACATTCCATGGAAGGTATACACTCTGATATAACACACTGTGTGGGAGATAAAAACACTGACGTAACACATTCCATGGAAGGTATACACTCTGATATAACACACTGTGCGGGAGATAAAAACACTGACGTAACACATTCCATGGAAGTTACACACTCTGATATAACACACTGTGCGGGAGATAAAAACACTGACGTAACACATTCCATGGAAGGTATACACTCTGATATAACACACTGTGCGGGAGATAAAAACACTGACGTAACACATTCCATGGAAGGTATACACTCTGATATAACACACTGTGCGGGAGATAAAAACACTGACGTAACACATTCCATGGAAGGTATACACTCTGATATAACACACTGTGCGGGAGATAAAACACTGACGTAACACATTCCATGGAAGGTATACACTCTGATATAACACACTGTGCGGGAGATAAAAACACTGACGTAACACATTCCATGGAAGGTATTCACTCTGATATAACACACTGTGCGGGAGATAAAAACACTGACGTAACACATTCCATGGAAGTGCCAAACAAAACACATATCCATTATTTTACAATCGACCTAAGAGTTGTCTTCAACAGTGTTTTTACGTTATTAACTAAATAAATTTGAATAATTCAAGAAATGTAAAAAATAATAATAATACGGAGAATCGGTAAATTTGACAAAAATACGTTCCACAGAATTACAAAAATTACGGAAACATTTTCGTTTAATGTAAAGAAGCAGAGTGCACTATTTTGTCCATGAACACCAAGAAACATTATCATCTCTAAATATTTCCTTATTGTGGTCAGTTCTTCACTCATTGGCTCGTCATGGCCAGGTGGTTAAATCGCTCGACTCGTCCTCCGAGGGTCACGGGTTCGAATCCCTGTCACACCAAACTTGCACACCATTTCAGCCGTGGGAACGTTATAATGTTACGCTCAATCACACTATTCGTTGGTGAAAGAGTAGCCCAAGAGTTGGCTAAATTAGGGACGGCTAGCGCAGATTGCCCTTGAGTAGCTTTGCGCGAAATTCAAAACAAACCAATTCCTCGCTCATTACAACGTTTATTAGTTCAAGATTACACAGACAAAACAAAACTGTACAGACATGTAATGCATTACATGAAAAACTTTCAAAATGTAACAATATATATCTTGACACAAGAAGTTAAAGGTTATTCTACATTGTTTGGCAGGCCTACAGTCACCCATAATATTTACGCCTTAACAATACACAAACAGAACAATAATATTTTCCATGCAGAGACGTTGAGGTAATTCGAGAAAATTTTAGGTTCATAGCTCGAGTTTACTTGATTTAAAAGATATGTTAAGAGCACAGCCTTTTCATAAGATCGATACCAGCTCAAGTTGAGAGAAACGTAGTCTATTTTATATACCTCTCAGTTGCAGTGCGCGTGATCTAGTATTAATATAGCGTTTTTCTTTATACATGAATTACGTGGTATCATGTTATGTTTTATTAATAAACAATAATAAATAATAAGTTTGTAATTATGAATACATGTTTATAAAAACAAAATATGAAAATAAAAAATGTGCTAAAGTCAACATATCTTGACGAAACTGAACATATATGAAACGCAGTTGAAAAAAAATTAGAAAAGGTGAAACTGTGTAGAAATTATGTTAAAAAACGGTCAAAAACGAATATTTTTCCTTGATACAAAACAAAACAACAAACAGAAAAACCCGCAGTTAAATTTAAAAAACGTTACTGGATTATTTAATAAATATATATGTGTGTAGATAGATCCCTCATTACCTACCTATATACAACCTTATTATGCTCAAAGAGAAATGTATCAGTCCACAATTTATAAGTCTGTATAAGCGCATAACGTTATATGTATATAAATGCTTTGAATGACACCAGAAAACTCGGTGTGTAAAATTTATTGTTCACCCCCAATCTTTAATTATATCTACGTATACGTTTTCTATCTGCTTTTGTGTCATCTGAAAAGTCTGACTAGCCAACTTCCCCAATATCTTCTTCCCTTAATCCCACATTTTCTTACCAAAGACTGTGTAGTTCACACAAACATATTAGCTGGATCCACTGAAAATAAAAAGAAACAAGAAATGTATCCAGTTCTGCTGTGATTACTGGCGTCTTTTCTTGTGACATGTAAAAACACGACGACCACATTTTCTGAGAGATGTTCGTAGTCTTCGATACCAAGGATCTGATGTTTTACGTTTGTTTTCTAGAGGGAGAAAAAAACAATTATTAAACCAGAAACAGCATCGGTACAGAACAACATTGAGACTAATCTAAAACAGTGTAAACATGTATAATATTTAACAAGACAAACTGTACAACCGTGATGAAAAAAGACTACATTATTTTAATATTTTCTTAAGCCTAACCTGTATAAAAGCTAGTGTGTCCCTATATATTTATACAGGTAAAATAATTTCATTACTGTTCGCACATTACAATCTTAGTGAGAGAGTGAAGAGGGCCGTGAAACCTTATAAGTGTAGTGAGTGTAGGTATAACAAACCCTAAAGTAAAACGGCAAAGTGAAATCACTAGCCTAGAGCAAAATGTATAATATTTATTATGAAAGTAAATACACCAATTCAGTTTTAAATGTAAATCGTTTCTGACATAAATCTCTTTTATGTCATATAATCAACGTTTTTAACAATAAAAGTATAAAAACTCTTTAATCCATGGAAACTCTAAATTAAGAAATCAACAATAGAGTAACAACAATAATAAATTATACTTTCATTGTTAAGCGACATGCCATAAAAGGCATTGTTGGAACGGAGTGTAATTAATACACACTGGATTATGTGTATATTATAAGTTATAATTCTAATTAATTTTTAACAATAATTATTACATGAATAAAACATGAATTAATTTCATGAATAATCTTAATTTACAAAATTCACAAAGGAATTTACCGACCTATGGCTGTTTTGACTGTACTTTTGATTCCTTTTTGTTGGTCAAGCTTTATTTCACGAAACGTATTTATTTCAGTTAGCTATGAAATGTGAAGTTAGGGTATACTATGGGATGGGGTTGGTAGTACTTGCTTTATTATTTTTGACAAACTATACCCCAGTATCTATATAAGAGACTAATGCTCCCCTGTCTATAAAATTCCATCAACAGTCGCGTGTTAAGGGGTTTGACTCGTAATCCGAGGGTCGCGGGTTCGAATTCCGGTCCCACAAAACATGCCCGCCCTTTCAGCTGTAAGGGCGTTATAATGTGACGGTCAATCCCACTATTCTTTAGCGGTGGGTGGTGATGACTAGCTCCCTTCCCTCTAGTCTTACACTGATAAATTAGGGACGGCTAGCGCAGATAGCCCTCGAGTAGCTTTGCGCGAAATTCAAAACAAACAAACAAACAAAAGAAACTATTAATATCAGTAACTCACTGATCAGCCACTAGCTAGGTTTTTATATTACTATATATACCAGTACATATAATTATACTGTTAATATCAGTACACTAGCTAGGTTTTTATATTACTATACATACCAGTACATATAATTATACTGTTAATATCAGTACCTCACTGATCAGCCACTAGCTAGGTTTTTATATTACTATATACATATACTGTATATATCTAGTATCTTAATATTTAACAAAGCTAGTGGCTTGTGAGATTAAATACGGAGATTTATCAGTTTTGCATAAAACAAGATAAAAACCAACGTAACCAATGGCTGGTTGACGAAAAAGTTTGGGACAACTGGAACTGTGAAATCCAACTGTCGAAACGTTCCTCACATTATATTGTTAACAAGAGGAACGTTGTCCCCAGTCCGACTCTAGAAACATTCCTAACATGACATTGTTAACAAGAGGAACGTTGTCCCCAGTCTGACTCTAAAAGCGTTCCCCACATTATATTGTTAACAAGAGGAACGTTGTCCTCAGTCCGATTCTAGAAACATTCCTAACATGACATTGTTAACAAGAGGAACGTTGTCCCCAGTCCGACTCTAAAAACGTTTCTCACATTATATTGTTAACAAGAGGAACGTTGTCCCCAGTCCGACTCTGAAAACGTTTCTCACATTATATTGTTAACAAGAGGAACGTTGTCCCCAGTCTGACTCTAAAAGCGTTCCCCACATTATATTGTTAACAAGAGGAACGTTGTCCCCAGTCCGATTCTAGAAACATTCCTAACATGACATTGTTAACAAGAGGAACGTTGTCCCCAGTCCGACTCTAAAAACGTTTCTCACATTATATTGTTAACAAGAGGAACGTTGTCCCCAGTCCGATTCTAGAAACATTTCTAACATGACATTGTTAACAAGAGGAACGTTGTCCCCAGTCCGACTCTAAAAACGTTTCTCACATTATATTGTTAACAAGAGGAACGTTGTCCCCAGTCCGACTCTAAAAACGTTTCTCACATTATATTGTTAACAAGAGGAACGTTGTCCCCAGTCTGACTCTAAAAACGTTCCCACATTATATTGTTAACAAGAGGAACGTTGTCCCCAGTCCGATTCTAGAAATATTCCTAACATGACATTGTTAACAAGAGGAACGTTGTCCCCATTCCGCCTCTGGAAACGTTTCTCATATTATATTGTTAACAAGAGGAACGTTGTCGTTTCCGTTCTCTTGGAACTTAAGAGTTATATAATTATTCAAACTTAAAACCGATGTTAATTTTATTAAATACATGTTTGTTTTAGAATATGTTTTTGTTTCACGTGAACTGTTTGTTCTTTTGAGAAATTCTGGACGAAGCTACTGAAGGGCTATCTTCACAGAGATGGTCCTGATCTTGAACTGATATACTAAATGAAGACAGCTAATCAAAAGTGCCCACCGTCAACTATTGGACTGTTCTTGTCTGAATGAATAGTGGAATTTGATTATTACTCTTATTACACACCCACGCCGGTTTGCACTCTAGCCACGCTGACCACTAGACCAAGATTAGCCCTTGTTTCGATGTGTTCTGAGTGAACTTTGTTCATTAAATGTTTAAGGTCAATAATTATATTATTGTGATTATTGGCTGTAATCCCAAATTCATGTTACTAAATCAACTTAATTCTCTGACATGATTTTCGGATAACAGCAGGAACAAAATAATACAGTATTTTTCAACAGTTTGTTTGTTTTCGAATTTCGCGCAAAGCTACACGAGGGATATCTGCGCTAGCCGTCCCTAATTTAGCAGTGTAAGACTAGACATCATCATACACCGCCAACTCATGGGCTACTCTTTTATCAACGAATAGTGGGATTGGCCATCACATTATAACGCCCCCACGGCTGAAAGGGCGAGCATGTTTGGTGTGGCGGGGATTCGAACTCGCGACCCTCAGATTACGAATCGACCGCCCTAACCACCTGGCCACGTCGGGCCCCTTTTTCAACTAACGCTCAAACAAAAATAGAAACAAAATATTTATTTTATACTTTAAAATAGTGTTTGATACGTGAAAGATACACACACCCTGTCTGATAAGATCTTTATAATATAGTAGATTTCATGAGATGGTGACATTTAATACAAAACAAAGGGAACATAAACTACAATATTAAATTAACATACACTTAACGTAGTATCAACTTAAAAAACACTTTTGTATGAGAAAGACGTACTGTGGTGCTCGAAGTTATGACCGTAGAACGTAAGTTGTTGTTGTGGTTTTCTTAGCGTAAAGACCTGACCACTGCGCGGGATCGAACCTTGTTTTATGAGTTGTAAGAATTTCAAGTGACACACCGGAGAATCTACGTAAATATATTTATACACAATAATAGAACTTTACAGGTGATTTGTGGGTAAATAAGGTCTATTTTGACACGGTAGTTGTTGTTTTGAATTAAGCACAAAGCTACACAATGGGCTATCTGTGCTTTGCCCACCACGGGTATCGAATCCCGGTTTTTAGCGTTGTAAGTCCTCAGACATACCGCTGAGCCACTGGGAAGCATTTTGACATGGACTATACAAATTTATGCATCGTGTGAGTCCATCTCTTCCAGTAGCACAGCGGTATGTCTGCGGACTTACAATGATAGAAACCGGGTTCGATATCCGTGGTTAACAGAGCCCAGAAAGTCCATTGTGTACGTTTGTGCTTAGGTACAAACAAACAAAAGCACTGTGTGAGTAAAAACTCTCTTAGTAACACAAGGGCGTTTATGTGGACAACGTTTATAGGTGCAAAACTTCGTATTATGTACATTATAAATTGTTTTAACCTTTAACCCCTGTAATACAAAACTTATACAAATCCTGTGAAGACTTTAGGAAGGTATCTTAGTGACAAATTTTATTTGGATTAATGGACATATATAGAAACAACAGGCCAACGTATGTGATTTTCGTAACGTTTGACCTTTGATTCCCGAAAATCGGAACAGGATCTTAATTCAAAAACACAAAACAGTATGAACGTGCTGAACATGTCACTTGTTGTCCATGTAATCTGTTGTCCATGTAATCTGATATATACACAGCGTTTCTATTGTATCTCTTGTAGCCCAGCTGGCCTGATGAGTCCTAGTATTCTACGAAAGGTCTCATCGGCAAGGTATATGACGAAAACAGTGTGGTTGACACATTTCTATACACTTTAATTCTTAAGTTCAAACGGTTTCAAGATGACTGACATAAAATAAATGAGCAGCAAACATCTGTGAGCAGAAATTACAATGTGCCCCGTCCGTAGGGGGAAGACATGATATCGTATTGGTCACTACTATTTCCAGATTTGCCACTAACAACAAGTATTGGTCACTACTATTTCTAACAACAACAAAGAAAGGTAAGAATTGGTCAGACCATTGCATGGCCAGGTGCGTTTAGGCACTCGACTCCTAATCCGAGAGTCACGAGTTCGAATCCCCGTCACATCAAACATGCTAGCCCTTTCAGACGTGGGGGCGTTATAATATGACGGAATAATCCCAATATTCGTTGGTAAAAGAGTAGCCTAAGAGTTGGCGGTGGGTGGTGATAACTAGCTGCCTTCCCTCTAGTCCTACACTACTAAATTAGGGACAGTAAGCGCAATAGCCCTCGAGAAGCTTTGAGCGAAATTCAAGAAACAAACGAATAGACCATTTTAAATTTACTTCGTTCTTAACTACCAACTAACTGTCTAATTAAATAACTACGGTGAGGCACTTAACGATTCATTTTAACGTAAGCTTTAACTAGTCCTTAATGTTACTCACCAAACTTGCAAGAATCGTCTGTCGCTGCAATCCGCTAAACAAAAAAAAACAAAACAAATTTATGTAATATTAGTCACTTTCTTGAACCCAAAGCTGATTCATTGAATTTAAAATGATACTTAAATTGAAATTATTGTTTGTTACAATAAATTAACGAAACCTTCACTAATATTCGTTTGTTACGATATAGCTAAAATGTCTTTTAAAATCGTTTTAATTTTTTTCTTCTAACGTTCAGTGAAAAATGAAAAATAAATCGGTTAAAAATCTGTTTTTATAGATGTCGCTGTTTTATAAAATTTTTTGAATGTTTATAAATAATCCAACCAACCGTTAAAATTTTTAAAACGTAATTAAAATATACTGTAAAACATGCAACATGCGAATGGTGAAATAATTCTTTGACTTCTGTACATTAAAGTTGCACGTGAATTCGTATAGAAAACTTAACATCTTTAATTATCATATCAGTAAAGGGAATTTTTATAAAAATGTATTAATCAATTATTATTAGTCTTTAGGGTAATTACAACTCAGGAAAAAACGACAACTATAAATTAGTGAAGTCAGATCTATAAAAGGTAGTGGCGACATTTTTGGCCGTAATCCTAATAAAATGTAACAAGAATCGGCCATCTTAGAAGATTTAGATTAATATTAAGTTTGCATACTGAAATAACCATGAAACATAATCCTTCCACAAGAAAATAATTATAATAAGAAAATACCCTAATAATACTTAGAAAAGTTTTTAACACGATAGTTGACAATATCAATTAACCTATACAACAAAGAACATATATTCAATTGGCCTAGTGATCAAATTAAAATAGTATAAATAATATGTATTAACGGAACTGACGCGGTATGATTTGCAACTGTGAATTTATTTTAAGTTGATCTACTAATTAGAGCATATTTAAGATCAGGTAAAACAAATATTTCTTTGAGAAACTATGTAGTTAGTTTATTTTAATTATAGTTTCGAATGATTTCAAGAAAACACAGTTTCTTTATCGTAAACGATTTACATAGTCGTTGTTATATATACAAAAATAGTGTCTTGTAGAACTCGTTCTCATGTTGACATGGAGATGTAACTTGGAAATTAAATATGTAAAGAAACAACGATTTATAAGTTTAATAAAAAGTTTTATTAATGGTGGAACAAACTACGTTTTAACAACACAGTGGTATGTCTCCTTCAAGTATGGTCAGAACACTGCAAGGTTTATATATCGTTACAAAGACAGGACCCAGGTATTAAATGTGACTGGATATAGGTTTGTCAGAGATCGTTTGTTCCGGTGATTTCTATGGTTTCTACATGGACTCTGTTTTTATTTTTAGGTTGGTCTATGGGAAGAGTTGTATTCCAATGTATTGTTTCCCGTATTATATGGATTATTCGTTAAGGCTGATAACTGGAAATCACTTCTATGCACGCGATCATGTAGATCTTTGCCCCTTATTTCTTAGGGACTCGGTGTTTGTCCCATGTAATTCGCATGAAATACCATATTTTTGTTCTTCCAATATGGACACTTTCAGGTTAGGATAATAAGACGTTGGTTTTAGGTAAAAGTTTCAATAATTCACTAGGCTAGTAAGATCGTTAGAATTTTCTGGCACACAAAGAAAAATCACATTTGTTAAGTTTGGTTCTGTTGAAAGAGGAAAGATTAGAGCTAACATGTTTCAGTGTTTATAAGTTTCATAAAAGCCCTACATGCGATGTTTGGGTTGAAACTGCTAGATAATGGTGTGTTCTATATGTGCTTTAGTTCAATAACAAACACAAATAGAAAAAAAATATTTATTTTATACTTTAAAATAGTGTTTGATACGAGAAAGATACACACACACCCTGTCTGATAAGATCTTTATAATATAGTAGAGTTCATGAGATGGTGACATTCAATACAAAACAAATGGAACATAAACTATAATATTAAATTAATAATAAACTTAAAAACTTTTGTATGACAAAGACGTACTGTGGTGCTCTAAGTTGTGACCGTAAGTTGTTGTTGTTGTGGTTTTCTTTGTGGGTGTATCTGTGTACAACTCGATTTACGTAAATGAAGTAATAAGGATATATATGCGATAGGTGGTGGGTGGCAAGGTATCTGCTGGAGTAACTTTGTTTTTATCTCACATCTAAAAACGGAAGACAACTGTTGGGTTTTATTGCATGTGTGAAAAATTCTGACATTGGATCATAAAGTGTTTGATAACCTAATGAAACTAAATAGCATGTTGTTCCCATGTGTCCACATGCTGAATATATCGTCTTAACCAAAGTTCAGGTTTCTTGCTGTGAACGAGTTTGTTTCGAAACAGTCTTTCTTTTAATGCGGACATGTAGAGGTCATTAAATGAAGGAGAAAACTTGGATCCAACCTCTATTTCATTGTTTTGTTTACAACATTGGCCTTCGTACGTGTTGTTTAAGTACTATTTTGTGATAACAAGTTCAAGTGGACAGTGTAATGCTTGTTCATGGATGAACAAAAGCTTTCTCTCGAAAAAAACTAATGTATTTCTGTAAAGCTCATAAGAATTTTAAATCCAATCAACCGCTGGGTTTCTCAACTCTTCATAAACATACCGAGATGGTCCCTCACTTAACTAACTCTTCATAAACATACCGGGATGGTCCCTCACTTAACTAATTCTTCATAAACATACCGGGATGGTCCCTCACTTAACAAACTCTTCATAAACATACCGGGATGGTCCCTCACTTAACTAACTCTTCATAAACATACCGGGATGGACCCTCACTTAACTAATTCTTCATAAACATACCGGGATGGTCCCTCACTTAACAAACTCTTCATAAACATACCGGGATGGTCCCTCACTTAACAAACTCTTCATAAACATACCGGGATGGACCCTCACTTAACTAATTCTTCATAAACATACCGGGATGGTCCCTCACTTAACTAACTCTTCATAAACATACCGGGATGGTCCTCACTTAATAAACTCTTCATAAACATACCGGGATGGTCCTCACTTAACTAACTCTTCATAAACATACCGGGATGGACCCTCACTTAACTAATTCTTTATAAACATACCGGGATGGTCCTCACTTAACAAACTCTTCATAAACATACCGGGATGGTCCCTCACTTAACAAACTCTTCATAAACATACCGGGATGGACCCTCACTTAACTAATTCTTCATAAACATACCGGGATGGTCCTCACTTAACTAACTCTTCATAAACATACCGGGATGGTCCTCACTTAACAAACTCTTCATAAACATACCGGGATGGTCCTCACTTAACTAACTCTTCATAAACATACCGGGATGGACCCTCACTTAACTAATTCTTCATAAACATACCGGGATGGTCCCTCACTTAACTAACTCTTCATAAACATACCGGGATGGACCCTCACTTAACTAATTCTTCATAAACATACCGGGATGGTCCTCACTTAACAAACTCTTCATAAACATACCGGGATGGACCCTCACTTAACTAATACTTCATAAACATACCGGGATGGTCCCTCACTTAACTAATTCTTCATAAACATACCGGGATGGTCCCTCACTTAACTAATTCTTCATAAACATACCGGGATGGTCCCTCACTTAACTAATTCTTCATAAACATACCGGGATGGTCCCTCACTTAACTAATACTTCATAAACATACCGGGATGGTCCCTCACTTAACAAACTCTTCATAAACATACCGGGATGGTCCCTCACTTCACGTATCGTGAAATATGTCCACTCTGGCGTCTTGATGGATGGTTGGTAAAAACACCTGGTGGTATTACTGAACGTTAGAGTATTTTGTCTCTGTTCACTAACGGTATTCAAACCCGATATTTAGCACCCTTCTATTTAGCACCTTCTACCTTTTTTGAGTTCATTTACGCCTGTGACTTCTAAACATTTTCTTGTGAAAGATTTCGACACAAAACTTGGAAAATATAAAACATACTCTTCAAAACAAGAAACGCAAAAGGGATATTTTTTTTATTTTAAAGAGAAATATATGTAATAACGTTACAAGCTCAGAGTATGTGATGTTACACGTGTTAAGGCACTGATTGTCAGACCAAAATGACAATAAAAGTTGTGCACTTTGAAAACGGAGGAAAACATCGGATTTTTCGCCAAAACGCATGCGTGTCCAATAAATTTGTTTGAGAGATCTGCATGTTCTGCAAGTGCAACATGTGCAAAATCCCTATAAAAGTGACGGGTTCTCGGTTTCCATAGCTCAGTGTTAAGCCACCGACACGCAATACAGTTGTGCCAAGACTGACTGAAGCACAACGCAACAACGCCATTGGTCAATTGGAAGCAGGAGAATCTCGATCAGATGTTGCCAGAGCTGTGAATGTCCACCCAAGCACCATCACAAGGCTATGGAATCGTCACCAACAACATGAATCAACTCGTGACCGTCCACTATCTGGCAGACCTCGTGTGACCACGCCTGCACAAGATCGCAACATCCGGTTACGTCACCTTCGGGATAGGACCACCACTGCGACGTCTACTGCCTCAACCATACCAGGGCTGCGTAGGATTTCTGATCACACCGTACGCAACCGTCTACGAGATGCAGGAATCCGACCTCGACATCCAGTCAGAGGCGTCATCCTCACCCAGCAACATCGTCAAGCACGGCTGCAGTGGACTGGGGCACATCGGGTATGGCCTCATCGACGATGGAGGCATGTTTGGTTCAGCGATAAATCACGTTTTATGCTTCGTAGGCGGGATGGAAGGACCCGTGTTTACCGTCGCCGAGGTGAACGTTTTGCAGCAAACTGTGTGCAGGAAGTTGAGAGATTTGGTGCTGGCAGCGTCATGATGTGGGCTGCCATCGCCTACAATGCCAGAACAGACCTTTTGCACATTCGAGGGAATCTTACGGCTCAACGATACGTCGACGAAATTCGTAGGCCCTATGTGCAACCCATCATGGTGAACGACAACGACGTTTCAACATGACAACGCCCGTCCTTACACAACCCGACTCACCACTGTCTTCTTGAGACACCACAACATCAACATTCTTCCCTGGCCCTCCAGATCACCAGATTTAAACCCCATCGAACATCTTTGGGACGAGTTGGACCGACGTCTGCGACGGCGACAACCTCAACCGCAGACTCTACCTCAGCTTGCAGCAGCTTTGCAGACTGAGTGGACAGCCATTCCACAGGATGTGATTCGTCATCTCATCGCTTCCATGGGCAGGAAATGCCAAGCAGTTATTGATGCTCACGGGGGGCATACTCGTTATTGACGTTGAATGATGTTAAACTTTACCTAGTGAGCGTGGACTTCGCCTTTGTAGACTTTGGATGTTCAGCAGTGAATGTGCAAAGTTTCACACATGTTATACAGAACTACCCGGAATAAACTTGTTAACAATTTGTCTCATATTTTGCCTTTTGCGTTTCTTTTTTTAAAGAGTATATAACTGGTAGAATCCTATTGAGTTTAATTTTAAACATTCAAATCCTCAGTCACCACACTTGTTTTATCAATAAATTTCTCAGTCACCACACTTGTTTTATCAATAAATTTCTCAGTCACCACACTTGTTTTATTCATCAAATCCTCACTCATTTCACTTGTTTTAGCAATAAAACCCTCACTCACCACAATTGTTTTATCCATCAAATCCTCACTCACCACACTTGTTGTATCCATCAAATCCTCAGTCATTCCACTTGTTTTATCAATAAATTTCTCAGTCACCACACTTGTTTTATCCACCAAATCCTCGCTCACCACACTTGTTTTATCAATAAAATCCTCACTCACCTTTTCCGCCATTACAACACCCTGTGCTAATAGTACGTCTTTAACGTAGGACATGGCGTATTCTCGTATTTCATTTATAGTAGGATCTGTACGTTCTCCATTCTATTGGGGGAAAATACATATTATTAAAACAATGTACACACATTTTCCGAATGAATTTGTGTAACAGATACTTTACAAATGTGTAATTTTAGTGTACTTACAAAATGAAGGTTACAACTGTGCAACAGATACGTAAAAATATATTATTTTAGTGTACTTACAAAATGAAGGTTACAACTGTGCAACAGATACGTAAAAATATTTATGATTACAAAATGAAGATTACAACTGTGAAACAGATACGTAAAAATATTTATGATCTTACTTCTCTCAGAGATTCATTTGGTAGCTGAATATCTATCTTGTTCAATGCCCTAACTGACCCTTGACGATCTGGCATAGCTGCTACAGTGAATTCAGCTAATAAATTACCAGGAACTTTTCTGATTAAAAACAAAATACATATTTACCTCATCAGAAACAATAACGTAAGTTTAAAGTAGAAACCTTAAATAATACGTACTTACAGAAATACGATTAACTGTATTAAACTGTTTTAAAAGAGTTTATAACAATATTTTAACTCCACGAGTTTAACGCCAAATGTAATAATGTTCTTAAGACTGTATCATAGTTAGTCATATTTAATAACCATTAAAACCATGGCAATAAACATCAAGCGTGCTTAATAATGTAATTGAACGTTATATTAAACAAATATCAAAGTAGTGCTTACTAACTTTATGTAATGTATCAAATTTATATTAAAATTCGTACCTAATAGTATTATGTACATACGAAACAAATTACAAATAACTTAATAAATACTTAATAAAATTATGATGTATACAAGCAGGGGCGTAGATCCTGGGGGGATACATCCCCCTTCACTTTAGGTGGCGGTTATGGTACATACAATCATCCCCTTTACAGTTTGGTCTGCTGAATTGTTTTATTACATCACAGGCCTATAAATTGTGTGTTTGTTCTTGTAATTCTCGTGTTCTTACCAATCTAATTACACAATTAGGCATAGATGTAGGCTTTTTCAGTAGCCGAAAGGTGCATCTTTAATATAGGCGTGCTGCTTCTAAGCTTTCGATCTAAGCGATAGTTCGTAAGTATCAGTCAGTAGGCCTAAGTATACATGCAAGGCTTGCAAGCACTATCACAGAATCTACCTACGTCTTGTACGTAGTGTAAGATTACGTAAAATTTTCATCACAGCTGATTGAACAGAGCATGAAATTCGAAAATATTACTCGCAAGCGTAAACTCCTGTGATGTAGATCTGGCAGGCCATTTGTAACTTGTAGCTGCATCAATCTTATGTGTATATCGTACGGTTTACCTACGCCATTTGTTCTTATGCATGTCTAGCCGGTTTTATTGTCGAACGCCTTACTCTCCTTAGCTGCCGAAGTCGCTGACCATAGTGTACGTTTAATGTACAGTTAACAACAGGTTCGGGTCGCTCCGATCCAGACGCGCCCTACATTACCCCCCTCCGCTCCGTTTAGTCTGAGCCTCTATTTTACAACAGGGCTCATTAGACCTGTGTTTGTGGCCCTCATTAATCCATGAAATTTCAGATTATCACCGCCCTCTAATAAAGTGCTAGTACTTTATGGTAAAAGAACAATATATTCTCTTATCATAGATAGTAAAAATATTGTATTTTCTTGTATAATTAGAACACAAAAGGAGCGATTTCAACGGCCTGAAGCCTCTACTCGAATTGTATTGCTAGTTTTTGTTTAGGTATTTTTAGTTAATAGACGTGCTTGTAGACATTATATCACAACGTGTTTCTCTTTTGATGAGTTTTAACAGGAATATAATATATTTGTGATTGTTTAAGTATTTTTCGAGAAACTTGTGTTGTAACTAGCACACATTATTGTCCCAGCGATACCCAAGCGGTCAGTCGGCTCGGTAGTCACTGTGAGGTTCGCGAGTTCGACTTAAATACATTGTACAGTTCAGTCCTACTTCCATTCTGTTCTATCTTCGTTCGTTGTACGTTAGAGTTTTTCAATAAAGACTGTATTTTAGCCTGTTGAGTCATCTGGGAAACAGATTCCAATTATGACAAGCAAGCGTCTGAAACTTTCCAATATTAGACAGTTCTGCAAGTCAGTTACTAGTACTACAAGTGACAATGTAGATGTAGATAATCCAACAACCTCAAGCAAAGGAATAGAAACTTGCCATACAGAGGAAATACCATGTTCATCAGAGAACGAGTCTGAAAATGTTTGTGCAACTACTGCACATCATGAACCACCAGATAGTTGTGAAACAAGTTTATACAGTAATGAAAGATCTGACACTCCACAGATACAGTGTGGAAAGCCATATCATCCAGACACACAACTAATACCACGACAGAAAGCAAAATCTCAAAATATCAACTTTCATGGCAAGTGGTTTGATGAGTTCCACTGACCTCTCTTTAATTTCCTTGTTAAAAGGCCTCTATTTTCCGCCTTGGCACAATGAAAGCATATGACTTTTTGAGTCTGATTGTCGAATATTCAGAAGTTTACGTTTCTCACTGCGTCAAGGTTTAGCATTACGTGGACATATGTAACTGTAGATATGTACAAACAATGGGAATGCCAGTATACTCTATAAAATAACTGTAGATATGTACAAACAACGGGAATACCAGCATACTCTATAAAATAACAGTAGATATGTACAAACAACGGGAATACCAGTATACTCTATCAAATAACTGTAGATATGTGCAAACAACGGGAATACCAGTATACTCTATAAAATAACTGTAGATATGTACAAACAACGGGAATACCAGTATACTCTATAAAATAACTGTAGATATGTACAAACAACGGGAATACCAGTATACTCTATAAAATAACTGTAGATATGTACAAACAACGGGAATACCAGCATACTCTATAAAGTAACTGTAGATATGTGCAAACAACGGGAATACCAGTATACTCTATAAAATAACTGTAGATATGTACAAACAACGGGAATACCAGTATACTCTATAAAATAACTGTAGATATGTACAAACAACGGGAATACCAGTATACTCTATAAAATAACTGTAGATATGTACAAACAACGGGAATACCAGCATACTCTATAAAGTAACTGTAGATATGTACAAACAACGGGAATACCAGTATACTCTATAAAATAACTGTAGCTATGTACAAACAACGGGAATACCAGCATACTCTATAAAATAACTGTAGATATGTGCAAACAACGGGAATACCAGTATACTCTATCAAATAACTGTAGATATGTACAAACAACGGGAATACCAGTATACTCTATAAAATAACTGTAGATATGTACAAACAACGGGAATACCAGCATACTCTATAAAATAACTGTAGATATGTACAAACAACGGGAATACCAGTATACTCTATCAAATAACTGAAGATATGTACAAACAACGGGAATACCAGCATACTCTATAAAATAACTGTAGATATGTACAAACAACGGGAATACCAGTATACTCTATCAAATAACTGTAGATATGTACAAACAACGGGAATACCAGCATACTCTATAAAATAACTGTAGATATGTACAAACAACGGGAATACCAGTATACTCTATCAAATAACTGAAGATATGTACAAACAACGGGAATACCAGTATACTCTATCAAATAACTGTAGATATGAACAAACAACGGGAATACCAGCATACTCTATAAAGTAACTGTAGATATGTACAAACAACGGGAATACCAGTATACTCTATAAAATAACTGTAGCTATGTACAAACAACGGGAATACCAGTATACTCTATCAAATAACTGTAGATATGTACAAACAACGGAAATACCAACATACTCTATAAAATAACTGTAGATATGTACAAACAACGGGAATACCAGTATACTCTATCAAATAACTGAAGATATGTACAAACAACGGGAATACCAGTATACTCTATAAAATAACTGTAGATATGTACAAACAATGGGAATACCAGAATACTCTATAAAATAACTGAAGATATGTACAAACAACGGGAATACCAGTATACTCTATAAAATAACTGTAGATATGTACAAACAACGGGAATACCAGTATACTCTATCAAATAACTGTAGATATGTACAAACAACGGAAATACCAACATACTCTATAAAATAACTGTAGATATGTACAAACAACGGGAATACCAGTATACTCTATCAAATAACTGAAGATATGTACAAACAACGGGAATACCAGTATACTCTATAAAATAACTGTAGATATGTACAAACAATGGGAATACCAGAATACTCTATAAAATAACTGTAGATATGTACAAATAACAGGAATGCCAGGACACATGGTTCAAACAATGTAGGCCACGTGTCCTTTACCGTGACATGATCCAATCAAGTGTTGTAGGCAGGCCACATATTTATAACACTAACGTGGTTAACGTACACTGAGCAGTGCTATATATACAATACATAAACTATGGGATAATAAATTTCCTATTCGTTTGGACTGTTGTTTCCTTCTTTAGTAAATCATTTTCCTTTTCTATTCATTTTTTCGTTCTATAATTATATAACCTACATTTTTCCAGTAATAGTTCGTTTATTGTACAAATTACCTCAACCGACAACATTCTACTATTGTATACTTTCCTTCCACAAACTGGTTCTTAATCACGATATATCTTTTTAATTTTTTCTTATTTTAGACACCATTATTCCACCTTTTCCGACTTTCCGTATAAATCTAACATGTCACCTTTTCTCTTTTTTTGATAACATTTTGGTAACTTCACAGGGTTTTCATTTCTCGTGAATTACGCCGCTGGGTTCTTGGCTTTGTTCCATGTTTCTCCTTAGTTATCTAGTTTCGATCTGTCTTCTTATAGTTTTCATAAATATAAGTAATTATTTTTAACTTAAATCACACCGTTTATTTCTACTGACTCAAATTCCACGCTAGTTTTCTTGGCTGTGTGTTATCGACACAAGATTGATGAGATAAACTGGTAAGCAGAACACGATTAAACTCTATTTGCTAAGCCTACTTCAATAAGTGGTTGCAATAAGGTTCCGTACGACGTTGCTATAACAGATTGAGGGAATATATCAGATATCGTTCAATAACAGATAGACAGAAAAGATTTACCGTCGAATTATTTACGTCACAATATCAACAACGTAGTTAATTAAGCTCTTGGGTTTCGACGTAGAACACTCAACAATACTGCCATCGTATTCAATACGACAAGTGTTAATTTACATAAATCTCACATTCTTGTACGACTATTAAAATGTTCTATGTGTCAAATAAAACAAGCTTGCTCTAAAAGAAATAAAATCAGATATATATTTATCTCAAGTTTCAGATCTTATTCTGTCAAATATTAACACTCCTACGAAAAGTGGGGCCTAATAGGCCCCAGAGCAACTTGAAAGGTTATTAATATTAGGCTAATAATTTTGTATTTAAATGAAATTGCCATTTAAATCCATTAATGAATGGATTAACGAGATTCCCACTGTCCCTATCTACTATCTAGCGAAACCACACCCAGGGGAACGGGCTTCGAGAAATCAGGACTAGAAACGTCTTTTCGTAGGAGTGTTAACAGCAAGGTACTGAAGGAATAATCTAACGAACAAAAAAGTAGTAACACTACTAATACAGTGTGTTAAGTGTCCGGTGTACTAGTGTCGGCTCTTAACAGTTTTCATCGCCTCTTGCTTCAGAAACATACTTTAGCTTTTTCATAATTAAGCTAAACTTCGTTTCATTTCAAAATTCAAGTTTGAATATGTTTTATGGTATGTTGTTACAGCCTTCAGTATACACACTACTCAGTGAAGGTCTGGTTCTTCAAGTCCAGTTGCGAAATTCTTAAAACATTCTTACAAAGACTGTTGGAAGTATTAATATAAACGCAACAAGCCAGGGATCACACAGTTTTAGGTGATAAATCACAAAAGGAATGTAATTTTTACATTCATCACTTATAGTTCACACAATGAATAGTTTGTATTAGTAACTTCAGTTGTCTAATTCATCACACATTTAATAGTTTGTATTAGTAACTTCAGTTGTCTAATTCATCACACAGTTAATAGTTTGTACTAGTAACTTCAGTTGTCTAATTCATCACACAGTTAATAGTTTGTATTAGTAAGTTCAGTTGTCTAATTCATCACACAGTTAATAGTTTGTACTAGTAACTTCAGTTGTCTAATTCATCACACAGTTAATAGTGTGTATTAGTAACTTCAGTTGTGTTTTTGATCACACAGTTAATAGTGTGTATTAGTAACCTCACTTGTGTTATTCATCAAACACAGTTAATAGTGTGTATTAGTAACTTCACTTGTGTTATTCATCACACAGTTAATAGTGTGTATTAGTAACCTCACTTGTGTTATTCATCAAACACAGTTAATAGTGTGTATTAGTAACTTCACTTGTGTTATTGATCACACAGTTAATAGTGTGTATTAATAACCTAACTTGTGTTATTGATCACACAGTTAATAGTGTGTATTAGTAACCTCACTTGTGTTATTCATCAAACACAGTTAATAGTGTGTATTAGTAACTTCACTTGTGTTATTGATCACACAGTTAATAGTGTGTATTAGTAACCTCACTTGTGTTATTGATCACACAGTTAATAATGTGTATTAATAACCTCACTTGTGTTATTGATCACACAGGTAATAGTGTGTATTAGTAACCTCACTTGTGTTATTGATCACACAGTTAATAATGTCTATTAATAACCTAACTTGTGTTATTAATCACACACTTAATAGTGTGTATTAGTAACCTCACTTGTGTTATTGATCACACAGTTAATAGTGTGTATTAGTAACCTCACTTGTGTTATTAATCACACAGTTAATAGTTTGTATTAGTAACCTCACTTGTGTTATTGATCACACAGTTAATAGTGTGTATTAGTAACCTCACTTGTGTTACTGATCGCACAGTTAATAGTTTGTATTAGTAACCTCACTTGTGTTATTGATCACACAGTTAATAGTTTGTATTAGTAACCTCACTTGTGTTATTGATCACACAGTTAATAGTGTGTATTACTAACCTCACTTGTGTTATTCATCAAACACAGTTAATAGTGTGTATTAGTAACGTCACTTGTGTTACTGATCACACAGTTAATATTTGTATTAGTAACCTCACTTGTGTTATTGATCACACAGTTAATAGTGTGTATTAGTAACCTCACTTGTGTTATTCATCAAACACAGTTAATAGTGTGTATTAGTAATCTCACTTGTGTTACTGATCACACAGTTAATAATGTGTATTAGTAACCTGACTTGTGTTATTGATCACACAGTTAATAGTGTGTATTAGTAACCTCACTTGTGTTATTGATCACACAGTTAATAGTGTGTATTAGTAATCTCACTTGTGTTACTGATCACACAGTTAATAGTGTGTATTAGTAACCTCACTTGTGTTATTGATCACACAGTTAATAGTGTGTATTAGTAACCTCACTTGTGTTATTCATCAAACACACAGTTAGTAGTGTGTATTAGTAACCTCACTTGTGTTAGTTCTCAAAACAGTTAATAGTGTGTATTAGTAACCTCACTTGTGTTACTGATCAACACAGTTATTAGTGTGTATTAGTAACCTCACTTGTGTTACTGATCACACAGTTAATAGTGTGTATTAGTAACATCACTTGTGTTATTGATCACACAGTTAATATTTTGTATTAGTAACCTTACTTGTGTTAGTGATCAACACAGTTAATAGTGTGTATTAGTAACCTCACTTTTGTTACTGATCAACACAGTTAATAGTGTGTATTAGTAACGTCACTTGTGTTACTGATCACACAGTTAATATTTTGTATTAGTAACCTCACTTGTGTTATTGATGACACAGTTAATAGTTTGTATTAGTAACCTCACTTCTGTTATTGATCACACAGTTAATAGTGTGTATTAGTAACCTCAATTGTGTTATTGATCAACACAGTTAATAGTTTGTATTAGTAACCTCAATTGTGTTATTGATCACACAGTTAATAGTGTGTATTAGTAACCTCACTTGTGTTATTGATCACACAGTTAGTAGTGTGTATTAGTAACATCACTTGTGTTATTGATCAACACAGTTAATAGTGTGTATTAGTAACCTCACTTGTGTTATTGATCACACAGTTAATAGTGTGTATTAGTAACCTCACTTGTGTTATTAATCACACAGTTAATAGTTTGTATTAGTAACCTCACTTGTGTTATTGATCACACAGTTAATAGTGTGTATTAGTAACCTCACTTGTGTTACTGATCGCACAGTTAATAGTTTGTATTAGTAACCTCACTTGTGTTATTGATCACACAGTTAATAGTTTGTATTAGTAACCTCACTTGTGTTATTGATCACACAGTTAATAGTGTGTATTACTAACCTCACTTGTGTTATTCATCAAACACAGTTAATAGTGTGTATTAGTAACGTCACTTGTGTTACTGATCACACAGTTAATATTTGTATTAGTAACCTCACTTGTGTTATTGATCACACAGTTAATAGTGTGTATTAGTAACCTCACTTGTGTTATTCATCAAACACAGTTAATAGTGTGTATTAGTAATCTCACTTGTGTTACTGATCACACAGTTAATAATGTGTATTAGTAACCTGACTTGTGTTATTGATCACACAGTTAATAGTGTGTATTAGTAACCTCACTTGTGTTATTGATCACACAGTTAATAGTGTGTATTAGTAATCTCACTTGTGTTACTGATCACACAGTTAATAGTGTGTATTAGTAACCTCACTTGTGTTATTGATCACACAGTTAATAGTGTGTATTAGTAACCTCACTTGTGTTATTCATCAAACACACAGTTAGTAGTGTGTATTAGTAACCTCACTTGTGTTAGTTCTCAAAACAGTTAATAGTGTGTATTAGTAACCTCACTTGTGTTACTGATCAACACAGTTATTAGTGTGTATTAGTAACCTCACTTGTGTTACTGATCACACAGTTAATAGTGTGTATTAGTAACATCACTTGTGTTATTGATCACACAGTTAATATTTTGTATTAGTAACCTTACTTGTGTTAGTGATCAACACAGTTAATAGTGTGTATTAGTAACCTCACTTTTGTTACTGATCAACACAGTTAATAGTGTGTATTAGTAACGTCACTTGTGTTACTGATCACACAGTTAATATTTTGTATTAGTAACCTCACTTGTGTTATTGATGACACAGTTAATAGTTTGTATTAGTAACCTCACTTCTGTTATTGATCACACAGTTAATAGTGTGTATTAGTAACCTCAATTGTGTTATTGATCAACACAGTTAATAGTTTGTATTAGTAACCTCAATTGTGTTATTGATCACACAGTTAATAGTGTGTATTAGTAACCTCACTTGTGTTATTGATCACACAGTTAGTAGTGTGTATTAGTAACATCACTTGTGTTATTGATCAACACAGTTAATAGTGTGTATTAGTAACCTCACTTGTGTTATTGATCACACAGTTAATAGTGTGTATTAGTAACCTCACTTGTGTTATTGATCACACAGTTAATAGTGTGTATTAGTAACCTCACTTGTGTTATTCATCACACAGTTAATATTTTGTATTAGTAACCTCACTTGTGTTAGTGATCACACAGTTCATAGTGTGTATTAGTAACCTCACTTGTGTTAGTGATCACACAGTTAATAGTGTGTATTAGTAACCTCACTTGTGTTATTGATCACACAGTTAATAGTGTGTATTAGTAACCACACTTGTGTTATTGATCACACAGATAATATTTTGTATTAGTAACATCACTTGTGTTATTGATCAACACAGTTAATAGTGTGTATTAGTAACCTCACTTGTGTTATTGATCACATAGTTAATATTTTGTATTAGTAACCTCACTTGTGTTATTGATCAACACAGTTAATAGTGTGTATTAGTAACCTCACTTGTGTTATTGATCAACACAGTTAATAGTGTGTATTAGTAACCTCACTTGTGTTATTGATCACACAGTTAATAGTGTGTATTAGTAACCTCAATTGTGTTATTGATCACACAGTTAATAGTGTGTATTAGTAACCTCAATTGTGTTATTCATCACACAGTTAATAGTGTGTATTAGTAACCTCACTTGTGTTATTGATCACACAGTAAGTAGTGTGTATTAGTAACCTCACTTGTGTTTTGATCACACAGTTAATATTGTGTATTAGTAACCTCACTTGTGTTATTCATCAAACACAGTTAATAGTGTGTATTAGTAATCTCACTTGTGTTACTGATCACACAGTTAATAGTGTGTATTAGTAACTTTACTTGTGTTATTGATCACACAGTTAATAGTGTGTATTAGTAACCTCACTTGTGTTATTGATCACACAGTTAATAGTGTGTATTAGTAACCTCACTTGTGTTATTGATCACACAGTTAATAGTGTGTATTAGTAACCTCACTTGTGTTATTGATCACACAGTTAATATTTTGTATTAGTAACCTCACTTGTGTTAGTGATCAACACAGTTAATATCGTGTATTAGTAACCTCACTTGTGTTGCTGATCAACACAGTTATAGTGTGTATTAGTAACCTCACTTGTGTTACTGATCACACAGTTAATAGTGTGTATTAGTAACCTCACTTGTGTTTTTGATCACACAGTTAATAGTGTGTATTAGTAACCTCACTTGTGTTATTCATCAAACACAGTTAATAGTGTGTATTAGTAACCTCACTTGTGTTATTGATCACACAGTTAATAGTTTGTATTAGTAACCTCACTTGTGTTATTGATCACACAGTTAATAGTGTGTATTAGTAACCTCACTTGTGTTACTGATCGCACAGTTAATAGTTTGTATTAGTAACCTCACTTGTGTTATTGATCACACAGTTAATAGTTTGTATTAGTAACCTCACTTGTGTTATTGATCACACAGTTAATAGTGTGTATTACTAACCTCACTTGTGTTATTCATCAAACACAGTTAATAGTGTGTATTAGTAACGTCACTTGTGTTACTGATCACACAGTTAATATTTGTATTAGTAACCTCACTTGTGTTATTGATCACACAGTTAATAGTGTGTATTAGTAACCTCACTTGTGTTATTCATCAAACACAGTTAATAGTGTGTATTAGTAATCTCACTTGTGTTACTGATCACACAGTTAATAATGTGTATTAGTAACCTGACTTGTGTTATTGATCACACAGTTAATAGTGTGTATTAGTAACCTCACTTGTGTTATTGATCACACAGTTAATAGTGTGTATTAGTAATCTCACTTGTGATACTGATCACACAGTTAATAGTGTGTATTAGTAACCTCACTTGTGTTATTGATCACACAGTTAATAGTGTGTATTAGTAACCTCACTTGTGTTAGTTCTCAAAACAGTTAATAGTGTGTATTAGTAACCTCACTTGTGTTACTGATCAACACAGTTATTAGTGTGTATTAGTAACCTCACTTGTGTTACTGATCACACAGTTAATAGTGTGTATTAGTAACATCACTTGTGTTATTGATCACACAGTTAATATTTTGTATTAGTAACCTTACTTGTGTTAGTGATCAACACAGTTAATAGTGTGTATTAGTAACCTCACTTTTGTTACTGATCAACACAGTTAATAGTGTGTATTAGTAACGTCACTTGTGTTACTGATCACACAGTTAATATTTTGTATTAGTAACCTCACTTGTGTTATTGATGACACAGTTAATAGTTTGTATTAGTAACCTCACTTCTGTTATTGATCACACAGTTAATAGTGTGTATTAGTAACCTCAATTGTGTTATTGATCAACACAGTTAATAGTTTGTATTAGTAACCTCAATTGTGTTATTGATCACACAGTTAATAGTGTGTATTAGTAACCTCACTTGTGTTATTGATCACACAGTTAGTAGTGTGTATTAGTAACATCACTTGTGTTATTGATCAACACAGTTAATAGTGTGTATTAGTAACCTCACTTGTGTTATTGATCACACAGTTAATAGTGTGTATTAGTAACCTCACTTGTGTTATTGATCACACAGTTAATAGTGTGTATTAGTAACCTCACTTGTGTTATTCATCACACAGTTAATATTTTGTATTAGTAACCTCACTTGTGTTAGTGATCACACAGTTCATAGTGTGTATTAGTAACCTCACTTGTGTTAGTGATCACACAGTTAATAGTGTGTATTAGTAACCTCACTTGTGTTATTGATCACACAGTTAATAGTGTGTATTAGTAACCACACTTGTGTTATTGATCACACAGTTAATATTTTGTATTAGTAACATCACTTGTGTTATTGATCAACACAGTTAATAGTGTGTATTAGTAACCTCACTTGTGTTATTGATCACATAGTTAATATTTTGTATTAGTAACCTCACTTGTGTTATTGATCAACACAGTTAATAGTGTGTATTAGTAACCTCACTTGTGTTATTGATCAACACAGTTAATAGTGTGTATTAGTAACCTCACTTGTGTTATTGATCACACAGTTAATAGTGTGTATTAGTAACCTCAATTGTGTTATTGATCACACAGTTAATAGTGTGTATTAGTAACCTCAATTGTGTTATTCATCACACAGTTAATAGTGTGTATTAGTAACCTCACTTGTGTTATTGATCACACAGTAAGTAGTGTGTATTAGTAACCTCACTTGTGTTTTTGATCACACAGTTAATATTGTGTATTAGTAACCTCACTTGTGTTATTCATCAAACACAGTTAATAGTGTGTATTAGTAATCTCACTTGTGTTACTGATCACACAGTTAATAGTGTGTATTAGTAACTTTACTTGTGTTATTGATCACACAGTTAATAGTGTGTATTAGTAACCTCACTTGTGTTATTGATCACACAGTTAATAGTGTGTATTAGTAACCTCACTTGTGTTATTGATCACACAGTTAATAGTGTGTATTAGTAACCTCACTTGTGTTATTGATCACACAGTTAATATTTTGTATTAGTAACCTCACTTGTGTTAGTGATCAACACAGTTAATATCGTGTATTAGTAACCTCACTTGTGTTGCTGATCAACACAGTTATAGTGTGTATTAGTAACCTCACTTGTGTTACTGATCACACAGTTAATAGTGTGTATTAGTAACCTCACTTGTGTTTTTGATCACACAGTTAATAGTGTGTATTAGTAACCTCACTTGTGTTATTCATCAAACACAGTTAATAGTGTGTATTAGTAACCTCACTTGTGTTATTGATCACACAGTTAATAGTGTGTATTAGTAATCTCACTTGTGTTACTGATCACACAGTTAATAGTGTGTATTAGTAACCTCACTTGTGTTATTGATCACACAGTTAATAGTGTGTATTAGTAACCTCACTTGTGTTAGTGATCAACACAGTTAATAGTGTGTATTAGTAACCTCACTTGTGTTGCTGATCAACACAGTTAATAGTGTGTATTAGTAACCTCACTTGTGTTATTCATCAAACACAGTTAATAGTGTGTATTAGTAACCTCACTTGTGTTATTGATCACACAGTTAATAGTTTGTATTAGTAACCTCACTTGTGTTATTGATCACACAGTTAATAGTGTCTATTAGTAACCTCACTTGTGTTATTGATCACACAGTTAATAGTGTGTATTAGTAACCTCACTTGTGTTACTGATCACACAGTTAATAGTTTGTATTAGTAACCTCACTTGTGTTAGTGATCAAAACAGTTAATAGTGTGTATTAGTAACCTCACTTGTGTTACTGATCAACACAGTTATTAGTGTGTATTAGTAACCTCACTTGTGTTACTGATCACACAGTTAATATTTTGTATTAGTAACCTCACTTGTGTTATTGATGACAGAGTTAATAGTGTGTATTAGTAACCTCACTTGTGTTATTGATCACACAGTTAATAGTTTGTATTAGTAACCTCACTTCTGTTATTGATCACACAGTTAATAGTGTGTATTAGTAACCTCAATTGTGTTATTGATCACACAGTTAATAGTGTGTATTAGTAACCTCACTTGTGTTATTGATCACACAATTAGTAGTGTGTATTAGTAACATCACTTGTGTTATTGATCAACACAGTTAATAGTGTGTATTAGTAACCTCACTTGTGTTATTGATCACACAGTTAATAGTTTGTATTAGTAACCTCACTTGTGTTATTGATCACACAGTTAATAGTGTGTATTTGTAACCTCACTTGTGTTATTGATCACACAGTTAATAGTGTGTATTAGTAACCTCACATGTGATATTGATCACACAGTTAGTAGTGTGTATTAGTAACATCACTTGTGTTATTGATCAACACAGTTAATAGTGTGTATTAGTAACCTCACTTGTGTTATTGATCACACAGTTAATAGTGTGTATTAGTAACCTCACTTGTGTTATTGATCAACACAGTTAATAGTGTGTATTAGTAACCTCACTTGTGTTATTGATCACACAGTTAATAGTTTGTATTAGTAACCTCACTTGTGTTATTGATCACACAGTTAATAGTGTGTATTTGTAACCTCACTTGTGTTATTGATCACACAGTTAATAGTGTGTATTAGTAACCTCACATGTGATATTGATCACACAGTTAGTAGTGTGTATTAGTAACATCACTTTTGTTATTGATCAACACAGTTAATAGTGTGTATTAGTAACCTCACTTGTGTTATTGATCACACAGTTAATAGTGTGTATTAGTAACCTCACTTGTGTTACTGATCACACAGTTAATAGTGTGTATTAGTAACCTCACTTGTGCTACTGATCAACACAGTTAATAGTGTGTATTAGTAACCTCACTTGTGTTACTGATCAACACAGTTAATAGTGTGTATTAATAACGTCAATTGTTACTGATCACATAGTTAATTGTGTGTATTAGTAACCTCACTTGTGTTACTGATCATACAGTTAATAGTGTGTATTAGTAACCTCACTTGTGTTATTCATCAACATAGTTAATAGTGTGTATTAGTAACCTCACTTGTGTTATTGATCACACAGTTAATAGTGTGTATTAGTAACCTCACTTGTGTTATTGATCACACAGCTAATAGTGTGTATTAGTAACCTCACTTGTTTTATTGATCACACAGTTAATAGTTTGTATTAGTAACCTCACTTGTGTTATTGATCACACAGTTAATAGTGTGTATTAGTAACCTCACTTGTGTTATTGATCACACAGTTAATAGTGTCTATTAGTAACCTCATTTGTGTTATTGATCACACAGTTAATATTTTGTATTAGTAACCTCACTTGTGTTAGTGATCAAAACAGTTAATAGTGTGTATTAGTAACCTCACTTGTGTTACTGATCAACACAGTTATTAGTGTGTATTAGTAACCTCACTTGTGTTACTGATCACACAGTTAATATTTTGTATTAGTAACCTCACTTGTGTTATTGATCACAGAGTTAATAGTTTGTATTAGTAACCTCAATTGTGTTATTGATCACACAGTTAATAGTGTGTATTAGTAACCTCACTTGTGTTATTGATCACACAATTAGTAGTGTATATTAGTAACATCACTTGTGTTATTGATCAACACAGTTAATAGTGTGTATTAGTAACCTCACTTGTGTTATTGATCACACAATTAGTAGTGTGTATTAGTAACATCACTTGTGTTATTGATCAACACAGTTAATAGTGTGTATTAGTAACCTCACTTGTGTTATTGATCACACAGTTAATAGTTTGTATTAGTAACCTCACTTGTGTTATTGATCACACAGTTAATAGTGTGTATTTGTAACCTCACTTGTGTTATTGATCACACAGTTAATAGTGTGTATTAGTAACCTCACATGTGTTACTGATCACACAGTTAATAGTGTGTATTAGTAACCTCACTTGTGTTATTGATCACACAGTTAATAGTTTGTATTAGTAACCTCACTTTTGTTATTGATCAACACAGTTAATAGTGTGTATTAGTAACCTCATTTGTGTTATTGATCACACAGTTAATAGTGTGTATTAGTAACCTCACTTGTGTTACTGATCACACAGTTAATAGTGTGTATTAGTAACCTCACTTGTGCTACTGATCAACACAGTTAATAGTGTGTATTAGTAACCTCACTTGTGTTACTGATCAACACAGTTAATAGTGTGTATTAATAACGTCAATTGTGTTACTGATCACATAGTTAATAGTGTGTATTAGTAACCTCACTTGTGTTACTGATCATACAGTTAATAGTGTGTATTAGTAACCTCACTTGTGTTATTCATCAACATAGTTAATAGTGTGTATTAGTAACCTCACTTGTGTTATTGATCACACAGTTAATAGTGTGTATTAGTAACCTCACTTGTGTTATTGATCACAGAGCTAATAGTGTGTATTAGTAACCTCACTTGTTTTATTGATCACACAGTTAATAGTTTGTATTAGTAACCTCACTTGTGTTATTGATCACACAGTTAATAGTGTGTATTAGTAACCTCACTTGTGTTATTGATCACACAGTTAATAGTGTCTATTAGTAACCTCATTTGTGTTATTGATCACACAGTTAATATTTTGTATTAGTAACCTCACTTGTGTTAGTGATCAAAACAGTTAATAGTGTGTATTAGTAACCTCACTTGTGTTACTGATCAACACAGTTATTAGTGTGTATTAGTAACCTCACTTGTGTTACTGATCACACAGTTAATATTTTGTATTAGTAACCTCACTTGTGTTATTGATCACAGAGTTAATAGTTTGTATTAGTAACCTCAATTGTGTTATTGATCACACAGTTAATAGTGTGTATTAGTAACCTCACTTGTGTTATTGATCACACAATTAGTAGTGTATATTAGTAACATCACTTGTGTTATTGATCAACACAGTTAATAGTGTGTATTAGTAACCTCACTTGTGTTATTGATCAACAAAGTTAATAGTGTGTATTAGTAACCTCACTTGTGTTATTGATCAACACAGTTAATAGTGTGTATTAGAAACCTCACTTGTGTTATTGATCACACAGTTAATAGTGTGTATTAGTAACCTCACTTGTGTTACTGATCAACACAGTTAATAGTGTGTATTAGTAACCTCACTTGTGTTACTGATCAACACAGTTAATAGTGTGTATTAGTAACGTCAATTGTGTTACTGATCTCACAGTTAATAGTGTGTATTAGTAACCTCACTTGTGTTACTGATCATACAGTTAATAGTGTGTATTAGTAACCTCACTTGTGTTATTGATCAACATAGTTAATAGTGTGTATTAGTAACCTCACTTGTGTTATTGATCACACAGTTAATAGTGTGTATTAGTAACCTCACTTGTTTTATTGATCACACAGTTAATAGTTTGTATTAGTAACCTCACTTGTGTTATTGATCACACAGTTAATAGTGTGTATTAGTAACCTCACTTGTGTTATTGATCACACAGTTAATAGTGTCTATTAGTAACCTCATTTGTGTTATTGATCACACAGTTAATATTTTGTATTAGTAACCTCACTTGTGTTAGTGATCAAAACAGTTAATAGTGTGTATTAGTAACCTCACTTGTGTTACTGATCAACACAGTTATTAGTGTGTATTAGTAACCTCACTTGTGTTACTGATCACACAGTTAATATTTTGTATTAGTAACCTCACTTGTGTTATTGATCACAGAGTTAATAGTTTGTATTAGTAACCTCAATTGTGTTATTGATCACACAGTTAATAGTGTGTATTAGTAACCTCACTTGTGTTATTGATCACACAATTAGTAGTGTATATTAGTAACATCACTTGTGTTATTGATCAACACAGTTAATAGTGTGTATTAGTAACCTCACTTGTGTTATTGATCAACAAAGTTAATAGTGTGTATTAGTAACCTCACTTGTGTTATTGATCAACACAGTTAATAGTGTGTATTAGAAACCTCACTTGTGTTATTGATCACACAGTTAATAGTGTGTATTAGTAACCTCACTTGTGTTACTGATCAACACAGTTAATAGTGTGTATTAGTAACCTCACTTGTGTTACTGATCAACACAGTTAATAGTGTGTATTAGTAACCTCACTTGTGTTAGTGATCACACAGTTCATAGTGTGTATTTTTATTTTTACTTGTGTTATTGATCACACAGTTAATAGTGTGTATTAGTAACCTCACTTGTGTTAGTGATCACACAGTTCATAGTGTGTATTTTTATTTTTACTTGTGTTATTGATCACACAGTTAATAGTGTGTATTAGTAACCTCACTTGTGTTAGTGATCACACAGTTCATAGTGTGTATTTTTATTTTTACTTGTATTATTGATAAATACAGTTAATCGTGTGTATTAGTAACCTCACTTGTATTATTGATCAACACAGTTAATAGTGTGTATTAGTAACCTCACTTGTATTATTGATAAACACAGTTAATCGTGTGTATTAGTAACCTCACTTTTGTTACTGATCACAGAACCAACAACAAAGTATCTTTGAACCAGGGTAATGGAAACCAAGTATTGATAGCACAGTCAAGAACAAAATATTATATTTTAAAGGAAAGAAGTCTGTGCGTTCTTTATTCCTTTAATTTGTTCAACGATTTGCACTTCAAATGTTTTGAAGTAAGAATAAAGTAAAGCTGTGTTGTGTTAGTCACATTTGCTACACAAACACTTAAAGCAGTTTTGTTGACATTCGTGACGTATCTAATGTCGATTAGTCGCACGAGGAAAAAGAACATTTCAAGCGAACTTAATTACGTACACAAATAATTGTTTTTTATTACACAGCTCAAAAATATTTTAGTATATCTGTAGTTTTTAAAGAGATAACAATGAAGTAATATTCCTTCAGTCTCTGAGATCAGTCTTTGAAATGAGTTTGTTTGTTGTTGTTTTTTTTAATTTCGCACAAAGCTACTCGAGGGCTATCTGTTCTAGCCGTCCCTAATTTAGCAGTGTAAGACTAGAGGGAAGGCAGTTAGTCATCACCCCCTACCGTCAAATCTTGGGCTACTCTTTTACCAACGAATAGTGGGATTGACCGTCGCATTATAACGCGCTCACGGCTGAAAGGGCGAGCATGTTTGACGCGACGGGGATGCGAACCCGCAACCCTCAGATTACGAGTCGCTACTTATAAAATATCGAGATATGTACATACAGAAAGTGCGTTTCCTTGGATTTTGTTTCGAAAGGCACACAATGACAATTAATTCAGGATATAACAGAACAAGGTTACTGGTCCATATGCTACTTTACGCAGTTGTTTATCCGTCTTTCATTAACGGTAGAACACAATTGTTGCTACTTATCAGCAGGTGTGTGCAGTTTGAGAGCCTCACCAGCTGTTTAACCAAATATCCATGACCGAACAAGTTTCTTTATATAGTTGCCTCTTGTATGAGGATGCAAGTGGCTCAGGCCTGCTGGGAATACTGAAGCACGTGACCGTATTTATTAATACTGCTACCTGGAACGTGAGCTAGAAGAGTGATTTCGATGACTCTCTATAAATAGCGCACGTTGTCTCGAGCGATGACGTTTCATTTTATTGGTCATCCCAGACAATAATAATAACATATTTCATATCGTAAAGAAGGCGACTTGGACTCAAATTATTAAAAAACAAAAATAAGACCATATTTTGCTCATTGCTAAGTTCTGTAAATAGGTACATAAATTGGAAAAAAATCTTCTTTTTAGTATATTCGTAAAATATGAAGATGGAATCTAGGGAAAATGTATTCTAAAGATGGCTGCTTTGGATATTAAAACTTTTATTAATATAAAGTACAGAACAACGTTTCGACCTTATTAGGTCATCTGCAGGTAACAAAGAGAGTTTGCAACTGACCATTGTTAAGTGCATGTCTTAAGAACGAGAGAGTGAATGGGTACGGGATTGTAGAGGGCGCTGCAGTTAGATGTTAGGTTATTAATTAGTGTTGGTATAAAGAGGTTCCTTTGAATTTGTTTAATTTTGGTTTTAGTTGCTGTATAAGTAGGGATTATTTGATCTTGCGCTTGTTTATATTTGTTTCCCTACTTAGTATGTTGGTGTTTTTTATTGTTATGTTGTGTTTATTTGATTTGCAGTGTTCAAAAACGTGTGAAGGTGTTTTGTGTGTGTGTGTTCTCTGAATCTGGTTTCCATTTTTCTGGCCCCCCGCTAGTGTAGCGATAAGTCTACGGATTTGCAACGCTAAAATCAGCGATTCGATTCCCCTCTGTGGGCTCAGCAGATAGCCTAATGTGGCTTTGCTATAAGAAAACAAACAAACAAATCATTTTTCTGCTTGTATCTCCAATTTTGAAGTCGTGTTGGTGTTGTGCTTGTCAGTGTAGTTTTTTCATAGTATGGACTTTAGTTTTGAACCTGGTTGTTGAATAAATTTGGTGTTTACTGGAATGTTCTGTTACAAGTTTTGTTTCCAAATGTTGGTTATTTGTTCACTGATGTCATGAACATATGGTACACAGCAGTATAAGGTTTTGTAGTTTGTTGTATCTTGGGATTTGTTGTTGGTCTAGGTGTGTGTGTATAATTTTTTTCAAAGTTTTCTGAGGAAATTTGTTGATGTTGATGAAGTTTTGTTTTATTTTGTTGATTTCATCATTAATTTTATCAGGTGAACATAGTTTTGTGATTGTGTTTATTTGGTTTCTTAATATGTTGAGTTTTTGTTTCGTTTAGTGTGCCGAGACCCAGGGAATGTATAGTCCAGTATGGGTGATTTTTCTGTGGATTTCTCTTTTGACTTGTGTATCTCGTGAACCTGAGATTGAAAAATGTTATTTGGTTAGTTTTGTAGTGTTTACGGGTGAACTTACGTTGGGGTGTACAGAGCAATGATGAACTTATGTTGGGGTGTACAGAGCAATGATGAACTTATGTTTGGGTGTATAGAGCAATGATGAACTTATGTTGGGGTGTATAGACCAATGATGAACTTATGTTGGGGTGTATAAAACAATGATGAATTTATGTTGGGGTGTAAAGAGCAATGATGAACTTATGTTGGGGTGTATAGAGCAATGATGAACTTGTGTGGGGGTGTATAGAGCAATGATGAACTTATGTTGGGGTGTACAGAGCAATGATGAACTTATGTTAGGGTGTATAGACCAATGATGAACTTATGTTGGGGTGTATAGAGCAATGATGAACTTATGTTGGGGTGGACAGAGCAATGATGAACTTATGTTGGGGTGTATAGAGCAATGATGAACTTATGTTGGGGTGTATAGAGCAATGATGAACTTGTGTGGGGGTGTATAGAGCAATGATGAACTTATGTTGGGGTGTACAGAGCAATGATGAACTTATGTTAGGGTGTATAGACCAATGATGAACTTATGTTGGGGTGTATAGAGCAATGATGAACTTATGTTGGGGTGGACAGAGCAATGATGAACTTATGTTGGGGTGTATAGAGCAATGATGAACTTATGTTGGGGTGTATAGAGCAATGATGAACTTATGTTGGGGTGTATAGAGCAATGATGAACTTATGTTGGGGTGTATAGAGCAATGATGAACTTATGTTGGGGTGTATAAAACAATGATGAACTTATGTTGGGGTGTATAGAGCAATGATGAACTTGTGTTGGGGTGTATAGAGCAATGATGAACTTGTGTTGGGGTGTACAGAGCAATGATGAACTTATGTTAGGGTGTATAGACCAATGATGAACTTATGTTAGGGTGTATAGACCAATGATGAACTTATGTTGGGGTGTATAGACCAATGATGAACTTATGTTGGGGTGTATAGAGCAATGATGAACTTATGTCGGGGTGTATAGAACAATGATGAACTTATGTCGGGGTGTATAGACCAATGATGAACTTATGTTAGGGTGTACAGAGCAATGATGAACTTATGTCGGGGTGTATAGAGCAATGATGAACTTATGTCGGGGTGTATAGACCAATGATGAACTTATGTTGGGGTTTATAGAGCAATAATGAACTTATGTTGGGGTGTATAGAGCAATGATGAACTTATGTTGGGGTGTATAGAGCAATGATGAACTTATGTCGGGGTGTATAGACCAATGATGAACTTATGTTAGGTGTACAGAGCAATGATGAACTTATGTTGGGGTGTATAGAGCAATGATGAACTTATGTCGGGGTGTATAGACCAATGATGAACTTATGTTGGGGTTTATAGAGTAATGATGAACTTATGTCGGTGTGTATAGAGCAATGATGAACTTATGTTAGGGTGTACAGAGCAATGATGAACTTATGTCGGGGTGTATAGAGCAATGATGAACTTATGTTGGGGTTTATAGAGCAATGATGAACTTATGTCGGGGTGTATAGAGCAATGATGAACTTATGTCGGGGTGTATAGAGCAATGATGAACTTATGTTGGGGTGTATAGAGCAATGATGAACTTATGTTGGGGTGTATAGAGCAATGATGAACTTATGTCGGTGTGTATAGAGCAATGATGAACTTATGTTGGGGTGTATAGAGCAATGATGAACTTATGTTGGGGTGTATAGAGCAATGATGAACTTATGTTGGGGTGTATAGAGCAATGATGAACTTATGTCGGGGTGTATAGACCAATGAAGAACTTATGTTGGGGTTTATAGAGTAATGATGAACTTATGTCGGTGTGTATAGAGCAATGATGAACTTATGTCGGGGTGTATAGACCAATGATGAACTTATGTTGGGGTTTATAGAGTAATGATGAACTTATGTTGGGGTGTATAGAGCAATGATGAACTTATGTCGGGTGTACAGAGCAATGATGAACTTATGTTGGGGTTTATAGAGCAATGATGAACTTATGTTGGGGTGTATAGAGCAATGATGAACTTATGTTGGGGTGTATAGAGCAATGATGAACTTATGTTGGGGTTTATAGAGTCATGATGAACTTATGTCGGGGTGTATAGAGCAATGATGAACTTATGTCGGGGTGTATAGACCAATGATGAACTTATGTTGGGGTTTATAGAGCAATGATGAACTTATGTCGGGGTTTATAGAGCAATGATGAACTTATGTCGGGGTGTACAGAGCAATGATGAACTTATGTCGGGGTGTACAGAGCAATGATGAACTTATGTCGGGGTGTATAGAGCAATGATTGAGATTTTCTTCCAACTGAAATGTAATCACTTTGACAGACACACGTGTAAGGAAATTACGTAAAATAGCCAGTCATTGTTTTACTGGACCGGCATGGCTAGGTGGGTAAAGCATTCGACTCGTAATCTGAAGGTCGCGGGTTCGAATCCCCATCACACCAAACATGCTCGCCATTTTAGCCGTAGGGGCGTTATAATGTTACAATCAATCCCACTATTTGTTGGTAAAAGCGTAGCTCAAGTACTATCGAAAACTGATCGTTGGCGGTGGGTGGTGATGACTAGCTGTCTTCCCTCTAGTCTTACGTTGCTGAATTAGGAACGGCTAGCGCAGATAGCCCTCGAGTAGTTTTGCGCGAAATTCAAAACAAAAAAACAAACCATTGTTTTCCTGAGACAAAGCCGCTGTTTCCGTGAATAAAATAATCAATTCCATGAAAATTTTCCGAATAAATTACTCGTGCAAGAAGCATTTATAATGTTTATTTAAGACGTGGAAATCCGAGATAGAAAATAACAACCGTTGAATAAGACTACAGGCTGTACAGAGTGTTAATCTGATATAAAAACTAATTGCACAGCTAATGACCTGTTTGTCCCTACAAGTATGACATATAATACAGTTGTGATGTGTACAGTGGATTACACTACACAACAAAGGTTTTACTTCTTGAACACTGTTGGGTGTTTTTATAGATGTTTGGCTGCTGATCACGAAAATCACATCCAAATTTGCCCATCACGTACCGTTTCTTCGAAATCTTCAGTTTCACCAGGACACTGCAACAATGGAGAAACGATATCAGGGCAACTGGAATCTGTCAATGCTTGCTAACTACTGTTGGACACTGTGACGTGATGCACCGGACATTGAATACAAACGAAGATCAGGAGCAAAACACTTTTAATTATGTTGAACTTAATAGCGTATTAGAAACATAAACGCAATTAAATACGTTACTGCCGGTAAACAGTTAACTGTCTATTTCTCAGAGTCCCTACGTGATGAAGCAAAACCAAAACTATATTTGTGCATACCCACCAGGTACCTGTCACAATCAGCAAAAACTTTTCAAAAAATTGTTGTACAGTGTTATTATACAGAAGTTGTATTAAAGTATGTAAAAACAAAGCTAATGTTACCAAGGAGAACCCTTTGACCCTTCACTCATAAAGTTGGAGGACTCATGAAACGTTTATCAAAGTGAGTGTTACATAAAATCAACTTCACCATTCATCACAGAAGTTTATTACAATAGCAACCGTGATGTCGGGCCACAGCCCCTATCCGTGGCTATCTATCTAACTGGACACAAACCGATGATTTAAAGAAAGGTACAAAAGCAACATGGAGCCTAAAAATATATCTTTTTATGGAGAAAACTGTCAGTAATAGGAGACGAGGATAGTTTAATATAAGTTAATTATATCAGATCAGATGGGATAAGACAATTATTTTAGTGTGTGTCGAACATGCAAAAAAATTTAACATTAGAACAGAAACAGCCCTGGATTAATGGTGTGCCTTATATTTAGTAAAAAAAGGTTGTTATATGAACAGTAATACTGAAGTTATACACACACACACATATAAAAATATATAACTCTAACAGTTTCACAACTTGCTTTAACACTAATATTAAAGTAAAGAAAACACAACTGTTTTATAATGTGGGTTATATTAACAGTGATATGTTGTTTAAATCAGATAATGTAATTATAAAACAGTCGTTGGAATTGTGCACTCGAATGGCACGTTGTTCGCACGTGGGCTTGTGAATATTTCACTAGCTCATAGTAATCTAGTTGTAGAAGCTTCTAATTCCCAACTAGTGATAAAATGTTGAATCAACCAGCCGGTGGTGACACATACCGCAGCAGAGGTTTTGTTGAATCAAACAATCGTATTGACTATTATAACAGTTATAAACGTAAGAGTGTGTGCAGTGTCTTCACGTCTCGAACCTTGGATCCTGTGACACTCAGGTCGATATTCTAATTACTAACCTTATCATTTTATGCTAGAGATTATATTAACATTAGGATATAATTTAAAGCAAATAATATTAATAAACGAAACACACTTTTATCAGTTTTATAATAGAGATTATATTAACATTAGAATACAATTTAAAACAAATAATATTAATAAACGATACATACTTTTACCAGTTTTATAATAGAGATTATATTAACATTAGAATACAATTTAAAACAAATAATATTAATAAACGAAACACACTTTATCAGTTTTATAATAGAGATTATATTAACATTACAATACAATTTAAAACAAATAATATTAATAAACGAAACACACTTTATCAGTTTTATAATAGAGATTATATTAACATTACAATACAATTTAAAACAAATAATATTAATAAACGATACATACTTTTACCAGTTTTATAATAGAGATTATATTAACATTAGAATACAATTTAAAACAAATAATATTAATAAACGATACATACTTTTACCAGTTTTATAATAGAGATTATATTAACATTAGAATACAATTTAAAACAAATAATATTAATAAACGATACATACTTTTACCAGTTTTATAATAGAGATTATATTAACATTAGAATACAATTTAAAACAAATAATATTAATAAACGAAACACACTTTATCAGTTTTATAATAGAGATTATATTAACATTAGAATACAATTTAAAACAAATAATATTAATAAACGAAACACACTTTATCAGTTTTATAATAGAGATTATATTAACATTAGAATACAATTTAAAACAAATAATATTAATAAACGAAACATACTTTTACCAGTTTTATAATAGAGATTATATTAACATTAGAATACAATTTAAAACAAATAATATTAATAAACGAAACACACTTTATCAGTTTTATAATAGAGATTATATTAACATTACAATACAATTTAAAACAAATAATATTAATAAACGAAACACACTTTATCAGTTTTATAATAGAGATTATATTAACATTAGGATATAATTGAAAGCAAAGAAAATTAATAAACGATACATACTTTTACCAGTTTTATAACAGAGATTATATTAACATTAGAATACAATTTAAAACAAATAATATTAATAAACGAAACATAGTTTTACCAGTTTTATAATAGAGATTATATTAATATTAGGATATAATTGAAAGCAAAGAAAATTAATAAACGAAATACACTTTTACCAATTTCAGTTATACTTGCATTGAAACATATAAGTCAAGTTTTACTCCCACTAGCTTATAACCCTAAATACCGAGTTTCGATACATGTGGTCGATACAACACAGATATCTCATTATGAAGTTTTCTCTTTATCAAACAAACAATTCAATCGGAAAATAGAATGATTTTCCATTGGTTTTTACAATATGTAAGTAACCCAGGGGTTAGCAAGAGATATTCTATATAATTTTACTATAAAAATATGATCTATGAATATTATATTTTTCCCATTAAAACATCAACCTGTAGGTTATCTTTAACCTTTTAAACATAACCTGGTACGCTTACAATATCCTAGAGTTGTTCTATTGATATATATATTTTTTAAAATACAGATATTATTAATAAGGTTATAACAAACACAATCATGTACCACAGACAATTAGTTCAATAACCAGTTTAGAAATATGTGTTTAGTAACCAGATAACCCTGCCAGTGACACTGTGTATTTCAATAACTTCAAGGCGTTATAATAAAACTCGTGTAACAACAAAAACAGTTTCACGTCGAAAGCGCCATCTAACAAAATTATTGTCATAACCATCCTATATGTACACGTGTAACACAATTATTGTCATAACCAACCTACATGTACAAGTGTAACACAATTATTGTCATAACCAACCTACATGTACAAGTGTAACACAATTATTGTCATAACCAACTTATATGTACAAGTGTAACACAATTATTGTCATAACCAACCTACATGTACAAGTGTAACACAATTATTGTCATAACCAACTTATATGTACAAGTGTAACACAATTATTGTCATAAGCAGTCTGCATGTACAAATGTAACACAATTATTGTCATAACCAACTTATATGTACAAGTGTAACACAATTATTGTCATAACCAACCTATACGTACATGTGTAACATAATTATTGTCATAACCAACCTACATACATGTGTAACATAATTATTGTCATAACCAACTTATATGTACAAGTGTAACACAATTATTGTCATAACCAACCTACACGTACATGTGTAACACAATTATTGTCATAACCAACCTATACGTACATGTGTAACATAATTATTTTCATAACCAACCTACACGTACATGTGTAACATAATTATTGTCATAACCAACTTATATGTACAAGTGTAACACAATTATTGTCATAACCAACCTACACGTACATGTGTAACATAATTATTGTCATAACCAACCTACATGTACATGTGTAACACAATTATTGTCATAACCAACCTATACGTACATGTGTAACATAATTATTGTCATAACCAACCTACACGTACATGTGTAACATAATTATTGTCATAACCAACCTACATGTACAAGTGTAACACAATTATTGTCATAACCAACTTATATGTACAAGTGTAACATAATTATTGTCATAACCAACCTACACGTACATGTGTAACATAATTATTGTCATAACCAACCTACATGTACAAGTGTAACACAATTATTGTCATAACCAACTTATATGTACAAGTGTAACATAATTATTGTCATAACCAACCTACACGTACATGTGTAACATAATTATTGTCATAACCAACCTACATGTACAAGTGTAACACAATTATTGTCATAACCAACTTATATGTACAAGTGTAACATAATTATTGTCATAACCAACCTACACGTACATGTGTAACACAATTATTGCTATAACCAACCTACACGTACATGTGTAACACAATTATTGCTATAACCAGCCTACATGTACACGCGTAACGTAACTGTTGTCAAAACAAACCTATATGTAACACGGTTATGGTCATAACCAACCTACATGCACACGTGTAACACAAAGTCATATTAATACGAAAGGTCAAGAGGTGACGATTCAGCCTATGTTGTTAGTGTTATATCTGTTTGAGAGCCAGCCTTACGTCATCAAGTACTGTACTAAAATTCGTTTATAAAAATTACAGCCAACTTCCACTTAATTAACGTCGCAATGTACACGTAAATGTACGTATCGACTTTGTCCACGAGCATGGACACATCTTATAACCCATCCACTCCTGATGATATAGTTTAACCTGTTTCATTTCACATCTTACTATGTTTGTCACTTGATAGCTCATAACGATTAAACTGAATGGAATGAAATTGAAATTATTTGACACGTGGCTTATTTGTGAGTGTTACACAATGGTATATGTGCTACACAATGTGTGCTTGTTACACATTGTCTGTGCTACACAACTTAAGTAAAAAATATATGTGCTACACATTGTGTGTTTATTACACACTGTCGGTTTGACACATTAGATGTTAAACATCGAATTCTTCTGAAATGACGTCACTTATCATTCCATTCACGACAAACAATTAGTTTATGTTCGTTAAAATGTCAACCAGACACTTGAACATCATAATGTTTGTAATCACGACAACAGATCAGGATGTCAGTATAAATAATTACATATGGACAAAAATATGTTATTTGACACTATAACTATGGTGATTATGCTACACTATTAATTTCACACTAAAATAATGTGTTATGTTGGTGCTATTAGGCCTACTTTGTGTGCATTCTTTAAAAAATTGTTGTGCTTACTGGAGGAATTTAAATATTTTAATAAAATGATTAGAAAAACATTGTATTTAAATTCCATATACATATATATACATATACAATTTTCTTAAACTCTAATCAACGTTTCGCCTATCCGGCTTTCTCAATTGTATATATTCACTCTGAGTTTGGTTGTTTTGAATATTGCGTAAAACTAATCGAGAGCTATCTGCGCTAGCCGTCCCTAATTTAGCAGTTTAACACTAGAGAGAAGGCAGCTAGTTATCACCACCCACCGCCAACTCTTGGGCTACTCTTTTACCAACGAATAGTGGGATTGACCGTAACGTTATAATGCCCCCACGGCTGAAAGGGCGAGCATGTTTGGCGCAACCGGGATTCGAACCCGCGACCCTCGGATTACGAGTCGAACGCCTTGACACGCTTGGCCATGCCGGGCCCTTTACTCTGAGAAAACTGCAAAGGCGAAACGTTAAAATATGTGGATGTGTAAACAGATCGTTATTCAGACTAGTGTGGTGTTGAAACAATAGCTTTGGAGTCCCAGGATGGGTGTTAAAGAGATATATTAACACTCCATGTATACAGAAGAGACTTTATCTTTTCAGACACTGAAACACTTCGTTCAACAAAGTACATCTACAGTTTAACACTTTTACCAAAAAGCTACCTTTTGGCACGTGCTTGTTATTATTCCTTGTTGTTTCCTAATTTTCTGTCTTCTTAATAAACTGTCATGGTACCAACGAATTAGTAGTTTATTTGTCTTGTTTCAAATTCTATTATTCTTGTTTAATTATTGTTAACACGTAGCTTAGCAACAGTAACTATGTATGGGAACATCTTAGATAAGAAACTAATCCATTTCTCATAAAGCTAGAGTAACAGTACAGATATAAAGTAGCCAAACAATCAGACTGTATTTTGTTTCTATGAATGTGGATCGCCAGAAGAAACATAACAACAGGATAGAACATACGTAACACTAGAGAGTTGTATAACCACAGGATAGAACATACGTAACACTAGAGAGTTGTATAGCAACAGGATAGAACATACGTAACACTAGAGAGTTGTATAACAACAGGATAGAACATAAGTCATACTAGAGAGTTGTAAAATAACACAATGAAACATAATAATATTATGAGCTAGAACAAAATATTCATAAAGAAAACCAAATAACTGTCATATTTAACTATATTAACCAGATAACTGTCATGCTCTATTATAGTAACCAGATAACTGTCATGCTCTGTTATAGTAATCAGATAACTGTCATGCTCTATTATAGTAACCAGATAACTGTCATGCTCTGTTATAGTAATCAGATAACTGTCATGCTCTGTTATAGTAATCAGATAACTGTCATGCTCTATTATAGTAACCAGATAACTGTCATGATCTATTATAGTAACCAGATAACTGTCACGCTCTATTTTAATAACCAGATAACTGTCATATTCTATTATAGTAACCAGATAACTGTCATGCTCTATTATAGTAACCAGATAACTGTCATGCTCTATTATAGAAACCAAATAACTGTCATGCTCTATTATATTAACCAGATAACTGTCATGCTCTATTATAGAAACCAGATAATTGTCATGCTCTATTTTAGAAACCAAATAACTGTCATGCTCTATTATATTAACCAGATAACTGTCATGCTCTATTACAGAAACCAGATAATTGTCATGCTCTATTATAGTAACCAGATAACTGTCATGCTCTATTATAGTAACCAGATAACTGTCATGCTCTATTTTAGTAACCAGATAACTGTCATGCTCTATTATAGTAACCAGATAACTGTCATGCTCTATTATAGTAACCAGATAACTGTCATGCTCTATTTTAGTAACCAGATAACTGTCATGATCTATTATAGTAACCAGATAACTGTCACGCTCTATTATAATAACCAGATAACTGTCATGATCTATTATAGTAACCAGATAACTGTCATGATCTATTATAGTAACCACATAACTGTCGTGCTCTATTATAGTAACCAGATAACTGTCATGCTCTATTGTAGTAACCAGATAACTGTCATGATCTATTATAGTAACCACATAACTGTCGTGCTCTATTATAGTAACCAGATAACTGTCATGCTCTATTGTAGTAGCCAGATAACTGTCATGATCTATTATAATAGCCAGATAACTGTCATGATCTATTATAGTTACCAGATAACTGTCACTTTCTATTACATTATCCAGGAATATGTCATGTTTTATCATATTATTCACCAGGTGTCTGTCATAATTAACTATATTCACCTGTAAATCAGTTAAAGTACTGTACGTTATGTACAGTTTACAGAACTACAGGGTACAAATGATGTACAAATCTGTACAAAGTCAGGAGGCAGGTAACTAATTCTTTTCTGAATTACGTAAAGAATGGTTACAACTGTATACGAATTTTCTACACCGCTACATTGACCATAACTATTTTACTAAGATATTTTTTATTTGACTGTTTTTTCCTTCAGACGAGAGGTCCACCGTTCGAAGGTTATATAGGCTTTTATTGTTTTGTGTGAATACTTACTGAACCTACGTGTACTTTGACATCATGAATCAAATATAAAACGTTTGTTAATATGACGTTCGAAATGAGCGAACGTTTTCTTATTCGGTCGTTTAGTGTTTATGCCTCGTCTAAGGCCTTACACTGCAGAAGGCCGTAAGCATCCTCGTCTTAGGCCTTAAACTATAGAATCCCATTAGCATACCAGTGTCTAGAGCCCTGGACTTGCTTTTCAAACCCTTTCACTTCGAGACACTCTTTTAATGTACCAAAGTGTTTTGCAACATACGTAAACAAGTCCATTTGGCAGGCCTAGTGACGCCGTTCTACAGCAAAATATTACTGTTATATTGTGTCTCAAGGATAAAATAAATCAAATGTTAAAAAAATATATTAAATTGGTAATAAATTTACGTTAATAGATAAAAATTACTTAATATTTACAAAAATTCTGCGTCACACAGTTTGGAAAGAACCGCTGTGAAAGACCACAAGCATACAAGGAACCTTGGCAATACTTAGGTTAAACTAGGGAAGTGGACTAGTCGCTTAAAAGCAATAACAATTCTTGTTGTGGCTTTTTAATTTAGGCGTTCATATCTGTTAAGTTTAACACCTAAATCTGCCTCAGTTTTAATACTTTTCGAGACGTTAATTCAAAGAGATATAAAATAGCTTTAGTTTATACATCCGTTAGAAACGTTAAGTTATTATGAAACGGCCTTAAGTTTAAAAACTCGTTAGATAGGTTAAGTTAGTTAACACGATCTTGTTTGAACACTAAAACATACATTTAAATCAAACATGAGCAGTAAAATAGTAACTCCACTGTTAATCAAACACGACTATATCTCACAGTCTCTTACTTCACGAACGTAAAGATTTGAGTTAAATATCGATAAGTATTTTTTGATGTTTTATTCTAAGAAAACCTTACCTTGTAACCGTTTCAAACGACCCCAGCAGAAGCCAGCCTGCCTTCTTGTGAGACGCGTTTTGTGCTGGCGCATATTTTCAATGTCTCCTGGATAGTTATGGCTTCTGCTTATCGTTGCTATGGAAACAGCTGTGGAGAGTTTCTAAGGTGTTACTTGTTTCCAGGGCTCTCGAACAGCCAGTCTCGAGAGTAACGCGTAGGTAAACACTGTAATACATTTAGTAACGCAGAGCAAAAATGTGCTGGAAAAAAACACATTGTGTTTTATTTTTAGATTAAGAAGTAGAAACCTGAATATAAGTGGCATGTCAAACCCAACATTAGAGGGAAACAATCAAAGTATTGACTACAAAGATATATATATATACAAATATATTTCCTTTGCAACGGAAAATAATTTTCCAACCATAGTAAAAAAAGATAAAAATTAGAGACAAAACTGTTCGACTAAATTCACGAGAAAAAAAAAAAATAGTCCCTTACACAGGTATTGTACAACTTCTAAGGTCGTATGGACAACAGGTGTTATACATCTTCTAGGGCTCTGTACTGCACGATAGATAATATACATTTTCTAGGGCCCTAGACTGCACACCGTTGTATAAAGACTTCTCCACTGTAATGGTTCTTCTGAAATGTTTCTTCCATCTTCATGTTTTATTATAGAAAGTTAAAACAATAAGAGTTTTGCTTTAATATTTTTATAAATTTTAACACCTTTCAACATGAAAGTTATAAAAAAATTCAAAAGTAGCTATAATTTTATTAGATATCCTTGTAGATTAATTTATATAAAGTAACGTCTGTCATGGTTTGACTGAATCTTAAGTACAACATCAAATTTTGTATAAAGAAGACAAAATCCATATTAATTTTTACTTCGTAAACAGCTTTTACAAGAAAGGATATCAAGGATAAGGAATAAAAACAATTATAATTTCAACGAATATACAATTGTTGAAAAACAGCTTCTTACAGAATGCATTACGAGATTGCAGGTTCGTTTGTGAGAATTATTTACTAATTGGACCCGTTTAAACGTTTATAAATCAGCGTCATACCTCAGTTGTTGTTTTGTCCTACCGATGATGGCAAAGCCTCGTTAAATTAATTTATTGTGGGTGCTAGATGTCATATTCTTGTGCTGCAATCACACTAAAACACCAAAATGTCAAATGTAGTTCTGATACATTCCGTTCCAACTTGACATTGTAGAGTTTAGATATAACGTTCTTAGCACTGGGTACATGTGAACCTATATTGAAACTTTTAAACGTAAAGATTAACCTTCAACCTTTCTTCATTTTGACGGGAAAAAAGAAAAGAAATAGTGGGGAATAAGAAACACGTTACTTCATAACATTAAAACTAGCCTTGCCCCAAATATCCTTCAGCTTTAAAGTCAATAAACGAAAGAAGAAATAGTCACAAGAAAATTATGTCTCAGTTAGACACACATCGGTGAAACAGTCACAAGAAAATTATGTCTCAGTTAGACACACATCGGTGAAATAGTCACAAGAAAATTATGTCTCAGTTAGACACACATCGGTGTAATAGTCACAAAAAAATATGTCTCAGTTAGACACACATCGGTGAAATAGTCACAAGAAAATTATGTCTCAGTTAGACAAACATCGATGAAATATTTACAAGAAAATTATGTCTTAGTTAGACACATCGATGAAATATTTACAAGAAAATTATGTCTTAGTTAGACACACATCGATTAAATATTTACAAGAAAATTATGTCTCAGTTAAGCAGACATCGATGAAATATTTACAAGAAAATTATGTCTCAGTTAAGCAGACATCGATTAAATATTTACAAGAAAATTATGTCTTAGTGAGACACACATCAATAAAATATTTACAAGAAAATTATGTCTCAGTTAGACACACATCGATGAAATATTTACAAGAAAATTATGTCTTAGTTAGACACACATCGATGAAATATTTACAAGAAAATTATATCTCAGTTAGACACACATCGATGAAATATTTACAAAAAAATTATGTCTTAGTTAGACACACATCGATGAAATATTTACAAGAAAATTATGTCTCAATTAAGCAGACATCGATTAAAAATTTACAAGAAAATTGTCTTAGTGAGACACACATCGATGAAATATTTACAAGAAAATTATGTCTCAGTTAGGCAGACATCGATGAAATATTTACAAGAAAATTATGTCTCAGTTAGACACACATCGATGAAATATTTACAAGAAAATTATGTCTTAGTTAGACACACATCGATGAAATATTTACAAGAAAATTATGTCACAGTTAGACACACATCGATGAAATATTTACAAGAAAATTATGTCTCAGTTAGACACACATCGATGAAATATTTACAAGAAAATTATGTCTTAGTTAGACACACATCGATTAAATATTTACAAGAAAATTATGTCTCAGTTAAGCAGACATCGATTAAATATTTACAAGAAAATTATGTCTTAGTGAGACACACATCGATGAAATATTTACAAGAAAATTATGTCTCAGTTAGACACACATCGATGAAATATTTACAAGAAAATTATGTCTCAGTTAGACACACATCAGTGAAGTATTTACAAGAAAATTATGTCTCAGTTAGACACACATTGTTGAAATATTTACAAGAAAATTTTGTCTTAGTTAGACACACATCGATTAAATATTTACAAGAAAATTATGTCTCAGTTAAGCAGACATCGATTAAATATTTACAAGAAAATTATGTCTTAGTTAGACACACATCGATGAAATATTTACAAGAAAATTATGTCACAGTTAGACACACATCGATGAAATATTTACAAGAAAATTATGTCACAGTTAGACACACGTCGATTAAATATTTACAAGAAAATTATGTCTTAGTTAGACACACATCGATGAAATATTTACAAGAAAATTATGTCTCAGTTAGACACACATCGATGAAATGTTTACAAGAAAATTATGTCTTAGTTAGACACACATCGATGAAATATTTACAAGAAAATTATGTCTCAGTTAGACACACATCAGTGAAGTATTTACAAGAAAATTATGTCTCAGTTAGACACACATCGATGAAATATTTACAAGAAAATTATGTCTTAGTTAAACACACATCGGTGAAATATTTACAAAAAAATTATGTCTCAATTTAGCAGACATCGATTAAATATTTACAAGAAAATTATGTCTTAGTTAGACACACATCGATGAAATATTTACAAGAAAATTATGTCTTAGTTAGACACACATCGATGAAATATTTACAAGAAAATTATGTCTCAGTTAGACACACATCGATGAAATGTTTACAAGAAAATTATGTCTTAGTTAGACACACATCGATGAAATATTTACAAAAAATTATGTCTCAGTTAGACACACATCGATGAAATATTTACAAGAAAATTATGTCTCAGTTAGACACACATCGATGAAATATTTACAAGAAAATTATGTCTTAGTTAGACACACATCGATTAAATATTTACAAGAAAATTATGTCTTAGTGAGACACACATCGATGAAATATTTACAAGAAAATTATGTCTTAGTTAGACACACATCGATGAAATATTTACAAGAAAATTATGTCTCAGTTAGACACACATCAGTGAAGTATTTACAAGAAAATTATGTCTCAGTTAGACACACATTGTTGAAATATTTACAAGAAAATTATGTCTTAGTTAGACACACATCGATTAAATATTTACAAGAAAATTATGTCTCAGTTAAGCAGACATCGATTAAATATTTACAAGAAAATTATGTCTTAGTTAGACACACATCGATGAAATATTTACAAGAAAATTATGTCTCAGTTAGTCACACATCGATGAAATATTTACAAGAAAATTATCTCTTAGTGAGACACACATCGGTGAAATAGTCACAAGAAAATTATGTCTCAGTTAGACACACATCGGTGAAATAGTCACAAGAAAATTATGTCTTAGTTAGACACACATCAGTGAAATATTTACAATAAAATTATGTCTCAGTTAGTCACACATCGATGAAATATTTACAAGAAAATTATGTGTTAGTTAAACACACATCGATGAAATATTTACAAGAAAATTATGTCTTAGTTAGACACACATCGATGAAATATTTACAAAAAAATTATGTCTCAGTTAGACACACATCGATGAAATATTTACAAAAAAATTATGTTTCAGTTAGACACACATCGATGAAATATTTACAACAAAATTATGTCTCAGTTAAACACACATCGATGAAATATTTACAAGAAAATTATGTCTCAGTTAGACACACATCGATGAAATATTTACAAGAAAATTATGTCACAGTTAGACACACATCGATGAAATATTTACAAGAAAATTATGTCTCAGTTAGACACATATCACACAATTGAACACGAGAATATGAAACGACAAGTTTTGTTTACTTCCAGACGAATTCAATCAAATAGCCTTTGATAGTTCATGTCACTAAGACGTATTACACTGATAACAAATAACAAGTGTTGATAAGAACTTGTAACTAGGACATTGTAGTTATTGTAGTAATTATAGAAACGTGTTGATAAGAACTTGTAACTCGGACATTGTAGTTATTGCAGTAAATATAGAAACTTGTGTTAATAAAATATTGTACCTAGGCCATTGTAGTTACTGTAGCAATTACAGGAACATGTTGATAAGAACTTGTAACTCGGCTATTGTAGTTACTGTAGTAATTATATAAACATGTGTTTATAAGACCTTGTAACTAGGTCATTGTAGTAACTGTAGTAATTATAGAAACGTGTTGGTAAGAACTTGTAACTAGACCTTGTAGTTACTGTAGTAATTATAGAGACATTGTGATAGGAACATGTCACTAGATCAACATTTTTGGTTACGACTGTTTATGTCTATGCTTGAAGTAACTCTTGAATAACTTTATCTATTATCTAACATTTTAAATGGGTTATTTACCATTAGCAACGTTTCTATTGCTTTATTACCACTATGTTAAAACTTCCCTTTTAGAAATAGTAAACCCATCTGTTTATTGGTTAGCACTGAATTTAAACAGTTGTGGTTTCTTCTCGTAACTGATATTATTGTCGTACCTACATGGTTTCGAGATGCTCTTTGCGCCAAAGAGTAAACTTGTTGTTTGTTTTGAATTTCGCGCAAAGCTACACGAGGGCTATCTGCGCTAGCCGTCCCTAATATAACAGTGTAAGACTAAAGGGAAGGCAGCTAGTCATCACCACCCACCGCTAACTCTTGAGCTACTCTTTTACCAACGAATAGCGAGATTGACCGTAATATTATAACGCTCCTGCTTCTGAAAGTGCGAGCATGTTTGGTATGAAGGGGATTCGAACCTGCGACCCTCAGATTACAAGTCGAGTGCCTTAACCACCTGGCCATGCCGGGCCTCAAAACTTGTTGAAAACAAAAATGTAAATACAGTGACATTAGATACGCTAAACATTTAAAGAAGTGAAATAAAAATTTCAGTTTATAATTAAGTTTAAATTAGTCACTCTCTCCAGGTCGTGTGTGACTTCCTCTTTTCAGTAAAATTGACACTCATCAAATTAGTATAAATGCTTTTTTACACCCGATGGGGGGATGATTTTTACAACCACTTATGTGGACTGTTCAATTTGCAAATTGGTAATCTCTGATTACGTGAACCTGAAAGCTGTAAACATGCAGTCACAGAGTAATCTTGTTGCCACGATACTTGCATGTATACTTAGGCCTACTGACTGATACTTACGAACTATCGCTTAGATCGAAAGCTTAGACGCACGCCTATATTAAAGATGTACATTTCGGCTACTGAAAAAGCCTACATCTAGGCCTAATTATGTAATTCGATTGGTAAGAACACGAGAACCACAAGAACAAACACACAATTTGTAGGACTGTGATGCAATAAAACAATTCAACAGACCAAACTGTTGGGGGGGATGATTGTATGCACCATACCCCCACCTAAAATGAAGAGGGAGATGTATACCCTCATACCCCTAGGATCTACACCCCTGGAGCCTACGACTGCTTTAAAAAGTTAAGCACTTTTCCCAATAATCCACCGTGTGGACAATACAAACTTGATTTTTTTGAGCAAGACGGAACATTCTAGAGGTAAATATCAGAAGAGCCCTTGTAGAGTTTGTATTATTACGTAAGGAGACTACTGTCAAATAGAATTAATTAAAAAACCTTGTTCCTGCACCTGTTTGTCTGTTTTGACCCTTAAACAAAATCGAATCCCGTATTTTAGAGTTGTAAGTTTACGGATCTGTCCCACTTAGATACAACACTTTATAGTTGAGCTAATAGGCTGAGAAAGAAGTGCGGTCGTTATAAAACATAAATGTATGAATACTTTTTTGTGTGTATTGTTAACTGATTTGGAGGGTCCTGCGCAAGTTCTTCGAGTATCATTGGTTAATTTGAGCTTTCAGTTAATAGATCCAATTTATATCGACATCATAAAAACAGCATCATAGTTTCTTTATTATTTATACTAATTTGTCAGTAATTTAACTTGCATTAGGTCTAGAACTAGATTATCGTCTGTGATGACGTAAGGAACTTTTAGCGTTGTTTTGTTCTGTAGGTTGAATAATTGTGGCAAGACGAACACGCAATTTTATTATCTTCCAAAGGTTAAATTGTTTTCACATCATTATCAGATATTACTTTTTTCCTTAATATAATACATTTACAGAAAGATTTATTATAACAGTTAAATATTTGCGTAGAATTAAAATCAACCTGTGCTCAGCATGTAGTGAAAAGGTAGTTACAAATATTAACACGAGATGGCAGCAGCTTTATAAGTTGACTCTCAATCACAGGAATTTTTTATTACTTTTATTTTTTCTTGTATTTTTTGTCGCTAATAACAGAATCAAAAGTATAATTCCATATTTGTATTCATGGACGGAACAGTAATTATCTAATATGTTGTTTATTTTATACAAAGAATGTCTCTATTATCACTGGCAAGATTTAATATTCTGATAGGAGAAGAATTATTTGGATACAAACCAAGCGTCTTTAAAAGTACAATGAAGGTTTTTTTATTATATTGTTGTCACCTCCGGAACATGTGATAGATTAATCTATTCTGTTGACTGGACTTACCTTATTCAACCACATATTTCACAGTTAAAAAGCGGCACGTACTAACTGGCCTTGGTGTCTCCTGGTGTAAAATCAGTGAGCTTGTAGCGCAAAATTAGGGTTTCGATACCTGCGGTGGGTTAGCACAATTAGTCCATTGTGTAGCTTTAGGCTTTATAACATAAACCAGTCTTGAATGCTAGTAGACAAATCTAGAAATAAAATGATGCACAAGTAATCCAAAAATGACAAGTCAAAAATCTAAAAAAATAAATAAAACAAACACTACATGTCGTTTGTCTTCTGTTTTACGTAGGTTTAACAGCAAATTCTTGCCCACTATTGTATCGCTACTTAATGTTCGGATTGGAATTTTCAATGGGAATTTATTTTTCCTTGTACGACACAGCTTCATTGAGAGACACCATGGAACGGGGCTAAGAGACTATAATAGAGACACCTGGTGGAGGCTTAAAAGGTTATTAGATCAGAGACCCCTTGGTACAGGGACTAAATGGTTACATCAGAGACCTCATGACACAGGATTAAACGGTTACATCAGAGACACCATGGTACAGGGACTAAATGGTTACATCAGAAACCTCATGACACAGGATTAAACGGTTACATCAGAGACACCATGGTACAGGGACTAAATGGTTACATCAGAGACCTCATGACACAGGATTAAACGGTTACATCAGAGACACCAAAGTACAGGGCTAAACGGTTACATCAAAGATATCATGGTTTATAAGTAATAATTAGAGAAAGTCTACTCTTAACCAGGATTGATCAAAACTTTCTTAAAGACAATAAAACAAAGGGTAACTTTATAAGTAAACGGCAACGAAGGGTCTGGTGGTTGAGAACTCAACTCGTAATCTAAGGGTCGCGAGTTCGAATACCTTTATTCAGAGTGTTGGACCTCTCACATGTGAGAATGCAATAACCAACGATCAATCCCACTATTCGTTCGTAAAAGAGTAGCCCAAGAGTTGGCGGTGGGTAGTGATGACTAGCTGCCCTCCCTCTAGTCTTACACTACCACATTAAAGACGGCTAGCACACATAGCCCACATGTAGCTTTGCGCGAAATTAAAAATAAACCAAACTTGTTTTAACCTTACCTATTTTATAACAGTTCTCTAATTGTAACATAGGAACGCCTGTGTAAAACTAATTATAACATAAGAACACTGGTTTAAGACTAATCATAACATTGTAACACTGGTGTCACAGTAATAATAACACTGGAACACTAGTGTATCACGAATTACAACATAGGAACGCCAGTATAACACTTGTTATAACATAGAAAAGCTGGTGTAACACTAGTTATAACATAAAAACCCTGGTGTAACACTAGTTATAATAAATAATAATAGAAAAGCTAAAATAAATTATCATTTACTCTGATAATTTAAATTTCCCTTGGCAACCTGCTTACGAAATATGCAATATGTACAATGCTAAAATTCAGAGTTCGATTCCACACGCAGATAGCCTATTAATTCGAAGCAACAAATAGAATATTTATTTCTCTGAATGTTTTTGGCAGAATGACATACCAGTGCGGTTCATTTCGGTAGATTTTGTTTGTTTGAAATTAAGCGCAAAACAACACAATGGACTATCTGTACTCTGCCCACCATGGGTATTGAGACCCGGATTGTAGCTTTGTAAATCCGCAGACATTCCGCTGTGCTATTGAAGAAAGGAGTCAAAGGAATTTATAAGCAAAGATTAAAAAAAAAAAAACACTCCTATCGAGAAACAACGTATTTACTTTCTACCGCTAGATTTTCACTACGTTTCATATTAGATGCACTGTTCGTGCCCTGACAGGAGCATATTTAAAGAGGACGGGGAGGGTTGTCATAAGACTTGAGTACGCATTGGAATGCGTCGTATTTATCAGTACAGCTGTCTGTAAAGATATTTTTTCTGGAATTTGACAAGCCAACCTCTTGACTCTTCGAGGCCTCCTATTAGAACGTCACGTGAGAGGTCAACATGAACAGCGGGAGATTCTGGCTTTTGTGGACTGTCTTACTTTGCCTCATGTCGTTCATACAGCAAAAAGAAATAAAAAAACATTTTTAAAAAGTCTCGTTCAGCATTGGTTTTCATAAACACGCTTTGAATCTATTATTTTTGTAGAAATGTCAAGGTTTTGTGTCGTATTCGGGTATTAGGTTGAGATTTTCAATGTCGTTGGTATACATATCTGTTATATCATTTTTCGCAAGTATTATCTATATAAGAAACTCTCAGTAGGAATATCCCAATACTCTCTCGTATAACAAATGCATATTTTTTCATATGGTATAAACGTAGTACACTTGTCGCAAATATCATTTATTAAATTCCTCGTACGATGAAGGTAAACCATGTTCCAAACATCGTCTATGAAATTCTTTACATAATAAAGACATGTTAAGCCTATCTCACCTACAATCCCTGCAAATTCATTACGGAATACATATGCCATGCCCATGTCTCGAACATTACATTTATAAGTTGTTAAGCATACCAGAGTTGAACACGTCATATTCCAGTAATTTTGGAGTTTCACAACATTGTTAAAGTCCACTTACCATGTTCTATATAATAACCTTACAGTTTAGTTTTCCTTGCAATGGGCTCTGTTGTAAGGCTGTCATATATTTAACATACAAGGACGACAGTTTCCCAACACTCCTTTCGACAGTTCAAATAAAATAGCACGTACACCCGTTTCATTCTCCAGTTGGATCAGGTATGTGACAGTTGAACTGACAAGTCGTGAAAGCAGCTTGTATACACGGTACTTGTGTCGCTCATCCAGACGGAAACCGTTCTTGATCATGTTACGTATTGTTGCCATGGATACGTAGACAGCTATTTCTACCAACTTTTGTGTATGTTGAATGTCATCTATTACAAAACGATGCACTCTGCTAACCACAGTAGGATACGACTTGGCTCAGGTCTCTTTTTCGGTGGCCCTTAAACCCCAAGTTGATCCATACTCCTTGTTTGTCAATGTCTTTAGTATAAGATATATTCAGGCAGTTTAAATCCCCGATATTGACACATCTTTATTGTCCGAAAGTGTTGTTACACGCCCATCCCAACAGCAATAATTTCGGTGGCATCACACTACCTACGAAGCACCAAACAATGTTAAATACGACACACTAAACCTGTAAGTCTCTATCTACCGGTATATCAATCTGTCTATATTTTTCCTATGAAGAAAAATAATTTCGACTGTTAAAGGAAGTGGCATTAAAGAAGTCATGTCAACAACACAGGCCTGCGATGGTTTTATTGTCTTGAAATATGTACATGTTCTACAGTAATCACAGTACGCTGAATCCGAAAAGGATATCCATTTCTCTCCATCACGTACAGAATTTTTACAAAACGTCATATGTGCTTTTACATAAGTGAATCGTTTTCATCGAAATCGGGTAAGGTTTCCTTATGTTTAAACTGTTGACAACCACTGGCTATAGATTTCTCTAAGCCAATTGCGACGTGAGAGTCTTACCGATCGTTCTAGAACCCACGAGACACACACCGCGAGAATATGAACAGTTAAGAGGCCACATGACACTTCATTGCTACATAGTATTTCTTAGTGCGTGCATTTAACATTATTTTTTTCTTTCAGTGTTATTTATTCGTTGTTATGGCAACAAGATGTTGTGTAAACAACCAAAACGTATTCTATTATACTTGTGGTAAATTTGATCTCAGTAAGAGTGTTTCTCTTTCCGAATAGTAAAAAATCCTTACCCGATAAAAAAAAATTAATATTATTTTCGAAATTTGCGTAACTGAATTACAGAAAAGTCCGTTAATAAACCAGAACAATTTTAATGCAGGCCTTTTTGTTGCTCACGCGTGCAAATGAATCATCTAGAGCAGGAATCACCAAACTTTTTTCACGGGGGCCCAGATTACTTGTAGAGTGAGAAGAACGGGCCACATGATCATCATGTTCAATACTCATAAGCCAGAACAGGGGTCACCAAACTGTTTTCACAGGGGGCCAGATTACATGGAGAATGAGAAAAACGGGCCACATGATCATCATGTTCAATACTCATAAGCTAGAACAGGGGTCACCAAACTGTTTTCACAGGGGGGCAGATTACTTGAAGAATGAGAAGAACGGGCCACATGATCATCATGTTCAATACTCATAAGCTAGAACAGGGGTCACCAAACTGTTTTCACAGGGGGCCAGATTACATGGAGAATGAGAAGAACGGGCCACATGATCATCATGTTCAATACTCATAAGCTAGAACAGGGGTCACCAAACTGTTTTCACAGGGGGCCAGATTACATGGAGAATGAGAAGAACGGGCCACATGATCATCATGTTCAATACTCATAAGCTAGAACAGGGGTCACCAAACTGTTTTCACAGGGGGCCAGATTACTTGAAGAATGAGAAGAACGGGCCACATGATCATCATGTTCAATACTCATAAGCTAGAACAGGGGTCACCAAACTGTTTTCACAGGGGCCAGATTACTTGGGAATGAGAAGAACGGGCCACATGATCATCATGTTCAATACTCATAAGCTAGAACAGGGGTCACCAAACTGTTTTCACAGGGGGCCAGATTACTTGGGGAATGAGAAGAACGGGCCACATGATCATCATGTTCAATACTCATAAGCTAGAACAGGGGTCACCAAACTGTTTTCACAGGGGGCCAGATTACATGGAGAATGAGAAGAACGGGCCACATGATCATTATGTTCAATACTCATAAGCCAGAACAGGGGTCACCAAACTGTTTTCACAGGGGGCCAGATTACATGGAGAATGAGAAGAACGGGCCACATGATCATCATGTTCAATACTCATAAGCTAGAACAGGGGTCACCAAACTGTTTTCACAGGGGCAGATTACATGGAGAATGAGAAGAACGGGCCACATGATCATCATGTTCAATACTCATAAGGTAGAACAGGGGTCACCAAACTGTTTTCACAGGGGGCCAGATTACTTGGGGAATGAGAAGAACGGGCCACATGATCATCATGTTCAATACTCATAAGCTAGAACAGGGGTCACCAAACTGTTTTCACAGGGGCCAGATTACATGGAGAATGAGAAGAACGGGCCACATGATCATTATGTTCAATACTCATAAGCCAGAACAGGGGTCACCAAACTGTTTTCACAGGGGGCCAGATTACATGGAGAATGAGAAGAACGGGCCACATGATCATCATGTTCAATACTCATAAGCTAGAACAGGGGTCACCAAACTGTTTTCACAGGGGCCAGATTACATGGAGAATGAGAAGAACGGGCCACATGATCATTATGTTCAATACTCATAAGCCAGAACAGGGGTCACCAAACTGTTTTCACAGGGGGCCAGATTACATGGAGAATGAGAAGAACGGGCCACATGATCATCATGTTCAATACTCATAAGGTAGAACAGGGGTCACCAAACTGTTTTCACAGGGGGGCAGATTACTTGAAGAATGAGAAGAACGGGCCACATGATCATCATGTTCAATACTCATAAGCTAGAACAGGGGTCACCAAACTGTTTTCACAGGGGGCCAGATTACATGGAGAATGAGAAGAACGGGCCACATGATCATCATGTTCAATACTCATAAGCTAGAACAGGGGTCACCAAACTGTTTTCACAGGGGGCCAGATTACTTGGGGAATGAGAAGAACGGGCCACATGATCATCATGTTCAATACTCATAAGCTAGAACAGGGGTCACCAAACTGTTTTCACAGGGGGCCAGATTACTTGGGGAATGAGAAGAACGGGCCACATGATCATCATGTTCAATACTCATAAGGTAGAACAGGGGTCACGAAACTGTTTTCACAGGGGGCCAGATTACTTGGGGAAGGAGAAGAACGGGCCACATGATCATCATGTTCAATACTCATAAGGTAGAACAGGGGTCACCAAACTGTTTTCACAGGGGGCCAGATTACATGGAGAATGAGAAGAACGGGCCACATGATCATCATGTTCAATACTCATAAGCTAGAACAGGGGTCACCAAACTGTTTTCACAGGGGGCCAGATTACATGGAGAATGAGAAGAACGGGCCACATGATCATCATGTTCAATACTCATAAGCTAGAACAGGGGTCACCAAACTGTTTTCACAGGGGGCCAGATTACATGGAGAATGAGAAGAACGGGCCACATGATCATCATGTTCAATACTTATGAGCTAGAACGTAAGCTCTCTGTAAAAGACTTAACACTAAGTTTAGGATGCTACATTAGCCATGTGAGAGTAGCATGCAGTACACACATATAGTAAAAAACAAACAGAAGTACAACCAACATTTTTATTTACCAAAAGGTTATCAAAGAAGGTGACATTAACAAAAACAGTTGTCACATCGTACATTGTGAGTACATATCTGAAGTTCACTAAGCCGCGAAAAAGTTAGTGAGATTTATGAAATTGGCGTTTGGCTTTCAAAATATCTTCAATGTTCAGTTTTGAATTGCTGTATCTAATCATTAGAATTGCTTTCAAGTGTTCATCAGTCAACCTTAATCGATGTACCGACTTCACATACTTCATTTTTGAAAATGCTTGCTCACAGACATAAGTTGTCTGCTTCAGCTTTTGAAAATCATCTTCAGGTATGCAGCTGTAAAATTCAATAAGTTGTCCCTCTCTGTGTTTTACTTTCAACAAGTCATTTCCTTAGAAATTGATGACCTCCAGCTGAAGTTCCACTGGCACCTCATCAATGACACAATCAAAAGGATTCTGAAAAAGGAGAATGTCACTTTCGATTCTGTCGAGATCTGAAAATCTCTCTAAAAATGTTTATTTAAATCACCAATAATCTTTTACTGAAATTCCAGGTTGACATCTTCTGTGATTCCAGCATGAAACTTATTGAAACACTGAAAATGAGAGAGGTTTCCTCCTACCAAATGTGCTTCAAACAACGACAGCTTTTTCCGAAATCCTTTAATGATTCTATAGAGATCACAGACAAGGTTATTCTTCCCCTGAAGTTTCAAGTTCAATTCATTCATGTGGGATGTGATGTCAACCAAAAATGACAACTTTGACAACGAGGTTGGATCCGACAGAAGTGGATCGGCTCTATATTTCTCGATAAGAAATATATCTATTTATCTTCTCATCTTATAAAAACGAGACAAGACTTTACCGCAGCTGAGCCACCTCACCGCTGTGTGATAAGGCAAGTCACAGAAATCCGAATCAATTTCTTTAAGAAACGCCTTGAACTGGCGATGATTAAGTGCATGACCCCGAATGAAGTTCACTGCAGAAATGACTGGTTTCACTACGCAAGAAATATCTAAGTCTTTTCCACAGAGTGTTTGCTGATGTATGATGCAGTGTATGAACAGAGCGCTTGGGAGTTGAAGATCTTCCAACTGTTTCCTGATCAGCCCCACCAGACCCTTCTTTACTTCAGCCATGTTTTTCCCTCCATCAACTGTTACACTTCTAAGCTGATTTCTCTGAAGGTTATAGTCTTGCAAAGTTTTATGCGCTTCCATGAAAATGTCTTCTCCAGATGTTCTTCCGTGCATGCTGCAAACTGATGCCAACTCTTCCGTGACCTGAAAGTCCAAATTAACTCCACGAATGAATACGAGAAGTTGTGATGTACTCTAGAGATCAGTAGACTCATCCAGTGCCAGAGAATACCATAGGAAGTTTCTAACTTTTTGGCAAATCTGCAATGCGATGTTCTCTCAAGTTCTTCTGCTCTCCGTAGAACTGAAGTTGTTGAAAGGCTGATACTTTCAAAGAAATTGGCTTTTTCAGGACACAGCTCATTTGCTGCTTTCATCCTACACTCTTTGATGAAGTTGCCGTCAGTAAAAGGTTTTCTTCACTCTGCCATCCTATGCACTATTTTGTAACTTGTATGAGTGACAGATTCATTTTTAGCAAACTTTCTCATGAAGAGATTCTTTTGAGATTCAAAAACATGTTTCATGGATTCAAATTTCTCAGAACGGAACTTTCCTGAAAATTTCAAACATGTTGATAGATGTTTTGTTTCATAAGACTGTACTCTTTCAAAACGGCAACACTTTCTGTGCATATCACACAAGTATCTTTCTGGTTTCCACAAAGAAGTACTTTTCTCCCCATTCTTCACGACACTCAGAGTCCACTCTTCTTCTTTTAAAAGCAGCCATAACGATGGGTGAAAAAAAAAACAGGATCTGAAAATGAAAAACACAGAACGCTGTGAGAAAAGTATTGTACTGGTACAAGAACGCACAAACAAAATATATTGAAACGTACGTTTGTCACGACACTTACCTAAGAACGAGTTACGAAAACCGCATAACTCGACAACTCAGAGAAATGAGCTTGCTGAAACGGTAACCCCAGGCTGCTGAATTTACAAGACGAGTCGATAGGACGAGGGTTAAGTCTGTATTTGTTTTCGAAATCCTAATGTTTTCATAGATACGTGCCTCGATATGAATAAACGGGCAGCAAGGACGAAAGAAGAATTTTCCTATTGGTTAAAAATGCGCGAGACAGCTTTGTTTCTTTTTATCATAACGTCTTGTGTTTGTCAGCTTAAAGCGACCATCGGTGTGATTTATTTTGTTATGACAGTCGGACATTTGGTGAAATGCCACTTTTTATTTCCAAGAGGCTAGATGCTGGCGGGCCGGACAAAATGACCTCGATGGCCGTATTTTGGTGACCCCTGATCCAGATAAACAGTTATAGAAATACGTATAACTAAGGTGGTGTTCGCTCTATTCTTTCAGACCTCGAACAAGACTTGTTAAAAGTCTCAGTAGCATATAGATGACTCCGCCCCACCCCTCCCTGTGGCACAGCAGAATGCCTGCGAACTTACAGTGCTAGAATCCGGATTTCGATACACGTAGTGGGCCGAACACTGATACACCCTTGTGTAGCTTTGTGCTTAATTACAAACTGGAACAACAGGTGGCTCCCTCACTCTCTTAAGTGGAGATGGGTTAGTCTGAAGTGATAAAAATGAAACATAATGTTTATAGCTCAGAAACACATACATAATTTTAGAATGTATCATCATTACAGATAACTAAATTATCATCGTAAATAAAAACCATAATAATGGAAGGATTAACCAATGGTTAACGGATGGTTCACTTCAATCGTTAACCAAGACTTTAACCCTTAACTGGACTTATTACTCTCTTATCTTGTTCCTCCGCGGTTTAGTTTGAAATTAACCACAAAGTTACACAGTTTGCTGTAAGTACTCTGTTCATAATGTGTATCGAAACCCGGTTTCTAGGGTTATAAGTCTGCAGACATATCGAGGTGCCAACTGGTGGAGGGAATTTGTGGTTTTATGTGTTACCGAAAATACGAACAAAAACAACTCTTTGTTTCTGGTTGTAATTCCCATAACCAGATTTACAACCTAATACCCATAACCAGATTTACAACCTAATACCCATAACCAGATTTACAACCTAATACCCATAACCAGATTTACTACCTAATTCCCATAACCAGATTTACTACCTAATACCCATAACCAGATTTACTACCTAATACCCATAACCAGATTTACTACCTAATTCCCATAACCAGATTTACTACCTAATACCCATAACCAGATTTACTACCTAATACCCATAACCAGATTTACTACCTAATTCCCATAACCAGATTTACTACCTAATTCGCAAAACCAGGTTTACTACCTAATTCGCAAAACCAGATTTACTCCATAATGCCCATAACCAGATTTACAACCTAATTCGTTTTTATTATTCTCATAATATTAACCCTGATTTAAAAATTTAAGCCGCCTTATAAATCAATTCCAGTTTTCAAATTAAGTCATCAGGACGTTATGATTTCCTCAGATATTATAGATTCTTCCCTTTAACTGATTAGCTGTTTTGAGGACAAATTAATCTTGAAATAAATATACAAAATCATGTATTATAACCCCCACACCTTCTTAAATAACAGATAAAATCATGTATTATAACCCCCTCCCACACAACTTTTTAAATAACAAATTCTGTCTGGTTTTTACAGTGTCTGACTACTTTACGAAACTTTTGAAACCACATTCTGTTTGTTTGTTTTTTTAATTTCACGCAAACTAAACGAGAGCTATCTTTGCTACCCATCGCTAATTTTACAGTGTTAGACTATAGGGAAGGCAGCTAGTCATCGCCACCCACCGCTGAATTTGGCGACTCTTTCATCAACGAATAGTGTGATTGACAGTAACATTATAATTCAGCACGGCTAAAAGGGCGGGGATGTTTGGTGCGACGGGGGATTCAAACCCGCGACCCCTATATGACCCTTATATGTTATATGTTGACCGTTATATTAAATGTTGCTAACATTATCATCTTCATTATCACAGTTTCTTTAGATAAACTTACTTAACCACCTTACTAACTTTAGATAAACTTACTTAACCACCTTACTAACATTAGATAAACTTACTTAACCACCTTACTAACTTTAGATAAACTTACTTAACCACCTTACTAACTTTAGATAAACTTACTTAACCACCTTACTAACTTTAGATAAACTTGAGTTTCGGAAACACATGGAGCAATGGGTTAACGAATAATTTTCTTTTTGTACTAGCCCTAACAAGGTTTAACAAACGTGTGGTTTTACTGTGTCTTTTGTTTAACGTTATCATTCATGATGGTTTTTGTTTCTCGACATATCTTAGCTTCTGTAGTCGCGTGTGTTTACAGTTTTAACGTGGAAGGAAAACTCTGGTCATTTTGTGTTTTATAGCCATAAATATTTTTTGTAATCACCGCCATACAAACTACGACCGTAAAACGACTGTCTTGAATACAATGGATTCTCTGTGGAATAAAACATTATATTAATAGGGCTGATATCTTCTATAATTCACCTTTAGAGATAATTAGCATCCAGAATATTAAGTGTATGAAGCCACGAGATCGTTTAGAAATAATTACTAATGATTTATTGCTTGTAATGTGCCCCGAGAGACAAAGACAGAAAAACTACAGAAACATTACCCGTGCGTACAGTATTGCTTATCTCCAACAACGCTTAATAGCGCTGAAGAATTTTGATCAATTGAGAAATAAATGGTTATAAACACTTATGTCTACTTAATACGTTTTATAACTGGATCCAACAGATTTACACACACACAAAAACACTTATCCGATTATCTGGCGTTTATTAAGCGACATTCGACATTTTGTGCATGTTTCGATTTGGTAAATTATACAAAAATAATTACTGAAATTTCAAAACAAAATGTTCACTGTCATATCCGTTATGGTTTTTCTTCTCTCTTTTTTGCTAATTTAATACAAGCATGGAAACAATTACCATAACCAATACATTTATATGTACTATATATTGAGTATATATTTATAAACTCAACAAATAACATTACTACAAACTAAACACTTATTAAACAACATCAGTTTTGTATAAACTAAACACTTACTGAACAACATCAGTTTTGTATAAACTGAACACTTACTGAACAACAACAGTTTTGTATAAACTAAACACTTAGTGAACAACATCAGTTTTGTATAAACTAAACACTTACTGAACAACATCAGTTTTGTATAAACTGAACACTTACTGAACAACAACAGTTTTGTATAAACTAAACACTTAGTGAACAACATCAGTTTTGTATAAACTGAACAGTTAGTGAACAACATCAGTTTTGTATAAACTAAACACTTAGTGAACAACATCAGTTTTGTATAAACTAAACACTTAGTGAACAACATCAGTTTTGTATAAACTGAACAGTTAGTGAACAACATCAGTTTTGTATAAACTAAACACTTAGTGAACAACAACTGTTTTGTATAAACTGAACACTTAGTAAACAACATCAGTTTTGTATAAACTGAACAGTTAGTGAACAACATCAGTTTTGTATAAACTAAACACTTAGTGAACAACATCAGTTTTGTATAAACTAAACACTTAGTGAACAACATCAGTTTTGTATAAACTAAACACTTACTGAACAACATCAGTTTTGTATAAACTGAACACTTACTGAACAACAACAGTTTTGTATAAACTAAACACTTAGTGAACAACATCAGTTTTGTATAAACTGAACAGTTAGTGAACAACATCAGTTTTGTATAAACTAAACACTTAGTGAACAACATCAGTTTTGTATAAACTAAACACTTAGTGAACAACATCAGTTTTGTATAAACTGAACAGTTAGTGAACAACATCAGTTTTGTATAAACTAAACACTTAGTGAACAACAACAGTTTTGTATAAACTGAACACTTAGTAAACAACATCAGTTTTGTATAAACTGAACAGTTAGTGAACAACATCAGTTTTGTATAAACTAAACACTTAGTGAACAACATCAGTTTTGTATAAACTAAACACTTAGTGAACAACATCAGTTTTGTATAAACTAAACACTTAGTGAACAACATCAGTTTTGTATAAACTGAACAGTTAGTGAACAACATCAGTTTTGTATAAACTAAACACTTAGTGAACAACAACAGTTTTGTATAAACTGAACACTTAGTGAACAACATCAGTTTTGTATAAACTGAATAGTTAGTGAACAACATCAGTTTTGTATAAACTAAACACTTAGTGAACAATATCAGTTTTGTATAAACTAAACACTTACTGAACAACATCAGTTTTGTATAAACTAAACACTTAGTGAACAACATCAGTTTTATATAAACTAAACACTTAGCGAACAACATCAGTTTTGTATAAACTAAACACTTAGTGAACAACAACAGTTTTGTATAAACTAAACACTTACTGAACAACATCAGTTTTGTATAAACTAAACACTTAGTGAACAATATCAGTTTTGTATAAACTAACCACTTACTGAACAACATCAGTTTTGTATAAACTAAACAGTTAGTGAACAACATCAGTTTTGTATAAACTAAACACTTAGTGAACAACAACAGTTTTGTGTAAACTGAACACTTAGTAAACAACATCAGTTTTGTATAAACTTAACACTTACTGAACAACATCAGTTTTGTATAAACTAAACACTTAGTGAACAACATCAGTTTTGTATAAACTAAACACTTAGTGAACAACATCAGTTTTGTATAAACTTAACACTTACTGAACAACATCAGTTTTGTATAAACTAAACACTTAGTGAACAACATCAGTTTTGTATAAACTAAACACTTACTGAACAACATCAGTTTTGTATAAACTAAACACTTAGTGAACAATATCAGTTTTGTATAAACTAAACACTTACTGAACAACATCGGTTTTGTATAAACTAAACACTTAGTGAACAACATCAGTTTTGTATAAACTAAACACTTACTGAACAACATCGGTTTTGTATAAACTAAACACTTAGTGAACAACATCAGTTTTGTATAAACTGAATAGTTAGTGAACAACATCAGTTTTGTATAAACTGAATAGTTAGTGAACAACATCAGTTTTGTATAAACTAAACACTTACTGAACAACATCAGTTTTGTATAAACTAAACACTTAGTGAACAACATCAGTTTTGTATAAACTAAACACTTACTGAACAACATCAGTTTTGTATAAACTAAACACTTAGTGAACAACATCAGTTTTATATAAACTAAACACTTAGCGAACAACATCAGTTTTGTATAAACTAAACACTTAGTGAACAACAACAGTTTTGTATAAACTAAACACTTACTGAACAACATCAGTTTTGTATAAACTAAACACTTAGTGAACAACATCAGTTTTATATAAACTAAACACTTAGCGAACAACATCAGTTTTGTATAAACTAAACACTTAGTGAACAACAACAGTTTTGTATAAACTAAACACTTACTGAACAACATCAGTTTTGTATAAACTAAACACTTAGTGAACAATATCAGTTTTGTATAAACTAACCACTTACTGAACAACATCAGTTTTGTATAAACTAAACACTTAGTGAACAACATCAGTTTTGTATAAACTAAACACTTACTGAACAACATCAGTTTTGTATAAACTAAACACTTAGTGAACAACATCAGTTTTGTATAAACTGAACAGTTAGTGAACAACATCAGTTTTGTATAAACTGAACAGTTAGTGAACAACATCAGTTTTGTATAAACTAAACACTTAGTGAACAACATCAGTTTTGTATAAACTAAACACTTAGTGAACAACATCAGTTTTGTATAAACTGAACAGTTAGTGAACAACATCAGTTTTGTATAAACTAAACACTTACTGAACAACATCAGTTTTGTATAAACTAAACACTTAGCGAACAACATCAGTTTTGTATAAACTGAACAGTTAGTGAACAACATCAGTTTTGTATAAACTGAACACTTAGTGAACAACATCAGTTTTGTATAAACTGAACACTTAGTGTACAACACCGGTTTTGTATAAACTAAACACTTAGTGAACAACATCAGTTTTTGTGTAAAATAAGCGAGAAGTGCTTCTGGAGACTACGGTTAACCTCTCCTCTGGCTATAAAAAGCCAGAACTGCTGAAAATCCAGTGAACCTTGTCATTTTAGTAAAGCTCATATCTTCCGAAACTTCACGATATTTGTGAGAACAGAAACAGAGTTGCTTTAAACTTCCCCCTTCACCAGATCTCGTGAAGAAATATTTAAAAATAATCATTTTACATCGGTGGTGACAACGTTAAAACATCTCATAAAGTCTCTGTACAGTGTCAATATAAACAGCTGTTTAACAACCTTTTTTTAACCCAGGTACTTACAGGTGAGGAGATATACAAGTGTAAGAATGTGACATGGTTCAAATGAGTGGACACGTACGTTCTTCGTAAATTTATATCAGTGTCCATCGTCAGATACGTTGTTGGATGTCCCATTCTCCATGTTCGCTGTAAAATTCACCCTTCTAGTTATCCGCACGAGCCGTTTCCCGTAGATGAATTATTAAAGAAAGAACCATAAGTTTTATTCGACTGACTTCCGTTCACACGTGACTTCAACAGAAACGTCATTGTTGTAGTTAGATTCCGTTTCCCAAACACTCAGCCATTACTGAGTTGCCTGAGGGCTTACAGACAGCGGGCAGATAAGGACCTGGCAAACATTAAAACACAATAGTTTGTGACTTGCGAGGCAGGGCTGACCCAGCTGGTTGTAGGGAAATTCTATATTGTGAGTTGAACTCGGTTTTTATGAACTGACTTTGGTCGTGAATTATTAGCTTCGTACAGTAAGTTCTCTGTACCACAGACGTCTCGTGATATGGTTAACTTGTAAATCATGCCTTAGAAACAGCAGACACATGTGGGCCTGTGAGCTGAAAAAAAGAATGCGAAAATTGTTTGGGTACAATAAATAAAAGACAATAAGTATATATCTTTTTTAATGAACAAGAACAATAAAAATTGTCCTTAAAGTAATTTGAGTGCAAATTGTTAGAACTAAATTTGAAAACGTTTTCTTGTATAATTGTTTCCATCATTTACAGAGGTATCGTAATAAAATCGTAATGTACAAAATTATAAGAATAACAGTTATTGATTAAAATATCACTTGAAGTGGTTATTCAGAGAAAAAGAAAACAGTATTTTCATATCGGTTATACACCTTAGCCTAACTTATGTAATAACCTATAAAAAACTGTGAAAATTATTTAAAAGGATTTTCTAACAAGTGGGGAAAACTGGCATATTTCTGTTACCTTCGTTGTATAACACCTAGTTGACCATATTTCACTGATCTTCGTTGTATAACACCTAGTTTACCGTATTTAGTTACATTCGTCGTACAATACCTAGTTGACCATATTTCACTGATCTTCGTTGTACAATAAGTAGTTGACCGTATTCAGTGACATTCGTTGTATAACACCTAGTTGACCATATTTCACTGATCTTCGTTGTATAACACCTAGTTTACCGTATTTAGTGACATTCGTTGTACAATACCTAGTTGACCATATTTCACTGATCTTCGTTGTACAATAAGTAGTTGACCGTATTCAGTGACATTCGTTGTACAATACCTAGTTGACCATATTTCACTGATCTTCGTTGTACAATAAGTAGTTGACCGTATTCAGTGACATTCGTTGTACAATACCTAGTTGACCATATTTCTCTGATCTTCGTTGTACAATAAGTAGTTAACCATATTTAGTGACATTCGTTGTCTGGTAACTAGTTGGCCATATTTCAGGAAAGTTGAATGGGTGAAACATAAAAGTCACATGGTGATAAAATACTTCAGTTTAAGGTGAAAACACACAGAACGTGATGAACTTCTTAAGCCTAGCAGTTCATTACTAATTAGTGTTAGCATCTTAATTAACTGAAACTCGTTCACGGCGTTATTCATTAGCCCGACACTTGAGGCTAATATCGTATCATTGTGATATTCCGATGTTTGCACTAACCAGTCCATGGTAGTTTCAGTAATCAAACTTTATTCTTTTTTGTTCAAAATTATCCCTTTAGGTAATTATCAACCTAATCAAACAATTTTACAGAAATATAAATAAAACCCCTAAAACAAAGGCCGTGATTCGTTCAGCTGGTCCCTTGTTTGTTTAAATAACAGTTGATGTAATAAATATGTATAAGATAGCGGACGTTCTCTCTCAGAAATAAAAATCGTTTGAGATGATCACCGGAAAACTTCCCGTTGCTCAACTGAGTTAGTGGCACAATTGTTTTGTAATAATCAAGATGAACAGAAAGAGAGAAAACAAAAGTGCATGGTTCTTTCCTAAAAGCAATTACAACACTCGACTTTGAATCTGCTCTCTTAATGTGAAATCCTTCCTATATCCGCACAGCCGTTTAGCCAGGTTACATCCTGTTACATGCGCCAGAACCATCTGAACATGCTAACTGGTGTACAAACTCGAATGTTTCAGAACCAGCTAAGGTTCGATTTTACATTTTGTAACGCTGCATCTAGTTGTGTTCTCTTTCGTAATGTTTCTGGTTGAGCTGTTTGGGTTTCAGTTTTGGTTAATGACTAACTTAAACATCACAGACAACAGGGAATTTTTAAACATAATTCGGTTAAAGAAAAAAACGTCTCGAAACAATCGAGCCCACATGACACCATGCCTTATTTGGTCACGGTTGGCTAGCTTTAAGAAAGCTAACAGAAGCGCCACATGGCGGGGTAAACTACGTCACACAAGGTAAACAAAAATGGCGACAGCAAATGAAGAGAAAGATGAATATAATATGTCAAGCACACCGAATGCGTTTTAACCAGACGGTAGCCTGTATACTGTTGACATATCGGCCGAAATGGACTGTCAGTTGTCTCTTCTTTCATGGTACGGAACTGTGTTTCAATATTTTTCTGCTATAGTGAGATTAAGGACTATTTCCCACGGCTAAGGTGAGAAAATGGGACAAAATGTATAACCGTCCGTAAGGTCACAAGAACGACAGTGTGGTCACTTTATGGGTAAATTCGGTGTTTATTTTTCATGTGATCGACCTATATCTAGAAATATATCTAATATCATTTATAGGTTCTGTGTTCTCCACATCTACCGATCTGTATGCATACGACTAAGTATACGTTAGGACTGGAAAAGTAAACATATATAGCTGGAGTCACATTTCGATAATCGATATTGTACACCTGGCATTTTATATGTTGCATATTGAAATATCCAATAAAACTTTATAAGATAAAAGTGTTTTAAACACGCGAAATAAATGAAACAGACATTAAACGCTTTAAGTTTTAGCAGCTCAAATAGTGTGCTAAAAACCTGATTGTTTATTGATAATTCTGTAAAATCTGATTGGTTGTTAATAATTCTGTAAAATCTGATAGGTTGTTGATAATTCTGTAAAATCTGATTGATTGTTAATAATTCTGTAAAATCTGATTGGTTGTTAATAATTCTGTAAAATCTGATTGGTTGTTGATAATTCTGTAAAACCTGATTGGTTGTTGATAATTCTGTAAAACTTGAACGAATGGTTGCTGACAATTTTCTAAAACCTGACTGGTTGCTAACAGTTTTTTAAAACCTGATTGGTTGCTCACAATTCTATTAAACCTGAATGATTGCTGAGAATTCTCTAAAATCTAATTGGTTGCTGACAATTTAATATCGTGATTAAAACTTCAGTTTACCCTGCATGCCTTTAGTTTACGAACAGCTGATTGGACACGACCATCATCGCTGGCATTGGTCAAGAGCATGATGTGCCACTGTGACGAACACATCACCTTACTGATGGTACCCTTTGAATACTGTATATTTTTCTTTAAAGCCAGGTTTCTTCTTATTGTTTTTCTAAGTCCCATATAAAATTGTTTTTGATGTTTGATAACAAAAGTGTTCACAACATACATAGCAACTTTCGTTCAGACATCGTTTATCACGAGATCTTTATGTGAACTTTGTCGAGGCCACGTGCCGTTTTCTGTCTGACAAAAACTCGTGAAGAGACATTTTTTTTTTGTTAAGATTCTTTCACATCTATAAACAACACAGCAGAAAAAAACCAAACATAGTTGCTTACATCCTGCAAGAAATTACGACGTCTGTCAAATGAAATCGGTCCTGAAAACACCGAAGTGTTTTCACATAATAGGAGTTAAGTGTGACGTTAGCAGCACGTGTGATTACAATACATAGCAAAACAAACTAATATTTAATGTTCTGGCCATCGTATTAAATTTTCATTTTCCAGCCACGCTGTGACCTTGCTTAAAGGAAATTTGTTGGAGTATGTTTTGTCAGACCAGACACACTGTGACCATATTTAAAGAACGTTTGTTGAAGTGTTTTTTTAGATTACAGCCACACTGTGACCACATTTGTTGGACTATGTTTTATCAGAACTCAGCCACATTGTGTCCATGTTTAAAGGAAGTGTGTTGAAGTATATTTTGTTAGATTCAAGCAACACTGTAACCAGGTTTGTTGGAGTATGTTTTATCAAATCTCAGCCACAGTGTGACCACATTTGTTTAAGTATGTTATATCAGATTTCAGCCACACTGTGTCCATGTTTGTTGGACTATGATTTATCATATGTCAGCTACAGTGTGACTACATTTGTTGGTGTATGTTGCATCAGATTTCAGCCACACTGTGTCCATGTTTATTGGAGTATGTTTTATCAGATCTCAGCCACACTGTGATCCCTTTTAAAGTAAGTTTGTTGGAGTATTTTTATCAGATCTCAGCCACACTGTGATCCCTTTTAAAGTAAGTTTGTTGGAGTATGTTTTGTTGGATCTCAACCACAATGTAACCATGTTTGTTGGACTACGTTTTATTAGAACTCAGCCACATTGTGTCCATGTTTAAAGGAAGTGTGTTGAGGTATGTTTTGTTAGATTCCAGCAACACTGTGACTATGTTTGTTGGAGTATGTTTTATCAGATCTTAACTACAGTGTGAACACATTTGTTGGACTATGTTTTATCAGATCTCAGCCACACTGTGACCGTGTTTAAAGGAAGCTTGTTGGAGTGTGTTTTATCAGATCTCAGCCACAGTGTGACCACATTTTTTGGAGTATGTTTTATCAGATCTCAGCCACAGTGTGACCACATTTGTTGGAGTATGTTTTATCAGATCTCAGCCACACTGTGACCGTGTTTAAAGGAAGCTTGTTGGAGTGTGTTTCATCAGATCTCAGCCACAGTGTGACCACATTTGTTGGAGTATGTTTTATCAGATTTCAGCCACAGTGTGACCACATTTGTTGGAGTATGTTTTATCAGATTTCAGCCACAATGTCCATTTTTGAAGAAAGTTTGCTGTAGTATGTTTTGTCGTCTTGCTTAACTTTATTACTGTCTACATATAGATAGAGTAATGTAAGGCTTAGCTGTGGCATACTGTCACAAACTTACTTTAGTAATCGCCAGGTGTTGGAAAATGACTCTTTCAATAATTAATGCTTGTTTAAGTTTACACGTTTTGTTTCGTCTTAATACTAGATAAACCGAAAGATGTTCACTGAATAAGAAACTATGTTTAACCTTTTGAAAAGGTTTCTTCACCGACTTTCTCCAGATGGCGGTTGTGCATCCAGCAGTAACACTGCTTGCTCACTAACCCTTGTGACAACAAATTACAATGGACAAAAACTTAGATTTTAAAGGTGTTAAAATCTTAAACAACAACAACAAATACTATAACCAGTTTAGTAAGTATAAACACGTGAAGGAAAGCAGATTCTTAAATTAACTTTCAGTTTACCTTATTTCTTCCCTATTATTATGAAACGTAATAATACTTGGTAAAAGTCAGTAAGTCTGTTGGGTAGCTGGTGTTTTTTTGTAAGTTTCTTTTATATCCGCAAGCTTTAAATGTGTTTTTTGTGTAATTTTAAGGCGACTGTTTATTTTCCCAAACAAATACAAGTAGAAAAACAGCAACAATTCCTTAAAATAAAGGTTTCAAACAGGAACGTTTAAGAACCGGTTTTTATACTTTTTTGTTGTCTACTTTGTAATTGAAATCTAAATTAAAAAGAGTTAATTTGTTTTATGTGAAAATGTGTTTCTACATGTGATTACTTCTCTAATATACACTCGTACTCGTTGAAAACATTACATTATGTAACTTCTGGGCCCGGCATGGCCAAGTGTTTTAAGGCGCTCGACTCGTAATTTGAAGGTTGCGGGTTCGAATCCCGCTCGCACCGAAACATGCTAGCCATTTCAGCCGTGGGGGCGTAATAATGTGACTGTCAATCCCACTATTCGTTGGTAAAAGAGTAGCCCAAATGTTGGCGGTGGGTGGTGATGACTAGCTGCCTTCCCTCTAATGATCCAAGGGTTCCCAACCGGTGGGTCGCGACCCCACAGGGGTTCGCGAAGCCTTGGCAGGGGTGTCGCAAAGCCTTGGCAGGGGAGTCGCGTAGCCTTGTTAGAAGTAGCTTGGGATAACATTAATTTTATTTCATCAATTACATTTCCATGTCGCGAGTGCCAAAAGGTTGGGAACCCCTGCAGTCTAATCTTACACTGCTAAATTAGGGACGGCTAGCGCAGATAGCCCTCGAGTAGCTTTGCGCGAAAATTTAAAACAAACAAATATGTAACGTCTAGCAACAATAAGCCGTTTCGGTAACACGCTGAATTTATAAACGGATATAACATTACATCTGGACGTCATTAACTGGACGAAAGTTTCAATAGGTTCATTACTGACCAATATCAATGAACGAATATATCTTTACATCTAGGCGATGGTTAATGGTTTGTATCTCATATATTCTACATCTTGTTACCACTTGGCTGATATAATACATCCTAAGATATCTTATGATGTTATAAATATTATAACGGATTAAACAGACCTTTTACTGAAGTTATCTGATCATGTTTATCTCATATATCCAACAGTACACATCGATATGTATTTAACATCAATGTATTAATTATGAAACATGTTATTAGATCGTAATAAACACTCTAAACATGTTATTAGATCGTAATAAACACTCTAACGATTTCATTATGAAACATGTTATTAGATCGTAATAAACACTCTAACGATTTCATTATGAAACATGTTATTAGATCGTAATAAACACTCTAACGATTTCATTTCCAGTTTATAAGATCAGGGAATAGTAGATATAAAGTGGATGTTGAATGTGAAATTAGTGGTTTGCACATGTAAGCTTAATGAGTGTTAGATGTGAGACTACTTAGTATTAAATGTAAGACTATTAAGTGTTAAACGTATGACTATTGAATGTTAAGTTTAACACTATTTAGTGTTAAATGTAAGACTACTAAGTGTTAAATGTAAGGCTAGTGAGTGTTAAATGTAAGACTACTAAGTGTTAAATGTAAGGCTAGTGAGTGTTAATTGTAAGGCTAGTGAGTATTAAATGTAAGGCTAGTGAGTATTAAACGTAAGTCTAGTGAGTGTTAATCGTAAGGCTAATGAGTGTTAATCGTAAGGCTAGTGAGTATTAAATGTAAGGCTAGTGAGTATTAAATGTAAGGCTAGTGAGTGTTAAACGTAAGTCTAGTGAGTGTTAATCGTAAGGCTAATGAGTGTTAATCGTAAGGCTAGTGAGTATTAAATGTAAGTCTAGTGAGTGTTAATCGTAAGGCTAGTGAGTGTTAACCGTAAGGCTAATGAGTGTTAAATGTAAGGCTAGTGAGTATTAAATGTAAGGCTAGTGAGTATTAAATGTAAGGCTAGTGAGTGTAAAATGTAAGGCTAGTGAGTGTTAAATGTAAGGCTAGTGAGTATTAAATGTAAGGCTAGTGAGTGTTAATCGTAAGGCTAGTGAGTGTTAAACGTAAGGCTAGTGAGTATTAAATGTAAGGCTAGTGAGTATTAAATGTAAGGCTAGTGAGTGTTAATCGTAAGGCTAGTGAGTGTTAAACGTAAGGCTAGTGAGTATTAAATGTAAGGCTAGTGAGTGTTAAACTATATACTACTGACTGGTAAATACAACTTGTATGGGTATTGCGCATACAGACTGAGTAACTCTGACACGACTACAGTCAATCTCGGTGGAGAGAAACACTTGTTTGACAGAAGAATCGTAATTGAAAGAGAAACAGTTTTGTGTGAGGTTCATTCAACTTTGAAGAAATGAGTATTTCCTCCTTACCTGGCGCCCCCTACACATATATACACTCAATAATAATAGGAGCCGGTGAAGTTTCATTATGACCCTAATGTTACCATGACCACCTGTTGGCATGACGACTGTTAGTAGCAGAGTACCAGGATGTAGTACATAAACTATCATGAGAGATGAAGTCATGTGTATATTTCAAACTCTATACAAATTACAGGTTTTACCAACTGTCATGATCGTCAGATTTGTTTCTTTTGTCAGAATTTCCTTTCCTTCTTCTAGGAATGTTTTTGTTTTCCAGAGATTCCACTGACTGTTTACATTACGTGACGTCCATCTACTTTGTATCATTATATCTACTGATTGCTAGCAGAATCTTGAATAGTTATCTTAATTTATATAGTTATAAAAATAGTTTTAATTCGTAAAGACGTTAATGTAACCAGAGAGCTAACTAGACTGACTTCACTTCAAGTGTAACGTTACGTGGCTAGTTTCACTTCACTACAAATTTAACGTTATTTAAGTAGTTTGACTTGATTATAAATTTAACGTTATATAGATAGTTTGGTTTGAGTGTAAGTTTAATGTTACGTAGCTAATTAGGATTTACTATATGTTTAACGTCACGTAGCTAGTTTGACTAGAGTAGATAGATACGTGAGAACCCTTGTGTGTATCGTTGTAAGCCTTATATTTTTGTGAATGCGAGAACCTTTCAAATGTGACACAAATCAAAAACCTCACAACTGTGAGCACTTGGAGTGTTATTTAGAAGCTCTTTAACCCTCAGTTTTAAAACAATCTTTTTGTTCAACTGACCTTTGATCTTTGAATAAATCGTATAAAACTCTGAAATGTTTTCAGACACATTAATGTTTATTTACTTTATTAGATTATCTTTTTTATTTAAAAGGTTCGTTATTTTATGCAATGAGTGAGGTTTTATTTTTTAAGCTTTTACGAAAGAAGGTTTTCCCTTACAAGTCGCCAGACTGGCGCTTTGATGTTATGGTTTACAGATAAAGAAGGGTCAGGAGGGGTACAGCGTAGCCTGGTGAATAGTTTTCATTAATACACACATATCTGTATATATACTGTAAATAGGTCTTGGGTTCGAAACTTGCTCGTGCTTCGTTCTGCGTCTTTACCAATAGTCTAGTGGAATGTGATATTGTTATGTCTCGGTAACTGGAGTTAAAACCAGTTAACTAAATTAACACTTTCCCATCCTATTCATAACAAAATGCTACGGTCTACAGTTTCGTTACAAAATTCGATTTGTTGTAGTGTAGTTGTTTTCGAATTACTTTTCTGTCCTTGAAATCTATAAAAAAAATAAAGTTATCTACAGTATGTTGTTTGTTTAGACGTCTAATCTGTGGATCTGGAAAACTATAAAGCTGAACATACTATTTAAACAAAATAAAACGCCCTACATAAACTAACTCAGGTTCTTACGAGAATTTATTCTCGATGCCAGAGTTTTGTTTTCAAAACGATTTGTATCTCTCGATATAAAACACATGTTAAAATATAGCTGTTGTTTTTTTGTTGCTGGTGTTTCTAATTTTGGTTTGTTTGTTTAATTTCGCACAAAGCTACACCAGGGCTATCTGCGCTAGCCATCCCTAATTCAGCAATGTAAGACTAGAGGGAAAGCAGCTAGTCATCACCACCCACCGCCAACTCTTGGGCTACTCTTTTACCAACAAATAGTGGGATTGACCGTCACATTATAACGCCTCACGGTTGAAAGGGCGAGCATGTTTGGTGCCACGGATTACGAGTCGAGTGCCTTAACCACCTGGCCATGCCGGGCCTTTTAATTTTGTAGTAAATCATAAAAAAACAGCTACTCGAAGAAAACATAAAACTGCACAACTCAAATAAAGATTTCGTTCATAATATCTTCAACATTCGTTAAAATGTGTAAAACCATTTGGTTCTTTTAGGTTCTTTCGAAATTTTGTCATATACTTCTTTAAACAACTCGGAAAACAGAAAACAAAACGTCTGATAATCATAAAAGTGACACTTAAACGGCCTATCTGACCTTGTCTCGTTACGGTTGTAATATTGGTTATTGAAGAACGACACACAAATTAGTCAAATAGTCTGGGAAAAACGGTAGAAAACTGTCGTCTATTTCACAGTGATCCACGTGGTTAAATTACTCGCGACCCCACGAGAACAGATTAAAAAATAATAATTCTTATTGAATTCTGACAAGTTGCTTGTTGGTTCTAAAACAAATAATCATTTTCTTACATTTAATGAAATATAAAACAACACCGGTGTTTACAATAATGTAACGATAATATTACTATTATTAAAACTATGTATGTATGCGTGTGTATCCACACATGGAGACTTGAAAAAAACCCTGTTTCAGCCATAACATTTCCAGCAGGCCGTGTGTATGTTTTCTTGTACCAAAGCCACATCGGGCCACCTGCTGAACCCATCGAGAGGAATCCAACCACCGTTCTAGGCTTCTAAATCCGTACACAAACAACTGTACAAGCGGGTAGCCAGTAAGCCGTAGATAAATTATTAGAAAATTAAAAATTTGAGCGATACAACCGATAAAGTATGTATGTTGAGCCAAAGAAAACGCTCACAAAAATTGTGTTGCTCAGTTGATAACCAGAACCAAGAAATAATGTCTTTTAAGTTACATAAAACAAGATTATAGATACTAACTCTACATTACAGATGTATAGTATAAAAAGAAAAACGTTGCTGATAATTACTAAATCTACATTACAGATGTATAGTATAAAAAGAAAAACGTTGCTGATAGATACTAAATCTACATTACAGATGTATAGTATAAAAAGAAAAACGTTGCTGATAGTTACTATATCTACATTACAGATGTATAGTATAAAAATAAAAACGTTGCTGATAGATACTAAATCTACATTACAGATGTATAGTATAAAAAGAAAAACGTTGCTGATAGTTACTATATCTACATTACAGATGTATAGTATAAAAAGAAAAACGTTGCTGATAGATACTAAATCTACATTACAGATGTATAGTATAAAAAGAAAAACGTTGCTGATAGATACTAAATCTACATTACAGATGTATAGTATAAAAAGAAAAACGTTGCTGATAGATACTAAATCTACATTACAGATGTATAGTATAAAAGAAAAACGTTGCTGATAGATACTAAATCTACATTACAGATGTATAGTATAAAAGAAAAACGTTGCTGATAGATACTAAATCTACATTACAAATGTATAGTATAAAAAGAAAAACGTTGCTGATAGATACTAAATCTACATTACAGATGTATAGTATAAAAAGAAAAACGTTGCTGATAGATACTAAATCTACATTACAGATGTATAGTATAAAAGAAAAACGTTGCTGATAGATACTAAATCTACATTACAGATGTATAGTATAAAAAGAAAAACGTTGCTGATAGATACTAAATCTACATTACAGATGTATAGTATAAAAAGAAAAACGTTGCTGATAGATACTAAATCTACATTACAAATGTATAGTATAAAAAGAAAAACGTTGCTGATAGATACTAAATCTACATTACAGATGTATAGTATAAAAAGAAAAACGTTGCTGATAGATACTAAATCCACATTACAGATGTATGGTATAAAAAGAAAAACGTTGCTGATAGATACTAAATCTACATTACAGATGTATAGTATAAAAAGAAAAACGTTGCTGATAGATACTATATCTACATTACAGATGTATAGTATAAAAAGAAAAACGTTGCTGATATATACTAAATCTACATTACAGATGTATAGTATAAAAAGAAAAACGTTGCTGATAGTTACTATATCTACATTACAGATGTATAGTATAAAAAGAAAAACGTTGCCGATAGATACTAAATCTACATTACAGATGTATAGTATAAAAAGAAAAACGTTGCTGATAGATACTAAATCTACATTACAAATGTATAGTATAAAAAGAAAAACGTTGCTGATAGATACTAAATCTACATTACAGATGTATAGTATAAAAAGAAAAACGTTGCTGATAGATACCAAATCTACATTACAGATGTATAGTATAAAAGAAAAACGTTGCTGATAGATACTAAATCTACATTACAGATGTATAGTATAAAAAGAAAAACGTTGCTGATAGATACCAAATCTACATTACAGATGTATAGTATAAAAAGAAAAACGTTGCTGATAGATACTAAATCTACATTACAGATGTATAGTATAAAAAGAAAAACGTTGCTGATAGATACTAAATCTACATTACAGATGTATAGTATAAAAAGAAAAACGTTGCTGATAGATACTAAATCTACATTACAAATGTATAGTATAAAAAGAAAAACGTTGCTGATAGATACTAAATCTACATTACAAATGTATAGTATAAAAAGAAAAACGTTGCTGATAGTTACTATATCTACATTACAGATGTATAGTATAAAAAGAAAAACGTTGCTGATAGATACTAAATCTACATTACAGATGTATAGTATAAAAGAAAAACGTTGCTGATAGATACTAAATCTACATTACAGATGTATAGTATAAAAAGAAAAACGTTGCTGATAGATACTAAATCTACATTACAAATGTATAGTATAAAAAGAAAAACGTTGCTGATAGTTACTATATCTACATTACAGATGTATAGTATAAAAAGAAAAACGTTGCCGATAGATACTAAATCTACATTACAGATGTATAGTATAAAAAGAAAAACGTTGCTGATAGATACTAAATCTACATTACAAATGTATAGTATAAAAAGAAAAACGTTGCTGATAGTTACTATATCTACATTACAGATGTATAGTATAAAAAGAAAAACGTTGCTGATAGATACTAAATCTACATTACAAATGTATAGTATAAAAAGAAAAACGTTGCTGATAGATACTAAATCTACATTACAGATGTATAGTATAAAAAGAAAAACGTTGCTGATAGATACTAAATCTACATTACAGATGTATAGTATAAAAAGAAAAACGTTGCTGATATATACTAAATCTACATTACAGATGTATAGTATAAAAAGAAAAACGTTGCTGATAGTTACTAAATCTACATTACAGATGTATAGTATAAGAAAAACGTTGCTGATAGTTACTAAATCTACATTACAGATGTATAGAATAAGAAAAACGTTGCTGATAGTTACTAAATCTACATTACAGATGTATAGTATAAAAAGAAAAACGTTGCTGATAGATACTAAATCTACATTACAGATGTATAGTATAAAAAGAAAAACGTTGCTGATAGATACTAAATCTACATTACAAATGTATAGTATAAAAAGAAAAACTTTGCTGATAGATACTATATCTACATTACAGATGTATAGTATAAAAAGAAAAACGTTGCTGATATATACTAAATATACATTACAAATGTATAGTATAAAAAGAAAAACGTTGCTGATAGATACTAAATCTACATTACAAATGTATAGTATAAAAAGAAAAACTTTGCTGATAGATACTATATCTACATTACAGATGTATAGTATAAAAAGAAAAACGTTGCTGATATATACTAAATCTACATTACACATGTATAGTATAAAAAGAAAAACGTTGCTGATATATACTAAATCTACATTACAGATGTATAGTATAAAAAGAAAAACGTTGCTGATAGATACTAAATCTACATTACAGATGTATAGTATAAAAAGAAAAACTTTGCTGATAGATACTATATCTACATTACAGATGTATAGTATAAAAAGAAAAACGTTGCTGATAGATACTAAATCTACATTACAGATGTATAGTATAAAAGAAAAACGTTGCTGATATATACTAAATCTACATTACAAATGTTTTGTATAAAAGAAAAACGTTGCTGATAGATACTAAATCTACATTACAGATGTATAGTATAAAAAGAAAAACGTTGCTGATAGATACTAAATCTACATTACAGATGTATAGTATAAAAAGAAAAACGTTGCTGATATATACTAAATCTACATTACAAATGTTTTGTATAAAAAGAAAAACGTTGCTGATAGATACTAAATCTACATTACAGATGTATAGTATAAAAAGAAAAACGTTGCTGATAGATACTAAATCTACATTACAGATGTATAGTATAAAAAGAAAAACTTTGCTGATAGATACCAAATCTACATTACAGATGTATGGTATAAAAAGAAAAACGTTGCTGATAGATACCAAATCTACATTACAGATGTATGGTATAAAAAGAAAAACGTTGCTGATAGATACTAAATCTACATTACAGATGTATAGTATAAAAAGAAAAACGTTGCTGATAGATACTATATCTACATTACAGATGTATAGTATAAAAAGAAAAACGTTGCTGATAGATACTAAATCTACATTACAGATGTATAGTATAAAAAGAAAAACGTTGCTGATATATACTAAATCTACATTACAAATGTTTTGTATAAAAAGAAAAACGTTGCTGATAGATACTAAATCTACATTACAGATGTATAGTATAAAAAGAAAAACGTTGCCGATAGATACTAAATCTACATTACAGATGTATAGTATAAAAAGAAAAACGTTGCTGATATATACTAAATCTACATTACAAATGTTTTGTATAAAAGAAAAACGTTGCTGATAGATACTAAATCTACATTACAGATGTATAGTATAAAAAGAAAAACGTTGCCGATAGATACTAAATCTACATTACAGATGTATAGTATAAAAAGAAAAACTTTGCTGATAGATACCAAATCTACATTACAGATGTATGGTATAAAAAGAAAAACGTTGCTGATAGATACCAAATCTACATTACAGATGTATGGTATAAAAAGAAAAACGTTGCTGATAGATACTAAATCTACATTACAGATGTATAGTATAAAAAGAAAAACGTTGCTGATAGATACCAAATCTACATTACAGATGTATGGTATAAAAAGAAAAACGTTGCTGATAGATACTAAATCTACATTACAGATGTATAGTATAAAAAGAAAAACGTTGCTGATAGTTACTATATCTACATTACAGATGTATAGTATAAAAAGAAAAACGTTGCTGATAGATACTAAATCTACATTACAGATGTATAGTATAAAAAGAAAAACGTTGCTAATAGATACTAAATCAACACTAAAGATGTATAGTATAAAAAGAAAAACTTTGCTGATAGATACTAAATCTACATTACAGATGTATAGTATAAAAAGAAAAACGTTGCTGATAGATACTAAATCTACATTACAGATGTATAGTATAAAAAGAAAAACGTTGCTGATAGATACTAAATCTACATTACAGATGTATAGTATAAAAAGAAAAACGTTGCTGATAGATACTAAATCTACATTACAGATGTATAGTATAAAAAGAAAAACGTTGCTGATAGATACTAAATCTACATTACAGATGTATAGTATAAAAAGAAAAACGTTGCTGATAGTTACTAAGTCTACATTACAGATGTATAGTATAAAAAGAAAAACGTTGCTGATAGTTACTAAATCTACATTACAGATGTATAGTATAAAAAGAAAAACGTTGCTGATAGATACTAAATCTACATTACAGATGTATAGTATAAAAAAGAAAAACGTTGCTGATAGATACTAAATCTACATTACAGATGTATAGTATAAAAGAAAAACGTTGCTGATAGATACTAAATCTACATTACAGATGTATAGTATAAAAAGAAAAACGTTGCTGATAGATACTAAATCTACATTACAGATGTATAGTATAAAAAGAAAAACGTTGCTGATAGATACTAAATCTACATTACAGATGTATAGTATAAAAAGAAAAACGTTGCTGATAGTTACTAAGTCTACATTACAGATGTATAGTATAAAAAGAAAAACTTTGCTGATAGATACTATATCTACATTACAGATGTATAGTATAAAAAGAAAAACGTTGCTGATAGATACTAAGTCTACATTACAGATGTATAGTATAAAAAGAAAAACGTTGCTGATAGATACTAAATCTACATTACAGATGTATAGTATAAAAAGAAAAACGTTGCTGATATATACTAAATCTACATTACAGATGTATAGTATAAAAAGAAAAACGTTGCTGATAGATACTATATCTACATTACAGATGTATAGTATAAAAAGAAAAACGTTGCTGATAGATACTAAGTCTACATTACAGATGTATAGTATAAAAAGAAAAACGTTGCTGATAGATACTAAATCTACATTACAGATGTATAGTATAAAAAGAAAAACGTTGCTGATATATACTAAATCTACATTACAGATGTATAGTATAAAAAGAAAAACGTTGCTGATAGATACTAAATCTACATTACAGATGTATAGTATAAAAAGAAAAACGTTGCTGATAGATACAATTTATATGAGTTCATTTAATAAATTATTAACATTAAACAACTCGAATTGATTTTAGAATAATTAACAATTTTTTGAGCTTAGCTCAAAACTTTTATTTTAAACAGTAGTAAAGCAAGTTAGTTTCTTCTAGAAAGTTCTTTCGCAACAAGGAATGCATTAAATAGAATCCTGCGCACAGAAACTACATACCAATGTTTAAAACAAAATGGTTAAACTTATTATGTCATTCACTGTAACGTTTATCAAAATGGCGTAAACTTGTTAAGCCTATGATTGCAATGTTCAGCAACATGGCGTAAATTTGTTAAGCCTATCACTGCAATATTTAGCAACATGGCGAGAATTTGTTAAGCCTATAACTGCTACATTTGGCAAAATAGCGTAAACTTGTTAAGCCTATCACTGCAATATTTGATATTTAGTATTTTTAGTATCTATTCGATCTAAACTCTAAATTTGTAATTTTTCTGTCAAAATAAAATTTGTAGCTTGCATGTTTGATTTATTTTGTATTTATGGAAGAAAAAAGAAACAGCAATAAAACGTTCACCGGATATTTCAAACACTCCAATAAAAATAAACTCTTAATAAATGAAGTAAAATACAGTAAAGCTTAACATGAATCAAATATTTAGCAAACTGTTATCTAGAAATAGAAACGGTAATCAAATGTGCTGACAACAAAGATTAAGCAGAATCGCTTCCCACACAAACACATGTTGTTGTCCATTAGCTAATGTGATGTCTGATTTTTAGCCAAACATTGTTGTAACATCTGATTATGTAAACAGGGATAAATAGTCCTAAAACATACCAACATTTTTTAGAGTGAGTCAGCCATCACACTAGAGTAATGCATGTTTTATCTGAGCAATATTGCTGTACTTATGTTTGAGCACGTCTATACTTTATTTTAATTATTTCAATCAATCCTCATGAGTGAGGTACCCCCTTCTTGGTTTTGGGGTCCATTTTGTTTCCATAAACAATAACAAACATCATTATCCTTGTGGTAACGTCCTACTTATCCTAATTAGTTTTCTTCAAATGAACGTGATATTTGTGGCAACAACGTTTAGTTAAGAGCTTCTTCAGGTTTCCAAGTACAATACCTACCAATCTTGGTGCCACACATGTTTGGGCTTACGTTTATTTTCTTTGTGCCTGCAGCAAAAACAAATAGTATTTTCTCTGTACCCAGATACTCTATATAGAATGATCAACGTCACCACGAATCTAGGTACGTATCATTATGGTTCAAAGACTATTTGTCTTTGTAAAACAAGAACCAGCACCAAAACTCTGAAGTTCTTTTAGTTTTGTTTGTTTGTTTTTTCCAAAAACAATACACACAAAATAAACACTAGAACTCTTGATACTGTGTCCTCTTGGTCCCAAGTCCTGTTTAAGTTCTAAGAAAACTATACATCAGGTTACTGGATGTTTCTTTCCTTCTGCCTTTAGCCCTCTCTCTCTTTTGTTTCCTCAAAAATACAACGTTCTGGTTGGGTCTTTCCAATTATTTTGTTGAGAACAGAACCAAACATCTCTGTCATCACAGCTTCCAGATTCCAAGTTCTTTTTTTTTTTTTTAAAAAAACAACAACTATTAAGTCTTTTTCGCTAATAACTTCTGTTGGTATCATTAAATAGCTACAAACAAGGTCCCTGCTGTCACTTTCAGTTGAATACAATTATATTTCATCTATCAATAATAATCACTCATCCTCTTGTATGTTAATTGATCTAAATTCTGCTATTCTGCTCGAGACGAATGATCACTATAATATATACCCAGATCTTATGGAAAAGAGTGGTCATCTTTTAGATCACGAAGCTAAAAGATGACAACGACTGAAGAAATGGGTCACTGAATAACTCGTGCAAGGCCAGTTGAAAGAACAACCGCTGAGAAGCATGTCACTGAATACTCATGTAAGGCCAGTTGAAAGAACTGCCGCTGAGAAGCATGTCCCTAATGAGTGTCTCGATAGGCGTCTTTCCGACCAATCGTACAAAGAAAAGCTGTTCTATCACCTGGGAGCTAACAGTCCTCAAGGAAGGCAAGCGGAGGAGCAGCTTGCCAAACCGAGTTGGCTGGTTGGGATACTGTGTCCTACAGTACTCCTCGAGGGCACACTGCGACTTCTCCTGTAAACTCTCGATGTGCCCAATGTCCGAAACCCCACAGGCATCTGCAAATACACATTAGAAACAAGCGAATGAGGTTCAAAACTGGATAAATATGGGTAACATCTGTTTTGTCGATAAATATGGGAAACATCTGTTTTGTCGATAAATATGGGAAAAATCTGTTTTGTCGATAAATATGGAAAACATCTGTTTCGTCGATAAATATGGGAAACATCTGTTTTGTCGATAAATATGGGAAACATCTGTTTTGTCGATAAATATGAAAAACATCTGTTTTGTCGATAAATATGGAAAACATCTGTTTCGTCGATAAATATGGGTAACATCTGTTTTGTCGATAAATATGGGAAACATCTGTTTTGTCGATAAATATGGGAAACATCTGTTTTGTCGATAAATATGGGTAACATCTGTTTTGTCGATAAATATGGAAAACATCTGTTTCGTCGATAAATATGGGTAACATCTGTTTTGTCGATAAATATGGGAAACATCTGTTTTGTCGATAAATATGGGAAACATCTGTTTTGTCGATAAATATGGGTAACATCTGTTTTGTCGATAAATATGGAAAACATCTGTTTTGTCGATAAATATGGAAAACATCTGTTTCGTCGATAAATATGGGTAACATCTGTTTTGTCGATAAATATGGGAAACATCTGTTTTGTCGATAAATATGGGAAACATCTGTTTTGTCGATAAATATGGGTAACATCTGTTTTGTCGATAAATATGGGAAACATCTGTTTTGTCGATAAATATGGAAAACATCTGTTTCGTCGATAAATATGGGTAACATCTGTTTTGTCGATAAATATGAGAAACATCTGTTTTGTCGATAAATATGGGAAACATCTGTTTTGTCGATAAATATGGGAAACATCTGTTTTGTCGATAAATATGGGAAACATCTGTTTTGTCGATAAATATGGGTAACATCTGTTTTGTCGATAAATATGGGAAACATCTGTTTTGTCGATAAATATGGGAAACATCTGTTTTGTCGATAAATATGGGAAACATCTGTTTTTTCATAAATATGGGTAAAGGAAACTTTTTCTTCTTTCTGCGTGCGTAAAGAAGAGCACACCGTGATTTTCTCGTGAATTATCTGTAGCAAAACTAACATAATTATACATATATTTCAATAATACTGCAAAACATAACGTTAGGCTTACAATTACGACTGTGGACGTTTATTCAAGTTTAACAAACTGTGAATTCCTAGTTAATCACAATATTTAGTTTGATTTGTTTTGAATTTCGCGCAAAGCTACACAAGGGCTATCTGTACTAGTCGTCCATAATTTAGCAGTGTACGACTAAAGGAAAAGCAGCTAGTCATCATCACCCACCGCCAATTGTTGGGCTATTCTTTTAGCAATTACTATTTTACACTATAACGCCCCCACGACTGAAAGGACGGGAATGTTTGGTGAGACGGGGATTCGAACCCGCGACCCTCAGATTACGAGTCGAATGCCTTAACCCACCTCTATTTGTTGTCTTAATATTTCAACTTTAAAATACACAAGAAAGGCCGACAAGTGTCCCATACCGAAATAGGAAGTTATCTCAAAAAGTTACATACAATGTACTGAATGCTGTTTTCACAGTGAGTAGCCCCCCACCCGACATTCCACCCAGTAGCACAATTGTATGTCTACGGGCTTGTAATGCTTGAAACCGAGTTTCGATACCCGTGGTGGGAAACGCATAGAGAGCCTCTTGTGTAGCTTTGTACTTAATTATAAAATAAAAACAGTAAGTAAAATCTAGATTATCTAAATAGACCACGTCAAACCACGGATAAGACTTATAATAAGGATCGCCCAGGAACCTCACAAAAATTCTTAGAAAACTTATACTCAAAATCATATTAAAAAGCAGAACAGTTCTTGAAACAATACTCAGGACATTCTATCTCAACAGCTAAAAACTGCTAAAATATTAATAATAAAAAAACGTTGATTATTTGATTGTTAGACAATTCATCAATATGTTCCATTTACAGTTATCATTGTTTCACAGGCATACTAAAAAAATGGCTATGAATATTTTACTCAAAGCTGGACACACCTACTAAAAATTCGTGCAGGCCATAGGACTATTTTCATGTTGATTCTTTAAAGAGAATGAGAAATTTTATTAGTTTTTCATTGTTACTGTCTAATTTTTCTCTTCGAAGCCATTAAAGTATCGAAACCTACAACAATAACGATTAGGTATAGTGCACCAATATCTAGGCACAGCTACTAAACAAACTCCTGCGAAGGTTGTAGGGATTTTTCAAAATCAATATTTCAATCCTATAAATTTTCTAAATTCTTCTTCGATACCAATATAAGCAGAAATGTAGAGGCCATTTAAACATCTTTGTAGTAGTCGTAAATGTTTGGGTTTATTAGATTAAATAATGTGTGTTTCTCTCCACTCGTTTTACAAATCACTATTTAAAATAGCTACGAATATTTTACTGCAACCTGGACAATAGTAATGAATGTAGTATTGAATATGTCATAAGGTAGAATTGAAAACGATTCAAGCGTCTTTGTTTTCTCGCCCTCAAGAATTGCGGTAAGTATATCACTTCCCGTCATTGAAAAAATCCGGTGTTTTAATAATGCGCTTTTATTAGAAACTGCTACTTGAAGATTCATCATTTACAGAGGTCGCTGTTCTTCACTATTTCTTCAGTTCACTGTCCTACTTTCTCTGTGATTTCTCTACTCTTGTGATTGATGACTTATTCAACTGATTTTTGTACTTCGCGCGTTAAACGCGTGTGTTTGACGAATCCTCAGGCACAAAACACATAGGTCAGCAAATAATAGTTGGATGGAAGACATTAATGAAGCAGTAACTATCAAAACACATGTAATATTCAACAGTAATCGTTTGGTCTTCTTTCTTCAAATATTCTCTTTTACTTTTGTTAAAGTGCACTAATGCTGATTAAATTACTTTAGAACAACGCTTTGACGGAAGAAATTATTCTTGTTTTGGTCTAACTCTTAACATATTAAACGTTAGGCCTATGTTAAATTTTAGGCCTATCACTCCTACCGCGGTCAACTTCATGCCGAACGTTCCCCTGGCCGTGACTTTAATTTATTCTATTATTATTTTATTCTATCTGTTATTTCCCTCTCACCTCATATTATTTATAGAATTATTATTAAATCATTTGCTCGCAATATGCTTGACATCAATGAGTTACAAATACAACTTCCAGTTATCGTCCACTTTTAACTGTCTTATTCTAAAAATAATAAAATATTAACTCACAAAATAAATTAACTAACACTACCTACATTAAACTGTTTTGATGTCATGGAAGTAGCGTTCTGATAATATTATTAGCAGTGTTAAATAACAACCCAAGAAATGTAACGTGTATCTCGGAAAATTAATAAAACCGATATATATGCGAGTTTTTGAAGAAGATAGGGCGGTCCTCCTCAAATCTTGTCGGGATCCAGGTCCGAATACTAGGCCACTTTGAATCATTATTTTTACAGCAGTGATATGGGGCATTTTCTGTTTGTTGATCGAATTAGGACTTCATTTGGAAATCAAAAATCCAGAAATTTATATCGGGACAGTGTATAACGCTCTTGTAGTGTGTGGTACATGCACCTGTACCACCATGCATATTCAGTATCTATATATTAGTACAAACTAAGCACAGTGGAACGACAAACGTTCCAGATAACATCTTAACCACGTTCCTCTTACATCATTACATCACAGCATGCAGCTGTAAACATTTTTATATCACCATACTTATTAGCCATTGTTTTCAAGGTATTTCTTTTTAGTCACGGCTGAAATATCCGCGCGCCTCTTATTGCCTCCATAAAGTAACCTGAGAAATTCCGCGTGGACAGGGCTAACCAAATAGAACAATCAATCTCAGAATTTCTGGGCGTGGAAAAGTGGTTACTTAGCGTGGTCGTGAAAAATAGGCGACATGTATTGTGGAGCTGTGAGTGTGATATGGTAGTAATAACAAATCACATTATTCGATCATAATAGGCCAAAAATGGCAGTGGTTTGTTGTAGATTGTCTATCTTTCCTTAAGCCTCTCAGGTCAAAACGAACATTAACTAACTCAGATACCTTGCGTGGCTCTGTTAAAATATCCCAAAATACCGATGTTTGAATAATAAACCGAAATTATTAAATCAATTATTGAGTTAACAAATATCGTGAAACCAAAAATAATCGTCTGGTTTTCTTTCAGCATAATTATCTCTATCGTGATTTCTTTTGTAGACATTCATTGTTTACTTTATCAGCCGTGATATCCATTGTTGAATTTTTCAGCTGTGATATGTGTTGTTGGCTATCCTACTCTAGATATCCGTTGTTTGCTTCCTACCGTTTAATATCCATTGTTTATTTCTTACCCGTGATATTCATTGTTTATGTTTAACGCGTGATATCCATAACAAATCCTTGATAGCACAACAATCAGAAATGTGATTGGTCAGGTCACTAACACTTCCTTAATAATTGTGTTAATATTATTGATAAATATTAACAGAACGTTACTACACGTTTCTCCTGTAAACGCTTTCTAAAACGTGTTTATAAATCAATACAGTTGACAGAGTATTAAAGAAATAAAACTGAAGATAATTGATGCTTAAAAAATGAATTATTAACATAGGCTAACCCTAACCACGCGTTCATTATCTGCATTGTACACTAATTTAAAGTTACGATTTTGTAATCTAATACGTGATGCAGGACTACGATGTCAGTTCTACAGTTTATAATAATAGTTGACCGTAAGGTTTCATCTTTCGGGTACATCTGTATAACGCATAGGTTACCAACCTATCTCAGTACAATGCCCTTTTAAACTTTCCGCATCTTGACGGAGGTATTCACCCTATATATAGACATTGAATACTCTAACAGTACTGAGTATTTTTCTGTTAATATACAGATATTGAATACTCTAACAGTACCGTGTATTTTTGTAATAATATATAAATATTCAATACTCCAACAGTACCGTGTACTTTTGTATTAATATACAGATAGTGAGTACTCCGCGTCTAACACAAGACGTAAAACTTGTAGTTCACCAGTGTGGTACTACAATCTAACACAAGACGTAGAACTTGTAGTTCACCAGTTTGGTACTACAATCTAAAACAAGACGTAGAACTTGTAGTTCACCAGTGTGGTACTACAATCTAAAACAAGACGTAGAACTTGTAGTTCGCCAGTGTGGTACTACAATCTAACACAAGACGTATAACTTGTAGTTCACCAGTGTGGTACTACAATCTAACACAAGACGTATAACTTGTAGTTCACCAGTGTGGTACTACAATCTAACACAAGACGTAGAACTTGTAGTTCACCAGTTTGGTACTACAATCTAAAACAAGACGTAGAACTTGTAGTTCACCAGTGTGGTACTACAATCTAAAACAAGACGTAGAACTTGTATTTCATCACTGTGGTACTACAATTTAAAATAAGACGTAGAACTTGTAGTTCACCAGTGTGGTACCACAATCTAAACATGACGTATAACATGTAGTTCATCAGTGTGGTACTACAATCTAACACAAGACGTGGAACTTGTAGTTCACCAGTGTGGTACTACAAACTAACACAAGACGTAGAACTTGTAGTTCATCACTGTGGTACTACAAACTAACACAAGACGTAGAACTTGTAGTTCACCAGTGTGGTACCACAATCTAAACATGACGTATAACTTGTAGTTCACCAGTGTGGTACTACATTCTAACACAAGACGTAGAACTTGTAGTTCACCAGTGTGGTACCACAATCTAAACATGACGTATAACTTGTAGTTCACCAGTGTGGTACTACATTCTAACACAAGACGTAGAACTTGTAGTTCACCTGTGTGGTACTACATTCTAACACAAGACGTAGAACTTGTAGTTCATCAGTGTGGTACTACAATCTAACACAAGTCGTAGAACTTGTAGTTCACCTGTGTGGTACCACATTCTAACACAAGACGTAGAACTTGTAGTTCATCAGTGTGGTACTACAATCTAACACAAGTCGTAGAACTTGTAGTTCACCTGTGTGGTACCACATTCTAACACAAGACGTAGAACTTGTAGTTCATCAGTGTGGTACTACAATCTAACACAAGACGTAGAACTTGTAGTTCACCAGTGTGGTACTACAATCTAACACAAGACGTAGAACTTGTAGTTCACCAGTGTGGTACTACAATCTAACACAAGACGTAGAACTTGTAGTTCACCAGTGTGGTACTGCAATCTAACACATGAAGTAGAATTTATGATATCAACGCTGTGGTACTGCAGTGTAACACATGATGTATAAGTTATGGTTCATTGTTATGGTACTACAGTCTAACACATGAAGTAAAACTTATATCAACGCTGTGGAACTGTATTGTAACACATGATTTGGATCTCACTACAGTCTAGCATTACTATAAAAATATTTATTTATTACGTTTATTATATATTGAAAATCAAATTTACAGTTTTTCATGCCCGTTTAATCAAACTGGTCGTCTGTAAGACGATTCATTCGGTGATTTATCAGTATTCTTACTCTGATATTATAAGAAACCTCACTACGTTAAGGTCATTTATTATTAATAATAAAAATAATTTGATAAAGGAAGATAATAACATTATAGTTTACAAATTAGATGATTTATATTTATATTGTTGAAGACAGGATACAATGATTAAACTAGTGTAGTCCTAGTTAGGGTCCTTTAGGATAGGCATAGTTAATTTTCATTAGGATAGTTCTAATTAAACGAACCTGGACAGTTGACACATACGCGGTTTTAAGAAATTCAGTTTCCTATAATTACAAAATCGTTTGAAAAACACTGTTCAAATTGATTACCTCAATTATCCATCGGCCATAGTTTGTTGCCCATATATATTCTAAAAATTCTGTTATTTTTCGGTGCTATCTGTGAGTTGTAAGCTTGGCTTCCGTTTAATCTGTTGTGAAGGCATATTAGAAAGTTACGTTCCTTCCAAGTAATATGTTGTTCTTTTAGCCATGAGAGCATACCACGTATCCATTGTTGTTGTTGTCTGTTTAAGTTCTTTAAAGCAAAAACCCGTGACGATATATCCTTTAACTAGCCATGTCGTCCAGGTTGTAAGCGAAGATTATGGTTTTGGTAAACCATTAGCAGACACGGTCGGTTAGACTTGAAAACTCGACAGCTAGCTTAGCTGAGATCTCATGTCACTACTCAACTTGTCATAATTCGTACCAACGCTCAAAAAAGTGAAGTTTTGACATCACCGCTTTAAAGATAGTAGAGTCATTGAAATGTTTAAGGTGGTCCTTTACTTTATTTTTTCAATGTTTTTTTCAGTCTCTCTAGAATAAAAAACTAATATTTGTCACTCAACAATTTATTCTGATTTTCCAGTCGGTGTATTTTCCCCCTTTCTGAAGGACTGATGCACAGAGGTTATTTAAATACCTTACGTGTGTGGCTATTTGTCAGTTTATACAGAATTGACTTTGTTGTGATGTGTCTTGCTGATCTGGTGACAAGATTCTAGTACGTCATGTGTCGCTATTGAAAGTTGTCTCTAATGGGTTAGTAGACTGAGAACCAGATGACCAGTTGTCACGTCTTTTCATCTACCTAAATTGTAGACAGGTATCTTTACGTTAACTAAGTCGACCAGTAGGTCAATAGTTAACTGAAAGATGCTTTATACAAAGTACAACCTGTGACTTTTTAATGTGCCATGCTTTTTTGTCTATTAAAACAATAACTAATGAAATGTAATGTAAACTAGGTTCCTCCGGTATGACGCCAACTCATTAAGTTATAAACTAGACTGTTTGCTGGTTAAACAATAACTAATGTAGTATATTGTAAACTAGTTTCCTCCGGTATAACAACTGCCATGATAGTTTCAAATTGCAAGTATCGGTACTTCAGTAAACATCACATAAAAGTTGTGTTTGTTAATTTTGAAAATTAGAACCTAGAAAGCAGTAAAATAACCTCAAACATAATATAGTTGTATGTGTAGTGTTATTATCGTTGTATGTGTAGTGTTATTATAGTTGTATGTGTAGTATTATTATAGTTGTATTTGTAGTATTATTATAGTTGTATTTGTAGTATTATTATAGTTGTATGTGTAGTATTATTATAGTTGTATGTGTAGTATTATTATAGTTGTATGTGTAGTATTATTATAGTTGTATGTGTAGTATTATTATAGTTGTATTTGTAGTATTATTATAGTTGTATGTGTAGTATTATTATAGTTGTATGTGTAGGTAGTATTATTATAGTTGTATGTGTAGTATTATTATAGTTGTATGTGTAGTATTATTATAGTTGTATTTGTAGTATTATTATAGTTGTATGTGTAGTATTATTATAGTTGTATTTGTAGTATTATTATAGTTGTATTTGTAGTATTATTATAGTTGTATGTGTAGGTAGTATTATTATAGTTGTATGTGTAGGTAGTATTATTATAGTTGTATGTGTAGGTAGTATTATTATAGTTGTATGTGTAGTATTATTATAGTTGTATTTGTAGTATTATTATAGTTGTATGTGTAGTATTATTATAGTTGTATGTGTAGTATTATTATAGTTGTATTTGTAGTATTATTATAGTTGTATTTGTAGTATTATTATAGTTGTATGTGTAGTATTATTATAGTTGTATGTGTAGTATTATTATAGTTGTATGTGTAGTATTATTATAGTTGTATTTGTAGTATTATTATAGTTCTATTTGTAGTATTATTATAGTTGTATGTGTAGTATTATTATAGTTGTATGTGTAGTATTATTATAGTTGTATGTGTGTAGTATTATTATATAGTTGTATGTGTAGTATTATTATAGTTGTATGTGTAGTATTATTATAGTTGTATTTGTAGTATTATTATAGTTGTATGTGTAGTATTATTATAGTTGTATTTGTAGTATTATTATAGTTGTATGTGTGAGTATTATTATAGTTGTATGTGTAGTATTATTATTATAGTTGTATGTGTAGTATTATTATAGTTGTATGTGTAGTATTATTATAGTTGTATGTGTAGGTAGTATTATTATAGTTGTATGTGTAGTATTATTATAGATGTATGTGTAGTATTATTATAATTGTATGTGTAGTATTATTATAGTTGTATGTGTAGTATTATTATAGTTGTATGTGTAGTATTATTATAGTTGTATGTGTAGTATTATTATAGTTGTATGTGTAGTATTATTATAGTTGTATGTGTAGGTAGTATTATTATAGTTGTATGTGTAGTATTATTATAGTTGTATGTGTAGTATTATTATAGTTGTATGTGTAGTATTATTATAGTTGTATGTGTAGTATTATTATAGTTGTATGTGTAGTAGTATTATAGTTGTATGTGTAGTATTATTATAGTTGTATGTGTAGTATTATTATAGTTGTATGTGTAGTATTATTATAGTTGTATGTGTAGTATTATTATAGTTGTATGTGTAGTATTATTATAGTTGTATTTGTAGTATTATTATAGTTGTATGTGTAGTATTATTATAGTTGTATTTGTAGTAGTATTATAGTTGTATGTGTAGTATTATTATAGTTGTATGTGTAGTATTATTATAGTTGTATGTGTAGTATTATTATAGTTGTATTTGTAGTATTATTATAGTTGTATGTGTAGTATTATTATAGTTGTATGTGTAGTATTATTATAGTTGTATGTGTAGTATTATTATAGTTGTATGTGTAGTATTATTATAGTTGTATTTGTAGCACTTTTATTTTTCCTTTCTTTGCATAAGCTCAATCAGAGAACATGAACTGAAAAATATTCTACCAAGGTCACCATGTTTTAGAATAATCATACATTCAGTATTCCACCTCTAGATGTAAGTAAGATTAGTTGTACAGTTAAATGAGATAACCTAAAATTTGTTGTACAGTTATATATGAGATAAGCTAAGAACAGTTGTGCAGTTGAATACGAGATTAGCTAAGGTTAGTTGTACAGTTATATATGAGATAAGCTGAGATTAGTTGTAGCTAAATATGAGATAAGCTAAAGTTAGTTGTACAGTTAAGTATGAGATAAGCTAGGGTTAGTTGTAGCTAAATATGAGATAAGCTAAAGTTAGTTGTACAGTTAAGTATGAGATAAGCTAGGGTTAGTGGAATACAATGATTTCGTTATTAATCTCTTTAAGATCATGATTCTAAATACATGTTTCTTTGTTTAATAGGCTTAAGTCTCCAGTTTATATGAAGAAGGAACAATTTTAGTTGTCCTATAATCACAATTTTGTACACTAGTTTAGCGCTTAAAGTACCACTAATAACTTAATTATTTAACGTTTACAGAACCTCTGTTGTTTTTCCACTGAAGTGTAAACTTTAAGGTAACACACAATGTTTACCGTATTTTCTCTGCGTTTCATCACAGTTATCGTAATTTGTAATAAATTGTAATAATTATCGTAATTATTACAATTGCAATTGTTTGTAATTAAACATAAGGTAACTCAATGGGCCATCTGTGCTCTGCTCACCAGGGGTATCGAAACTCGTTTTTTAGAGTTGTAAGTACAATACACGTTTGGGAGGTTAGCTGTTACAAAAATGATAAAGTGAGTGACTTGTTTCATCAAATTACAAGTAGGAGCGTTATAGGAGAGACAGTCAAATTCAATAAGATTAGTCTAAAAGTCAACAGCATAAGCCTGTCTGAAATTTGGACATTTGTTTTAAAGAAAAAGGTCTATACACCTTACTTACTGTTCGATACATTTATAACACATCCTTCTTTAAACGAAATATAAAATCTAAAGATCTGTTATATTTCCTTCCTGCTCTTGGTATCATTTCAGCTTACCGTAATCGTAATGTCTCTCTGCCTCTCAGACAGCAGCATTTCTGTTAATACTGTTTTACGGTCGACAAACGAGAGTTTCTTCTACTGGTCATCAGACGTCCACTCGCTGGACTGCACGTGTTTTGTTTCCACTTTACGTTATAAGAATCAGTCCCTAATCCAACGTCTATTTAAACAACAGTGTATGAGAGATACACGAAGAATGGCTGTTTCCTTATCTCGTGATGTACCGGATGCTCGTGATGTACCGGATGTTATTACGTGTAGAAATATATTTCTTTATGTAATTCATCAGGACTTCTGTTGTGGTTCGTTTTGTTTTGTCTCCAATATATGGTTGTCCCTCGTTGTTATTTATCCACAGTGTTTTAAAGATTAGAATCACCACTCTAGTTAACTATCATAAATCATCCAAGGAAGCAATTGAAAGCAATTAGTTGTCACAAATTAAACCAGATGGAGAAACCAGTCTGTGAGTAATACGGTAGCTACAAAATGTATATCATTAACACAATCAGCTACTCATGATGAACTCCGTAGTTCGGGATGTATGTACATCATTAACATAATCAGCTACTCATGATGAACTCCGTAGTTCGGGATGTATGTATATCATTAACATAATCAGCTACTCAACATGAACTCCGTAGTTTGGAATGTATGTACATCATTAACATAATCAGCTACTCATGATGAACTCCGTAGTTCGGGATGTATGTACATCATTAACAAAAGCAGCTACTCAATATGAACTCCGTAGTTCGGGATGTATGTACATCATTAACAAAAGCAGCTACTCAATATGAACTCCGTAGTTTGGAATGTATGTACATCATTAACATAATCAGCTACTCAATATGAACTCCGTAGTTCGGGATGTATGTACATCATTAACAAAAGCAGCTACTCAATATGAACTCCGTAGTTTGGAATGTATGTACATCATTAACATAATCAGCTACTCATGATGAACTCCGTAGTTCGGGATGTATGTATATCATTAACATAATCAGCTACTCAACATGAACTCCGTAGTTTGGAATGTATGTACATCATTAACAAAAGCAGCTACTCAATATGAACTCCGTAGTTTGGAATGTATGTACATCATTAACATAATCAGCTACTCATGATGAACTCCGTAGTTCGGGATGTATGTATATCATTAACATAATCAGCTACTCAACATGAACTCCGTAGTTCGGGATGTATGTACATCATTAACATAATCAGCTACTCATGATGAACTCCGTAGTTTGGAATGTATGTACATCATTAACAAAAGCAGCTACTCAATATGAACTCCGTAGTTTGGAATGTATGTACATCATTAACATAATCAGCTACTCAATATGAACTCCGTAGTTTGGAATGTATGTACATCATTAACAAAAGCAGCTACTCAATATGAACTCCGTAGTTTGGAATGTATGTACATCATTAACATAATCAGCTACTCATGATGAACTCCGTAGTTCGGGATGTATGTATATCATTAACATAATCAGCTACTCAACATGAACTCCGTAGTTCGGGATGTATGTACATCATTAACATAATCAGCTACTCATGATGAACTCCGTAGTTCGGGATGTATGTATATCATTAACATAATCAGCTACTCAACATGAACTCCGTAGTTTGGAATGTATGTACATCATTAACATAATCAGCTACTCATGATGAACTCCGTAGTTCGGGATGTATGTACATCATTAACAAAAGCAGCTACTCAATATGAACTCCGTTGTTCGGGATGTATGTACATCATTAACATAATCAGCTACTCAATATGAACTCCGTAGTTCGGGATGTATGTACATCATTAACATAATCAGCTACTCAATATGAACTCCGTAGTTCGGGATGTATGTACATCATTAACATAATCAGCTACTCAATATGAACTCCGTAGTTCGGGATGTATGTACATCATTAACATAATCAGCTACTCAATATGAACTCCGTAGTTCGGGATGTATGTACATCATTAACATAATCAGCTACTCAATATGAACTCCGTAGTTCGGGATGTATGTACATCATTAACATAATCAGCTACTCATGATGAACTCCGTAGTTCGGGATGTATGTACATCATTAACACAATCAGCTACTCATGATGAACTCCGTAGTTCGGGATGTATGTATATCATTAACATAATTAGCTACTCATGATGAACTCCGTAGTTCGGGATGTATGTACATCATTAACATAATCAGCTACTCATGATGAACTCCGTAGTTCGGGATGTATGTACATCATTAACATAATCAGCTACACAATATGAGCTCCGTAGTTCGGGATGTATGTATATCATTAACATAAGCAGCTACTCAATATGAACTCCGTAGTTCGGGATGTATGTATATCATTAACATAATCAGCTACTCCAGATGAACTCCGTAGTTCGGGATGTATGTACATCATTAACATAATCAGCTACTCAATATGAACACCGTAGTTCGGGATGTATGTACATCATTAACATAATCAGCTACTCATGATGAACTCCGTAGTTCGGGATGTATGTACATCATTAACATAATCAGCTACTCAATATGAACACCGTACAAAAATTGTTTGTGTTTTTTAAAACACCATTGTCCCCACAATAACAACGGAAGATAAGTCTGAAGGCTTGTGATGCTAGGAACGGGGTTTCAATACCCGTAGTGGGCACAGCACAAATAGTTCCTTACAGACCTTCGTGATTAATCACAAAGATACCTAAAGAAACTCTTAGAATTGGTGTATGTGCTGTTATGGTTTCATTTCTATGTTACTGTTAAGTTAAGACAAAAGACGAATATTTTGTTATTTTAGGTTTCCTAGCAAACTTATACACAGAATATTTTGTTATTTTAGGTTTCCTAGCAAACTTATACACAGAATATTTTGTTATTTTAGGTTTCTAGCAAACTTATACATAGAATATTTTGTTATTTTAGGTTTCCTCGCAAACTTATACACAGAATATTTTGTTATTTTAGGTTTCCTAGCAAACTTATACACAGAATATTTTGTTATTTTAGGTTTCCTAGCAAACTTATACACAGAATATTTTGTTATTTTAGGTTTCCTAGCAAACTTATACACAGAATATTTTGTTATTTTAGGTTTCCTAGCAAACTTATACATAGAATATTTTGTTATTTTAGGTTTCCTCGCAAACTTATACACAGAATATTTTGTTATTTTAGGTTTCCTAGCAAACTTATACACAGAATATTTTGTTATTTTAGGTTTCCTAGCAAACTTATACACAGAATATTTTGTTATTTTAGGTTTCCTAGCAAACTTATACATAGAATATTTTGTTATTTTAGGTTTCCTCGCAAACTTATACACAGAATATTTTGTTATTTTAGGTTTCCTAGCAAACTTATACACAGAATATTTTGTTATTTTAGGTTTCCTAGCAAACTTATACACAGAATATTTTGTTATTTTAGGTTTCCTAGCAAACTTATACATAGAATATTTTGTTATTTTAGGTTTCCTCGCAAACTTATACACAGAATATTTTCCAATTTTCAGTTTCTGACTCTTTCTTCTGTGACCGAATAGTAGAACTTGGCCATCGCTGTTCGCAAAAGGTTCGCGAACCAGGAATCTTCGGATATTTGATAACGCAAAACCAACTTGAAATAAAAATGTATCTCAAAAGGGCTGGTATGGGTATTAACACTTTTATTGATAAGCAGAGAACAACGTTTCGACCTTTCTGGGTCATCTTCAGGTTATATCATCAGATTCAGTTTTCAGAATCACTTGTCCACACCTAACCCTTAAGTAAGGTAATAATAATAATTTCACAACTTCTGCTGTCTCGAGCAAGTGTTCGTTATTTTCATTCCGAGACTATTCACCACATTTTGACGCCGCTGTCTGTCTGTTATTTAAAAATGATACGTTCTGTTTGCATATGCACAGTTGTTACCTCAGAGTTTACCGCGACAGAGATCACTCTACGTTGATTTCGCTTACGTTTTAGTTCCAAAGAAAGAAAAACAAAACATCGCAAAAAAACTTACAAAACAAATGAACCAGGTTAGGGTATCAAGACAGGTGTTGAAAAAAACTATGAATGTCGTTTTCTCCTCTTTAGGTGTTGTAGAAGACGTGAATTTTATATATTTCAGTGCATTTCTTAACTCTTTATTTGCTAAAGTGAATTCAAAGAATTTAAGGAAAACTTTATTGTCCCGACAGTAGTTTTTACGGAGTCATGATTGATATGACAGTTGTATAAAAACACATCAAGATGTCTGTTCAGATAATCGCACGTGATTCAATGTAATTAGTGCTACTTGAGTGATGTTAGACATTGTTTATATGGTTCACAGTTCATTGTATTTTTCATCGTTTATGTTAGCCTACAATGAGTGGTAAATTACCTAAAAAAATGTTTAAATCATTTTAGCTTAAAAAGGAATATATTTTTATATGCCAGGACATTCCTTTGTTTCATGTAATTATGAAAATTAAGATGTGTAATTTGTGGTCAGTTTTAATCTTATTTTCGCGGGTTCGAATCCCCGTCGCACCAAACCTTCTCGCCCTTTCAGCCGTAGGGGCGTTATAATGTAACAGTCAATCCCACTATTCGTTGGTAAAAGAGTAGTCCAAGAGTTGGCGGTGAGTGGTGATGACTAGTTGCCTTCCCTCTAGTCTTGCACTGCTAAATTAGGGACGGCTAGCACAGATAGCCCTCGAGTAGCTTTGGGCGAGATTAAAAAAACAAACAAACAAATTTAACCTAATTTAAAAGTAAAGTGTTTTAAATTACAATATAAGTTACGCAAATAACTTCTTCTTTTATCTACATATATTAACAGTCTATAATAAATGTTAAACATAACCCATCATATTATTTACTAAAAATCGTATTTAAAAACTAGTTGAATTTACCTGGGTGTAAAAATGAACCTTCTACCTTTATTTAGTGTAGTATTATACATGACAACATGATTCAGGACAGAACGTTTCTACCTTTATTTAGTGTAGTATTATACATAGCAACATGATTCAGGACAGAAAGTTTCTACCTTTATTTAGTGTAGTATTATACATGATTCAGGACAGAACGTTTCTACCTTTATTTAGTGTAGTATTATACATAGCAACATGATTCAGGACAGAATGTTTTTCTACCTTTATTTAGTGTAGTATTATACATAGCAACATGATTCAGGACAGAATGTTTCTACCTTTATTTAGTGTAGTATTATACATGGCAACATGATTCAGGACAGAATGTTTCTACCTTTAATTAGTGTAGTATTATACATGATTCAGGACAGAACGTTTCTACCTTTATTTAGTGTAGTATTATACATAGCAACATGATTCAGGACAGAATGTTTCTACCTTTATTTAGTGTAGTATTCTACATGATTCAGGACAGAACGTTTCTACCTTTATTTAGTGTAGTATTATACATGATTCAGGACAGAACGTTTCTACCTTTATTTAGTGTAGTATTATACATAGCAACATGATTCAGAACAGAACGTTTCTACCTTTATTTAGTGTAGTATTATACACAGCAACATGATTCAGGACAAAACGTTTCTATCTTTATTTAGTGTAGTATTATACATAGCAACATGATTCAGGACAGAACGTTTCTACCTTTATTTAGTGTAGTATTATACATGGCAACATGATTCAGGACAGAACGTTTCTACCTTTATTTAGTGTAGGATTATACATAGCAACATGATTCAGGACAGAACTTTTCTACCTTTATTTAGTGTAGTATTATACATGGCAACATGATTCAGGACAGAATGTTTCTACCTTTATTTAGTGTAGTATTATACATGGCAACATGATTCAGGACAGAACGTTTCTTCCTTTATTTAGTGTAGGATAATACATGGCCTCATGATTCAGGACAGAACGTTTCTACCTTTATTTAGTGTAGTATTATACATAGCAACATGATTCAGGACAGAACGTTTCTACCTTTATTTAGTGTAGTATTATACATGGCCTCATGATTCAGGACAGAATGTTTCTACCTTTATTTAGTGTAGTATTATACATAGCAACCTGATTCAGGACAGAACGTTTCTACCTTTATTTAGTGCAGGATCATACATGGCCTCATGATTCAGGACAGAATGTTTCTACCTTTATTTAGTGTAGTATTATACATAGCAACATGATTCAGGACAGACAGTTTCTTCCTTTATTTAGTGTAGGATCATACATGGCCTTATGATTCAGGACAGAACGTTTCTACCTTTATTTAGTGTAGTATCATACATGACAACATGATTCAGGACAGAACGTTTCTACCTTTATTTAGTGTAGTATTATACATAGCAACATGATTCAGGACAGAACGTTTCTACCTTTATTTAGTGTAGTATTATACATAGCAACATGATTCAGGACAGAACGTTTCTACCTTTATTTAGTGTAGTATTATACATGGCCTCATGATTCAGGACAGAATGTTTCTACCTTTATTTAGTGTAGTATTATACATAGCAACCTGATTCAGGACAGAACGTTTCTACCTTTATTTAGTGCAGGATCATACATGGCCTCATGATTCAGGACAGAATGTTTCTACCTTTATTTAGTGTAGTATTATACATAGCAACATGATTCAGGACAGACAGTTTCTTCCTTTATTTAGTGTAGGATCATACATGGCCTTATGATTCAGGACAGAACGTTTCTACCTTTATTTAGTGTAGTATTATACATAGCAACATGATTCAGGACAGAACGTTTCTACCTTTATTTAGTGTAGTATTATACATGGCAACATGATTCAGGACAGAACTTTTCTACCTTTATTTAGTGTAGTATTATACATAGCAACATGATTCAGGACAGAAAGTTTCTACCTTTATTTAGTGTAGGATTATACATAGCAACATGATTCAGGACAGATCTTTCCTAGGTTTACTTAGCGAAAGATAAACACTTAGAAACTCGATGTGGAACACCGATTGTGTCAACATTAATCTCAGATAAGCCCTTTCTACATTTATATGTGCAAAGTACTTTTTAGTGTAACATCTCACGTTACCTATATAGCTTTTGGTAGTCCTGTCTAAAATGTCCAACATAATTATAAGTAGAATTTATGACACAACATGTGAAGTCGACAGTTTGTGGGATAATACATTAAGTCGACAGTTTGTGGGATAATACATTAACGATAAATAACCTCTACAAGCGACGGGTGTGATAGTATTGCGGTGTGACTTCAACATTAACACATCATATTTGTAAACTGCTGAGCTTGTACGACCTAACAGATGTGAATGAACAACAAAAAAAACGCTGAAAATGTTAATACACGGCGCAAACGTAATAATGTCTTGCTCACACTTCATAACTTTAAATATGCGATATGACAGTCCTTCCACCTAGACTAGAGTGTCCGCTAACTAGAGCTCTACTAGAAAGTGGTGGTTCCTAAATATTTTGCTGGTCTATTCACTGTTAATTAACTCCTGTTTTCACAGTTTGTCTAACAGGATGTGTTTATTTATATGTCTGGTTGTTTCCTTTCATCTTTATTTTTGTGTTAGCAGAATATCCACTCGTGGAAACTCCAGTGGTTTTAAACAAACAGAACAGAACAAAATATGGTTCGTTATAAATATACCAATGATAAAACTGTAGTTTGAAGAGTCATGTATTAGACTGTAGTACCATGACTTCTATGTCATGTGTTACACTGTAGTACCATGAGTTCTATGTCACGTGTTACACTGTAGTACCACTGTGGTAAAACACAAGTTATACATCATTTAGATATATCAGGTTTACAGACCAACTGCTAATTTTTAAATACTTGTGAAATCACTGCCAGCTCAGAATGGTATTCCTTTGTTTTCTATCCTGGTAGAACACCAGGTCTGGAATAATACTGGAAACACACATTCTAGGGTTTAAACCCCAGTAGTATAAAATTTAGTAATATTTAAAATAACAACACGGCTAAATAACATTTATCTTAACACACATGTATGTGTAACACCTTGAATTTCTATTTTTAAAATGTATATTTAGTAATATTTAAAATAACAACACGGCTAAATAACATTTATCTTAACACACATGTATGTGTAACACCTTGAATTTCTATTTTTAAAATGTATATTTAGTAATATTTAAAATAACAACACGGCTAAATAACATTTATCTTAACACACATGTATGTGTAACACCTTGAATTTCTATTTTTAAAATGTATATTTTCGTTCATTTGAAACACTTTCCAGCAGCGTGGCTCTAAATAAACGTCAAGTTACTTGTTATTCTGGAAAACGCTTTGTCGATACAAGGAAGAGAGATACACTACTTCCTCTCCAAAGAGTTTAAGATAGACTTTAACAACTGGTCCAAGCTGATAGATGGAGACATCAACTCACGAATAACTGATTTCAAAATCATTTTACTTTATTTTCAAATTCCTCAGAACATTTCACATAATTTTAAGGTGGTTTTAAACGTTCCGCAGACGTTTCCCCGATTTTTGAAAGGGCTTCGCTTACTTTAGTTCTGTTCCACAGTCTGTTGTTTAAAAATTACAGTAAATTATTTCTTTGTACTTAGGGACAAGCCATACTATAAGCTATCAGTGCTCTGCCCATCACGAGTATACATACCCGGATTCTAGCATTGTAAGTCCGCAGATTTACTGCTCTATCACTGGGGAGAAGTTAATTCAAGAATAGTGAATAACTTATTAAAGTGAGACTGTATGACCATGGAGAAGTTAATTCAAGAATAGTGAATAACTTATTAAAGTGAGACTGTGTGACCATGGAGAAGTTAATTCAAGAATAGTGAATAACTTATTAAAGTGAGACTGTATGACCATGGAGAAGTTAATTGAAGAATAGTGAATAGCTTATTAAAGTGAGACTGTATGACCATGGAGAAGTTAATTGAAGAATAGTGAATAGCTTATTAAAGTGAGACTGTATGACCATGGAGAAGTTAATTGAAGAATAGTGAATAGCTTATTAAAGTGAGACTGTATAAAAACAGTGATGTAATGTTGGTTTCTACACACACCACAATGTTATAAAATCAGTGATGTAATGTTGGTTACTACACGCACCACAATGATACAAAAACGGTGATGTAATGTTGGTTTCTACACGCACCACAATGTTATAAAAACAGTGATGTAATGTTGGTTTCTACACGCACCACAATGATACAAAAACGGTGATGTAATGTTGGTTTCTCCATGCACCACAAGGTTATAAAAACGGTAATGTAATGTTGATTCCTACATGCACCACAATGTTATAAAAACGGTGATGTAATGTTGGTTTCTCCATGCACCACAAGGTTATAAAAACGGTGATGTAATGTTGGTTCCTACATGCACCACAATGTTATAAAAACGGTGATGTAATGTTGGTTTCTACACGCACCACAATGTTATAAAAACAGTGATGTAATGTTGGTTTCTACACGCACCACAATGTTATAAAAACAGTAATGTAATGTAGGTTTCTACACGCACCACAAGGTTATAAAAACAGTAATGTAATGTTGGTTTCTACACGCACCACAATGTTAAAAAAACAGTGATGTAATGTTGGTTCCTACATGCACCACAATGTTATAAAAACGGTGATGTTATGTTGGTTCCTACACACACCACAATGTTATAAAAACAGTGATGTAATATTGGTTTCTACATGCACCACAATGTTATAAAAACGGTGATGTAATGTTGGTTTCTACACGCACCACAATGTTATAAAAACGGTGATGTAATGTTGGTTTCTACACGCACCACAATGTTATAAAAACAGTGATGTAATGTTGGTTTCTAAACGCACCACAATGTTATAAAAACAGTAATGTAATGTTGGTTCCTACACACACCACAATGTTATAAAAACAGTGATGTAATGTTGGTTTCTACACGCACCACAATGTTACAAAAACAGTGATGTAATGTTGGTTTCTACACGCACCACAATGTTATAAAACGGTGATGTAATGTTGGTTTCTACACGCACCATAATGTTATAAAAACGGTGATGTAATGTTGGTTTCTACACGCACCACAATGTTATAAAACGGTGATGTAATGTTGGTTTCTACACGCACCATAATGTTATAAAAACGGTGATGTAATGTTGGTTTCTACACACACCACAATGTTATAAAAACAGTGATGTAATGTTGGTTTCTACACGCACCACAATGTTACAAAAACAGTGATGTAATGTTGGTTTCTACACGCACCACAATGTTATAAAAACGGTGATGTAATGTTGGTTTCAACACGCACCATAATGTTATAAAAACGGTGATGTAATGTTGGTTTCTACGCACCACAATTATAAAACGGTGATGTAATGTTGGTTTCTCCATGCACCACAAGGTTATAAAAACGGTAATGTAATGTTGATTCCTACATGCACCACAATGTTATAAAAACAGTAATGTAATGTTGGTTTCTACACGCACCACAATGTTATAAAAACAGTGATGTAATGTTGGTTTCTACACGCACCACAATGATACAAAACGGTGATGTAATGTTGGTTTCTCCATGCACCACAAGGTTATAAAAACGGTAATGTAATGTTGATTCCTACATGCACCACAATGTTATAAAAACGGTGATGTAATGTTGGTTACTACACACACCACAATGTAATAAAAACGGTGATGTAATGTTGGTTTCTACACGCACCACAATGTTATAAAAACAGTGATGTAATGTAGGTTTCTAAACGCACCACAAGGTTATAAAAACAGTGATGTAATGTTGGTTCCTACATGCACCACAATGTTATAAAAACAGTGATGTTATGTTGGTTCCTACACACACCACAATGTTATAAAAACAGTGATGTAATATTGGTTTCTGCATGCACCACAATGTTATAAAAACGGTGATGTAATGTTGGTTTCTACACGCACCACAATGTTATAAAAACGGTGATGTAATGTTGGTTTCTACACGCACCACAATGTTATAAAAACAGTGATGTAATGTTGGTTTCTACACGCACCACAATGATACAAAAACGGTGATGTAATGTTGGTTTCTCCATGCACCACAAGGTTATAAAAACGGTGATGTAATGTTGGTTTCTACACGCACCACAATGTTACAAAAACAGTGATGTAATGTTGGTTTCTACACGCACGACAATGTTATAAAAACGGTGATGTAATGTTGGTTTCTACACGCACCACAATGTAATAAAAACGGTGATGTAATATTGGTTTCTACACGCACCACAGTGTAATAAAAACGGTGATGTAATGTTGGTTTCTACACGCACCATAATGTTATAAAAACGGTGATGTAATGTTGGTTTCTACACGCACCACAATGTTATAAAAACAGTGATGTAATGTTGGTTTATACACGCACCACAATGTTATAAAAAAAGTGATGTAATGTTGGTTTCTACACGCACCACAATTATAAAAACGGTGATGTAATGTTGGTTTATACACGCACCACAATGTTATAAAAACAGTAATGTAATGTTGGTTTCTACACGCACCACAATGTTATAAAAACAGCGATGTAATGTTGGTTTCTACATGCACCACAATGATATAAAACAGTGATGTAATGTTTGTTTCTACATCCACCACAATGTTATAAAACGGTGATGTAATGTTGGTTTCTACACGCACCACAATGTTATAAAACAGCGATGTAATGTCGGTTTCTACATGCACCACAATGATATAAAAACAGTGATGTAATGTTTGTTTCTACATCCACCACAATGTTATAAAAACGGTGATGTAATGTTGGTTTCTACACGCACCACAATGTTATATAAACAGTGATGTAATGTTGGTTTATACACGCACCACAATGTAATAAAAACGGTGATGTAATATTGGTTTCTACACGCACCACAGTGTAATAAAAACGGTGATGTAATGTTGGTTTCTACACGCACCATAATGTTATAAAAACGGTGATGTAATGTTGGTTTCTACACGCACCACAATGTTATAAAAACAGTGATGTAATGTTAGTTTATACACGCACCACAATGTTATAAAAAAAGTGATGTAATGTTGGTTTCTACACGCACCACAATTATAAAAACGGTGATGTAATGTTGGTTTATACACGCACCACAATGTTATAAAAACAGTAATGTAATGTTGGTTTCTACACGCACCACAATGTTATAAAAACAGCGATGTAATGTCGGTTTCTACATGCACCACAATGATATAAAAACAGTGATGTAATGTTTGTTTCTACATGCACCACAATGATATAAAAACAGTGATGTAATGTTTGTTTCTACATCCACCACAATGTTATAAAAACGGTGATGTAATGTTGGTTTCTACACGCACCACAATGTTATATAAACAGTGATGTAATGTTGGTTTATACACGCACCACAATGTTATAAAAACACTGATGTAATGTTGGTTTCTACACGCACCACAATTATAAAAACGGTGATGTAATGTTGGTTTATACACGCACCACAATGTTATAAAAACAGTAATGTAATGTTGGTTTATACACGCACCACAATGTTATAAAAACAGTAATGTAATGTTGGTTTCTACACGCACCACAATGTTATAAAAAAAATGATGTAATGTTTGTTTCTACATCCACCACAATGTTATAAAAACGGTGATGTAATGTTGGTTTCTACACGCACCACAATGTTATAAAAACGGTGATGTAATGTTAGTTACTACATCCACCACAATGTTATAAAAACGGTGATGTAATGTTGGTTTCTACACGCACCACAATGTTATAAAAACAGCGATGTAATGTTAGTTTCCACACGCACCACAATGTTATAAAAACGGTGATGTAATGTTGGTTTCTACACGCACCACAATGTTATAAAAACAGTGATGTAATGTTGGTTTCTACACGCACCACAAAGTTATAAAAACAGTGATGTAATTTGGTTTCTACACGCACCACAATGTTATAAAAATAGTGATGTAATGTTGGTTTCTACACGCACCACAATGTTATAGAAACAGTGATGTAATGTTGGTTCCTACACGCACCACAATGTTATAAAAACGGTGATGTAATGTTGGTTTCTACACGCACACAATGTTATAAAACGGTGATGTAATGTTGGTTTCTACACGCACCACAATGTTATAAAAACGGTGATGTAATGTTGGTTTCTGCACGCACCACAATGTTATAAAAACAGTGATGTAATGTTGGTTTCTACACGCACCATTTTGTTATAAAAACAGGGATGTAATGTTGGTTTCTACACGCACCACAATGTTACAAAAACAGTGATGTAATGTTGGTTTCTACACGCACCACAATGTTATAAAAACGGTGATGTAATGTTGGTTTCAACACGCACCATAATGTTATAAAGACGGTGATGTAATGTTGGTTTCTACACGCACCACAATGTTATAAAAACAGTGATGTAATGTTGGTTTATACACGCACCACAATGTTATAAAAACAGTGATGTAATGTTGGTTTCTACACGCACCACAATTATAAAAACGGTGATGTAATGTTGGTTTCTCCATGCACCACAAGGTTATAAAAACGGTAATGTAATGTTGATTCCTACATGCACCACAATGTTATAAAAACAGTAATGTAATGTTGGTTTCTACACGCACCATAATGTTATAAAAACAGTGATGTAATGTTGGTTTCTACACGCACCACAATGATACAAAAACGGTGATGTAATGTTGGTTTCTCCATGCACCACAAGGTTATAAAAACGGTAATGTAATGTTGATTCCTACATGCACCACAATGTTATAAAAACGGTGATGTAATGTTGGTTACTACACACACCACAATGTAATAAAAACGGTGATGTAATGTTGGTTTCTACACGCACCACAATGTTATAAAAACAGTGATGTAATGTAGGTTTCTAAACGCACCACAAGGTTATAAAAACAGTGATGTAATGTTGGTTCCTACATGCACCACAATGTTATAAAACAGTGATGTTATGTTGGTTCCTACACACACCACAATGTTATAAAAACAGTGATGTAATATTGGTTTCTGCATGCACCACAATGTTATAAAAACGGTGATGTAATGTTGGTTTCTACACGCACCACAATGTTATAAAAACGGTGATGTAATGTTGGTTTCTACACGCACCACAATGTTATAAAAACAGTGATGTAATGTTGGTTTCTACACGCACCACAATGATACAAAACGGTGATGTAATGTTGGTTTCTACACGCACCACAATGTTATAAAAACAGTGATGTAATGTTGGTTTCTACACGCACCACAATGTTATAAAAAAAGTGATGTAATGTTGGTTTCTACACGCACCACAATTATAAAAACGGTGATGTAATGTTGGTTTATACACGCACCACAATGTTATAAAAACAGTAATGTAATGTTGGTTTCTACACGCACAACAATGTTATAAAAACAGCGATGTAATGTCGGTTTCTACATGCACCACAATGATATAAAAACAGTGATGTAATGTTTGTTTCTACATCCACCACAATGTTATAAAAACGGTGATGTAATGTTGGTTTCTACACGCACCACAATGTTATATAAACAGTGATGTAATGTTGGTTTATACACGCACCACAATGTTATAAAAAAAGTGATGTAATGTTGGTTTCTACACGCACCACAATTATAAAAACGGTGATGTAATGTTGGTTTATACACGCACCACAATGTTATAAAAACAGTAATGTAATGTTGGTTTCTACACGCACCACAATGTTATAAAAACAGCGATGTAATGTCGGTTTCTACATGCACCACAATGTAATAAAAACGGTGATGTAATATTGGTTTCTACACGCACCACAGTGTAATAAAAACGGTGATGTAATGTTGGTTTCTACACGCACCATAATGTTATAAAAACGGTGATGTAATGTTGGTTTCTACACGCACCACAATGTTATAAAAACAGTGATGTAATGTTGGTTTATACACGCACCACAATGTTATAAAAAAGTGATGTAATGTTGGTTTCTACACGCACCACAATGTAATAAAAACGGTGATGTAATATTGGTTTCTACACGCACCACAGTGTAATAAAACGGTGATGTAATGTTGGTTTCTACACGCACCATAATGTTATAAAAACGGTGATGTAATGTTGGTTTCTACACGCACCACAATGTTATAAAAACAGTGATGTAATGTTGGTTTATACACGCACCACAATGTTATAAAAAAAGTGATGTAATGTTGGTTTCTACACGCACCACAATTATAAAAACGGTGATGTAATGTTGGTTTATACACGCACCACAATGTTATAAAAACAGTAATGTAATGTTGGTTTCTACACGCACCACAATGTTATAAAAACAGCGATGTAATGTCGGTTTCTACATGCACCACAATGATATAAAAACAGTGATGTAATGTTTGTTTCTACATCCACCACAATGTTATAAAAACGGTGATGTAATGTTGGTTTCTACACGCACCACAATGTTATATAAACAGTGATGTAATGTTGGTTTATACACGCACCACAATGTTATAAAAACAGTGATGTAATGTTGGTTTCTACACGCACCACAATTATAAAAACGGTGATGTAATGTTGGTTTATACACGCACCACAATGTTACAAAAACAGTGATGTAATGTTGGTTTCTACACGCACCACAATGTTATAAAAACGGTGATGTAATGTTGGTTTCAACACGCACCATAATGTTATAAAGACGGTGATGTAATGTTGGTTTCTACACGCACCACAATGTTATAAAAACAGTGATGTAATGTTGGTTTATACACGCACCACAATGTTATAAAAACAGTGATGTAATGTTGGTTTCTACACGCACCACAATTATAAAAACGGTGATGTAATGTTGGTTTCTCCATGCACCACAAGGTTATAAAAACGGTAATGTAATGTTGATTCCTACATGCACCACAATGTTATAAAAACAGTAATGTAATGTTGGTTTCTACACGCACCATAATGTTATAAAAACAGTGATGTAATGTTGGTTTCTACACGCACCACAATGATACAAAAACGGTGATGTAATGTTGGTTTCTCCATGCACCACAAGGTTATAAAAACGGTAATGTAATGTTGATTCCTACATGCACCACAATGTTATAAAAACGGTGATGTAATGTTGGTTACTACACACACCACAATGTAATAAAAACGGTGATGTAATGTTGGTTTCTACACGCACCACAATGTTATAAAAACAGTGATGTAATGTAGGTTTCTAAACGCACCACAAGGTTATAAAAACAGTGATGTAATGTTGGTTCCTACATGCACCACAATGTTATAAAAACGGTGATGTTATGTTGGTTCCTACACACACCACAATGTTATAAAAACAGTGATGTAATATTGGTTTCTGCATGCACCACAATGTTATAAAAACGGTGATGTAATGTTGGTTTCTACACGCACCACAATGTTATAAAAACGGTGATGTAATGTTGGTTTCTACACGCACCACAATGTTATAAAAACAGTGATGTAATGTTGGTTTCTACACGCACCACAATGATACAAAAACGGTGATGTAATGTTGGTTTCTACACGCACCACAATGTTATAAAAACAGTGATGTAATGTTGGTTTCTACACGCACCACAATGTTATAAAAAAAGTGATGTAATGTTGGTTTCTACACGCACCACAATTATAAAAACGGTGATGTAATGTTGGTTTATACACGCACCACAATGTTATAAAAACAGTAATGTAATGTTGGTTTCTACACGCACAACAATGTTATAAAAACAGCGATGTAATGTCGGTTTCTACATGCACCACAATGATATAAAAACAGTGATGTAATGTTTGTTTCTACATCCACCACAATGTTATAAAAACGGTGATGTAATGTTGGTTTCTACACGCACCACAATGTTACATAAACAGTGATGTAATGTTGGTTTATACACGCACCACAATGTTATAAAAAAAGTGATGTAATGTTGGTTTCTACACGCACCACAATTATAAAAACGGTGATGTAATGTTGGTTTATACACGCACCACAATGTTATAAAAACAGTAATGTAATGTTGGTTTCTACACGCACCACAATGTTATAAAAACAGCGATGTAATGTCGGTTTCTACATGCACCACAATGTAATAAAAACGGTGATGTAATATTGGTTTCTACACGCACCACAGTGTAATAAAAACGGTGATGTAATGTTGGTTTCTACACGCACCATAATGTTATAAAACGGTGATGTAATGTTGGTTTCTACACGCACCACAATGTTATCAAAACAGTGATGTAATGTTGGTTTATACACGCACCACAATGTTATAAAAAAAGTGATGTAATGTTGGTTTCTACACGCACCACAATGTAATAAAAACGGTGATGTAATATTGGTTTCTACACGCACCACAGTGTAATAAAAACGGTGATGTAATGTTGGTTTCTACACGCACCATAATGTTATAAAAACGGTGATGTAATGTTGGTTTCTACACGCACCACAATGTTATAAAACAGTGATGTAATGTTGGTTTATACACGCACCACAATGTTATAAAAAAAGTGATGTAATGTTGGTTTCTACACGCACCACAATTATAAAACGGTGATGTAATGTTGGTTTATACACGCACCACAATGTTATAAAACAGTAATGTAATGTTGGTTTCTACACGCACCACAATGTTATAAAACAGCGATGTAATGTCGGTTTCTACATGCACCACAATGATATAAAAACAGTGATGTAATGTTTGTTTCTACATCCACCACAATGTTATAAAAACGGTGATGTAATGTTGGTTTCTACACGCACCACAATGTTATATAAACAGTGATGTAATGTTGGTTTATACACGCACCACAATGTTATAAAACAGTGATGTAATGTTGGTTTCTACACGCACCACAATTATAAAACGGTGATGTAATGTTGGTTTATACACGCACCACAATGTTATAAAAACAGTAATGTAATGTTGGTTTATACACGCACCACAATGTTATAAAAAACAGTAATGTAATGTTGGTTTCTACACGCACCACAATGTTATAAAACAATGATGTAATGTTTGTTTCTACATCCACCACAATGTTATAAAACGGTGATGTAATGTTGGTTTCTACACGCACCACAATGTTATAAAACGGTGATGTAATGTTAGTTACTACATCCACCACAATGTTATAAAACGGTGATGTAATGTTGGTTTCTACACGCACCACAATGTTATAAAACAGCGATGTAATGTTAGTTTCCACACGCACCACAATGTTATAAAACGGTGATGTAATGTTGGTTTCTACACGCACCACAATGTTATAAAAACAGTGATGTAATGTTGGTTTCTACACGCACCACAAAGTTATAAAAACAGTGATGTAATTTGGTTTCTACACGCACCACAATGTTATAAAAATAGTGATGTAATGTTGGTTTCTACACGCACCACAATGTTATAGAAACAGTGATGTAATGTTGGTTCCTACACGCACCACAATGTTATAAAACGGTGATGTAATGTTGGTTTCTACACGCACACAATGTTATAAAACGGTGATGTAATGTTGGTTTCTACACGCACCACAATGTTATAAAACGGTGATGTAATGTTGGTTTCTGCACGCACCACAATGTTATAAAAACAGTGATGTAATGTTGGTTTCTACACGCACCATTTTGTTATAAAAACAGTGATGTAATGTTGGTTTCTACACGCACCACAATGTTACAAAAACAGTGATGTAATGTTGGTTTCTACACGCACCACAATGTTATAAAAACGGTGATGTAATGTTGGTTTCAACACGCACCATAATGTTATAAAGACGGTGATGTAATGTTGGTTTCTACACGCACCACAATGTTATAAAACAGTGATGTAATGTTGGTTTATACACGCACCACAATGTTATAAAACAGTGATGTAATGTTGGTTTCTACACGCACCACAATTATAAAAACGGTGATGTAATGTTGGTTTCTCCATGCACCACAAGGTTATAAAAACGGTAATGTAATGTTGATTCCTACATGCACCACAATGTTATAAAAACAGTAATGTAATGTTGGTTTCTACACGCACCACAATGTTATAAAAACAGTGATGTAATGTTGGTTTCTACACGCACCACAATGATACAAAAACGGTGATGTAATGTTGGTTTCTCCATGCACCACAAGGTTATAAAAACGGTAATGTAATGTTGATTCCTACATGCACCACAATGTTATAAAAACGGTGATGTAATGTTGGTTACTACACACACCACAATGTAATAAAAACGGTGATGTAATGTTGGTTTCTACACGCACCACAATGTTATAAAAACAGTGATGTAATGTAGGTTTCTAAACGCACCACAAGGTTATAAAAACAGTGATGTAATGTTGGTTCCTACATGCACCACAATGTTATAAAAACGGTGATGTTATGTTGGTTCCTACACACACCACAATGTTATAAAAACAGTGATGTAATATTGGTTTCTGCATGCACCACAATGTTATAAAAACGGTGATGTAATGTTGGTTTCTACACGCACCACAATGTTATAAAAACGGTGATGTAATGTTGGTTTCTACACGCACCACAATGTTATAAAAACAGTGATGTAATGTTGGTTTCTACACGCACCACAATGATACAAAAACGGTGATGTAATGTTGGTTTCTACACGCACCACAATGTTATAAAAACAGTGATGTAACGTTGGTTTATACACGCACCACAATGTTATAAAAAAAGTGATGTAATGTTGGTTTCTACACGCACCACAATTATAAAAACGGTGATGTAATGTTGGTTTATACACGCACCACAATGTTATAAAAACAGTAATGTAATGTTGGTTTCAACACGCACAACAATGTTATTAAAACAGCGATGTAATGTCGGTTTCTACATGCACCACAATGATATAAAAACAGTGATGTAATGTTTGTTTCTACATCCACCACAATGTTATAAAAACGGTGATGTAATGTTGGTTTCTACACGCACCACAATGTTATATAAACAGTGATGTAATGTTGGTTTATACACGCACCACAATGTTATAAAAACAGTGATGTAATGTTGGTTTCTACACGCACCACAATTATAAAAACGGTGATGTAATGTTGGTTTATACACGCACCACAATGTTATAAAAACAGTTATGTAATGTTGGTTTATACACGCACCACAATGTTATAAAAACAGTAATGTAATGTTGGTTTCTACACGCACCACAATGTTATAAAAACAATGATGTAATGTTTGTTTCTACATCCACCACAATGTTATAAAAACGGTGATGTAATGTTGGTTTCTACACGCACCACAATGTTATAAAAACGGTGATGTAATGTTAGTTACTACATCCACCACAATGTTATAAAAACGGTGATGTAATGTTGGTTTCTACATGCACCACAATGTTATAAAAACAGCGATGTAATGTTAGTTTCCACACGCACCACAATGTTATAAAAACGGTGATGTAATGTTGGTTTCTACACGCACCACAATGTTATAAAAACAGTGATGTAATGTTGGTTTCTACACGCACCACAAAGTTATAAAAACAGTGATGTAATTTGGTTTCTACACGCACCACAATGTTATAAAAATAGTGATGTAATGTTGGTTTCTACACGCACCACAATGTTATAGAAACAGTGATGTAATGTTGGTTCCTACACGCACCACAATGTTATAAAACGGTGATGTAATGTTGGTTTCTACACGCACACAATGTTATAAAACGGTGATGTAATGTTGGTTTCTACACGCACCACAATGTTATAAAACGGTGATGTAATGTTGGTTTCTGCACGCACCACAATGTTATAAAAACAGTGATGTAATGTTGGTTTCTACACGCACCATTTTGTTATAAAAACAGGGATGTAATGTTGGTTTCTACACGCACCACAATGTTATAAAAACATTGATGTAATGTTCGTTTCTACACGTACCACAATGATATAAAAACAGTGATGTAATGTTGGTTTCTACACGCACCACAATGTTATAAAAACAGCGATGTAATGTCGGTTTCTACATGCACCACAATGATATAAAACAGTGATGTAATGTTGGTTTCTACACGCACCACAATGTTATAAAACACATGATGTAATGTTTGTTTCTACATCCACCACAATGTTATAAAAACGGTGATGTAATGTTGGTTTCTACACGCACCACAATGTTATATAAACAGTGATGTAATGTTGGTTTCTACACACACCACAACGTTATAAAAACGGTGATGTAATGTTGGTTTATACACGCACCACAATGTTATAAAAACAGTAATGTAATGTTGGTTTCTACACGCACCACAATGTTATAAAAACAGCGATGTAATGTCGGTTTCTACATGCACCACAATGATATAAAAACAGTGATGTAATGTTTGTTTCTACATCCACCACAATGTTATAAAAACGGTGATGTAATGTTGGTTTCTACACGCACCACAATGTTATATAAACAGTGATGTAATGTTGGTTTATACACGCACCACAATGTTATAAAAACAGTGATGTAATGTTGGTTTATACACGCACCACAATTATAAAAACGGTGATGTAATGTTGGTTTATACACGCACCACAATGTTATAAAAACAGTAATGTAATGTTGGTTTATACACGCACCACAATGTTATAAAAACAGTAATGTAATGTTGGTTTCTACACGCACCACAATGTTATAAAAACAATGATGTAATGTTTGTTTCTACATCCACCACAATGTTATAAAACGGTGATGTAATGTTGGTTTCTACACGCACCACAATGTTATAAAAACGGTGATGTAATGTTAGTTACTACATCCACCACAATGTTATAAAAACGGTGATGTAATGTTGGTTTCTACACGCACCACAATGTTATAAAAACAGCGATGTAATGTTAGTTTCCACACGCACCACAATGTTATAAAAACGGTGATGTAATGTTGGTTTCTACACGCACCACAATGTTATAAAAACAGTGATGTAATGTTGGTTTCTACACGCACCACAAAGTTATAAAAACAGTGATGTAATTTGGTTTCTACACGCACCACAATGTTATAAAAATAGTGATGTAATGTTGGTTTCTACACGCACCACAATGTTATAGAAACAGTGATGTAATGTTGGTTCCTACACGCACCACAATGTTATAAAAACGGTGATGTAATGTTGGTTTCTACACGCACACAATGTTATAAAAACGGTGATGTAATGTTGGTTTCTACACGCACCACAATGTTATAAAAACGGTGATGTAATGTTGGTTTCTGCACGCACCACAATGTTATAAAAACAGTGATGTAATGTTGGTTTCTACACGCACCATTTTGTTATAAAAACAGGGATGTAATGTTGGTTTCTACACGCACCACAATGTTACAAAAACAGTGATGTAATGTTGGTTTCTACACGCACCACAATGTTATAAAAACGGTGATGTAATGTTGGTTTCAACACGCACCATAATGTTATAAAGACGGTGATGTAATGTTGGTTTCTACACGCACCACAATGTTATAAAAACAGTGATGTAATGTTGGTTTATACACGCACCACAATGTTATAAAAACAGTGATGTAATGTTGGTTTCTACACGCACCACAATTATAAAAACGGTGATGTAATGTTGGTTTCTCCATGCACCACAAGGTTATAAAAACGGTAATGTAATGTTGATTCCTACATGCACCACAATGTTATAAAAACAGTAATGTAATGTTGGTTTCTACACGCACCACAATGTTATAAAAACAGTGATGTAATGTTGGTTTCTACACGCACCACAATGATACAAAAACGGTGATGTAATGTTGGTTTCTCCATGCACCACAAGGTTATAAAACGGTAATGTAATGTTGATTCTACATGCACCACAATGTTATAAAACGGTGATGTAATGTTGGTTACTACACACACCACAATGTAATAAAAACGGTGATGTAATGTTGGTTTCTACACGCACCACAATGTTATAAAAACAGTGATGTAATGTAGGTTTCTAAAAGCACCACAAGGTTATAAAAACAGTGATGTAATGTTGGTTCCTACATGCACCACAATGTTATAAAAACAGTGATGTAATATTGGTTTCTGCATGCACCACAATGTTATAAAAACGGTGATGTAATGTTGGTTTCTACACGCACCACAATGTTATAAAAACGGTGATGTAATGTTGGTTTCTACACGCACCACAATGTTATAAAAAACAGTGATGTAATGTTGGTTTCTACACGCACCACAATGATACAAAAACGGTGATGTAATGTTGGTTTCTACACACACCACAATGTTATAAAAACAGTGATGTAATGTTGGTTTATACACGCACCACAATGTTATAAAAAAAGTGATGTAATGTTGGTTTCTACACGCACCACAATTATAAAAACGGTGATGTAATGTTGGTTTATACACGCACCACAATGTTATAAAAACAGTAATGTAATGTTGGTTTCTACACGCACCACAATGTTATAAAAACAGCGATGTAATGTCGGTTTCTACATGCACCACAATGATATAAAAACAGTGATGTAATGTTTCTTTCTACATCCACCACAATGTTATAAAAACGGTGATGTAATGTTGGTTTCTACACGCACCACAATGTTATATAAACAGTGATGTAATGTTGGTTTCTACACGCACCACAATGTTATAAAAACAGTGATGTAATGTTGGTTTCTACACGCACCACAATTATAAAAACGGTGATGTAATGTTGGTTTATACACGCACTACAATGTTATAAAAACAGTTATGTAATGTTGGTTTATACACGCACCACAATGTTATAAAAACAGTAATGTAATGTTGGTTTCTACACGCACCACAATGTTATAAAAACAATGATGTAATGTTTGTTTCTACATCCACCACAATGTTATAAAAACAGTGATGTAATGTTGGTTTCTACACGCACCACAATGTTATAAAAACGGTGATGTAATGTTAGTTACTACATCCACCACAATGTTATAAAAACGGTGATGTAATGTTGGTTTCTACACGCACCACAATGTTATAAAAACAGCGATGTAATGTTAGTTTCCACACGCACCACAATGTTATAAAAACGGTGATGTAATGTTGGTTTCTACACGCACCACAATGTTATAAAAACAGTGATGTAATGTTGGTTTCTACACGCACCACAAAGTTATAAAAACAGTGATGTAATTTGGTTTCTACACGCACCACAATGTTATAAAAATAGTGATGTAATGTTGGTTTCTACACGCACCACAATGTTATAGAAACAGTGATGTAATGTTGGTTCCTACACGCACCACAATGTTATAAAAACGGTGATGTAATGTTGGTTTCTACACGCACACAATGTTATAAAAACGGTGATGTAATGTTGGTTTCTACACGCACCACAATGTTATAAAAACGGTGATGTAATGTTGGTTTCTGCACGCACCACAATGTTATAAAAACAGTGATGTAATGTTGGTTTCTACACGCACCATTTTGTTATAAAAACAGGGATGTAATGTTGGTTTCTACACGCACCACAATGTTATAAAAACATTGATGTAATGTTCGTTTCTACACGTACCACAATGATATAAAAACAGTGATGTAATGTTGGTTTCTACACGCACCACAATGTTATAAAAACAGCGATGTAATGTCGGTTTCTACATGCACCACAATGATATAAAAACAGTGATGTAATGTTGGTTTCTACACGCACCACAATGTTATAAAAACAATGATGTAATGTTTGTTTCTACATCCACCACAATGTTATAAAAACGGTGATGTAATGTTGGTTTCTACACGCACCACAATGTTATATAAACAGTGATGTAATGTTGGTTTCTACACACACCACAACGTTATAAAAACGGTGATGTAATGTTGGTTTCTACACGCACCACAATGTTATAAAAACGGTGATGTAATGTTAGTTACTACATCCACCACAATGTTATAAAAACGGTGATGTAATGTTGGTTTCTACATGCACCACAATGTTATAAAAACAGTGATGTAATGTTAGTTTCCACACGCATCACAATGTTATAAAAACGGTGATGTAATGTTGGTTTCTACACGCACCACAATGTTATAAAAACAGTGATGTAATGTTGGTTTCTACACGCACCACAATGTTATAAAAACAGTGATGTAATGTTGGTTTCTACACGCACCACAATGTTATAAAAATAGTGATGTAATGTTGGTTTCTACACGCACCACAATGTTATAGAAACAGTGATGTAATGTTGGTTTCTACACGCACCACAATGATACAAAAACGGTGATGTAATGTTGGTTTCTACACGCACCACAATGTTATAAAAACGGTGATGTAATGTTGGTTTCTACACACACCACAATGTTATAAAAACAGTGATGTAATGTTGGTTCCTACACACACCACAATGTTATAAAAAAGTGATGTAATATTGGTTTCTACATGCACCACAATGTTATAAAAACGGTGATGTAATATTGGTTCCTATACACACCACAATGTTATAAAAACAGTGATGTAATGATGGTTTCTACATGCACCACAATGTTATAAAAACGGTGATGTAATGTTGGTTTCTACACGCACCACAATGTTATAAAAACAGTCATGTAATGTTGGTTTCTAGACACACCACAATGTTATAAAAACAGTCATGTAATGTTGGTTTCTACACACACCACAATGTTATAAAAACGGTGATGTAATGTTGGTTAATACACGCACCACAATGTTATAAAAAGAGTGATGTAATGTTGGTTCCTACACGCACCACAATGTTATAAAAACAGTGATGTAATGTTGGTTTCTACATGCACCACAATGTTATAAAAACGGTGATGTAATGTTAGTTTCTACACGCACCACAATGATATAAAAACAGTAATGTAATGTTAGTTTCTACACGCACCACAATGTTATAAAAACAGTGATGTAATGTTGGTTCCTACACGCACCACAATGTTATAAAAACAGTGATGTAATGTTGGTTTCTACACGCACACAATGTTATAAAAACGGTGATGTAATGTTGGTTTCTACACGCACCACAATGTTATAAAACAGTGATGTAATGTTGGTTTCTACACGCACCACAATGTTATAAAACGGTGTTGTAATGTTGGTTTCTACACGCACACAATGTTATAAAACGGTGATGTAATGTTGGTTTCTACACGCACCACAATGTTATAAAAACGGTCATGTATGTTGGTTTCTGCACGCACCACAATGTTATAAAAACAGTGATGTAATGTTGGTTTCTACACGCACCATTTTGTTATAAAAACAGGGATGTAATGTTGGTTTCTACACGCACCACAATGTTATAAAAACAGTGATGTAATGTCGGTTTCTACACGCACCACAATGTTATAAAAACAGTGATGTAATGTCGGTTTCTACATGCACCACAATGATATAAAAACATTGATGTAATGTTGGTTTCTACACGCACCACAATGTTATAAAAACAGTGATGTAATGTTGGTTTCTACATGCACCACAATGTTATAAAAACGGTGATGTAATGTTGGTTTCTACATGCACCACAATGTTATAAAAACAGTGATGTAATGTTAGTTTCCACATGCACCACAATGTTATAAAAACGGTGATGTAATGTTGGTTTCTACACGCACCACAATGTTATAAAACAGTGATGTAATGTTGGTTTCTACACGCACCACAATGTTATAGAAACAGTGATGTAATGTTGGTTTCTACACGCACCACAATTATATAAAAACAGTGATGTAATGTTGGTTTCTACACGCACCACAATGTTATAAAAACAATGATGTAATGTTGGTTTCTACATCCACCACAATGTTGTACAAACGGTGATGTAATGTTGGTTTCTACACGCATCACAATGTTATAAAAACAGTGATGTAATGTTGGTTTCTACACGCACCACAATGTTATAAAAACAGTGATGTAATGTTGGTTCCTACACGCACCACAATGTTATAAAAACAATGATGTAATGTTGGTTTCTACATCCACCACAATGTTGTACAAACGGTGATGTAATGTTGGTTTCTACACGCATCACAATGTTATAAAACAGTGATGTAATGTTGGTTTCTACACGCACCACAATGTTATAAAAAACAATGATGTAATGTTGGTTTCTACATCCACCACAATGTTGTACAAACGGTGATGTAATGTTGGTTTCTACACGCATCACAATGTTATAAAAACAGTGATGTAATGTTGGTTTCTACACGCACCACAATGTTATAAAAACAGTGATGTAATGTTGGTTCCTACACGCACCACAATGTTATAAAAACAGTCATGTAATGTTGGTTTCTACATACACCACAATGTTATACAAACGGTGATGTAATGTTGGTTTCTACACGCACCACAATGTTATAAAAACAGTGATGTAATGTTAGTTTCTACACGCACCACAATGTTATAAAAACAGTGATGTAATGTTGGTTCCTACACGCACCACAATGTAATGAAACAGTGATGTAATGTTGGTTTCTACATGCACCACAATGTTATAAAAACGGTGATGTAATGTTGGTTTCTACTCGCACCACAATGTTACAAAAACAGTGATGTAATGTTGGTTTCTACACGCACCACAATATGATAAAAACAGTGATGTAATGTTGGTTTCTACACGCACCACAATGTTATAAAAACAGTGATGTAATGTTGGTTTCTACACGCACCACAATGTTATAAAAACAGCGATGTAATGTTGGTTTCTTTACGCACCACAATATGATAAAAACAGTGATGTAATGTTGGTTTCTACACGCACCACAATGTTATAAAAACAGTGATGTAATGTTGGTTTCTACACGCACCACAATGTTATGAAAACAGTGATGTAATGTTGGTTTCTACATGCACCACAATGTTATAAAAACAGTGATGTAATGTTGGTTCCTACACGCACCACAATGTAATGAAACAGTGATGTAATGTTGGTTTCTACATGCACCACAATGTTATAAAAACGGTGATGTAATGTTCGTTTCTACACGTACCACAATGATATAAAAACAGTGATGTAATGTTGGTTTCTACACGCACCACAATGTTATAAAAACAGCGATGTAATGTCGGTTTCTACATGCACCACAATGATATAAAAACAGTGATGTAATGTTGGTTTCTACACGCACCACAATGTTATAAAAACAATGATGTAATGTTTGTTTCTACATCCACCACAATGTTATAAAAACGGTGATGTAATGTTGGTTTCTACACGCAACACAATGTTATATAAACAGTGATGTAATGTTGGTTTCTACACACACCACAACGTTATAAAAACGGTGATGTAATGTTGGTTTCTACTCGCACCACAATGTTACAAAAACAGTGATGTAATGTTGGTTTCTACACGCACGACAATGTTATAAAAACGGTGATGTAATGTTGGTTTCTACACGCACCACAATGATACAAAAACGGTGATGTAATGTCGGTTTCTACACGCACCACAATGTTATAAAAACAGTAATGTAATGTTGGTTTCTACATCCACCACAATGTTATAAAAACAGTGATGTAATGTTGGTTTCTACACTCACCACAATGTTATAAAAACGGTGATGTAATATTGGTTTGTACAGCTGTCAGAATAGAATAATATTTCCGGTTTAATTTGTTTGTTTTATCTAACCGACTATACTAACAACAAAACATACAAGTTTCTCAGCCTTAGAATGTTCTAGAATTTACTAAGAAAACAAAAGCTAAAATGTATTCCTTGATTTTCAATACTGTTAGTTCAAACAAAACCATTTTGTTGTCTGGTGTAATTTTAGACGGATGTTCATAATTTTGATTCAAACTAACATCAGATTATTTACTTCGCTCTGACACAGGCTGTTCAGTAGTTTCTTTTTGTTAGTTCTTTTCTCTGACACAGGCTGTTCAGTAGTTTCTTTTTGTTAGTTCTGTAGGGCTGGTAATAAAACTACGTACCCAACAAACACCGAAGATTATGTAACGATTCTAATCAAAATAAAACTGTTTCATGTTAAACAACGTGTTTAACACTTTAACGTTTAAATAAAAAATAAATATTTAACGTAATGAATCTAGACGTCAGTGTCGAATGTGCTGTTTTTCCTGTTTCATCACAATCTTCAATTTTATTAAGTATGTGTGTGTGCGTGTGTGTGTGTGAAACTTTTTTATACGGGCGAGAAACAAAGTCACAAGACAGAAGTAAAACTGGGAGGAAAAGGACAGAACTGTTCGAATAGTAAGAACATTTATGAGATAATGTTCAAGTAACTTATGCCCCCTGGGGCATGCCCATACAAGGGTCATTGACCTCAGTCATTCACACGGGCAATAAGGAAGAGAATCTAATACAGCTTTTAAAAAAAATATAGCTTGTGTTGGCTTTAAGATAGTACAGGGGCACTGTCTCCTAGTTTAATACCCATATGTAATTTATCTCCGTTGTAGTTCGTTTAGGAGACACTCACACACTACGGTGTCGCTCACTTTGTACTTTTAACATCTTTATTTATTTCGAACTTTTCCACAAAGCTACGGAAGAAATACGTGCGCACAACGGTCCCTAATTTTGATAGGTTAGAGGAAGAGCAGTCAGTGAGCAACATCTTGAACCAATAGTGGAATTAGGCCGCCCATTTTTATAGCGTATCCACGTTCCCAAAGTCCATAACCTTTGGACTTACAGTTCAAGCATGATAAAAAATAAGCCACGCCCAACCGAAAATCTTATATAGTGCTGACCACAAATATGTGATAACGAGAAACCGAAGTTGTTTTTTTCTCGCCGATGACTGTTGAAGGATATATCGTATCGGTTTCTACACACATCCCATGGTAACAGTAGAAAGATACATCTTATAAAATCTGCCAAGAAATAAACAACTCGACAAAATCATTTCAGTTCCTGAATATTATGCAGATAATTTGAACTGTTTGAAGTAAAATAATAGCCTGCTCTCACAAATGATGAAGATAATTTGTGTTGTTTAGAAACATGCTGTTCTGCCTGAGGTTGTAATAAATATTTTGTGTTCAATATTATTCTCTATTTTTTAATTTGTACAGATGAAACGACGGATTTCATGAAGCTTCTGTATACTGTGATAACATTATAAACTTCTATTACATAAGGCTTACCTAGCAGTAAAAATACGAAAGTCCAACAAATTGGACTTTTATAATAAGTCCTTATCTTTCTTATTTAGGTTTCCTTATAACTCCATGTATTGTAACATCCTGTACAAAAACAGACAACATTAACTAAAATGTTGAACATTATGAGCCCCATCTAGTAACAATAATTTAAATTATTCTTTTATTTAAAATACAATTGTACAAAGGAAAACTACACATTCGATAAGAAACAACAAACGTATTTCAACAGAAGAATTTATTTTATTACCAAACAGTAATGAATGTTTCTACCACACCTCAACATCCATCTATTTGGAAATACCAAGTGATACAGATGGCACAGAAATAAAGGAACAACCCCTGGCGTTCTCGTAAAGATTTTAACATGAGAGGTTGTCTTACTCTGTGGCCCCCAGACTCACCCTCAGACCAGAAACTGTGAGTTGACTTTATAATCACATAACCAGCTCTGAATGGCATGTTATGGAAGTAAGTAAATACAGTTTGCTTATTTAAGATTAATTTCTCCAGACACTAACACAGGATCTGGGCTCTTTGGTTGGAGCGTTTACAGTTATTTATGAAGGGTCATTGTTCTTAATGGCTTGTTAAAACTTATCATAACCTGGTCACGTGAATCAACTACAACAACAACCCACACACATATCAGATGAGTACTAAGTTTATTCTCACACGGTTCATGCATGGTTTACCCTTATGTATTGAAATATAATAATTGAATTTCCGTCCATACACGCAACGAGATTAGATAAACAAACAGACCGCGCGTTAGGCTTGAGCCAGGAACTTTAGGCAAACAACTCATGTTTGCGTTCATCGTTAGGTTACAGAAGGAATTCTAAAATATATTTAATATGTTCCACTAAACTATGAATCCGTGATTCAACGGTTTACTTTCCGTTGCCTCAAAATCACTCTCCGTGCTTTGACGTGATGTTGGGGCGTTATAAGTTTCGGTCAATCTTCCTATTCTTTGGTAAAGAGTAGCCAAAGAGTTGGCGGTGAGTGGTGATGACTAGTTGCCTTCTCTCTAGTTTTACACTGCTAAATTAAGGACAGCTAGTGCAGATAGCCCTCGTGTAGCTTTGCACGAAATTCAAAACAAACAAACAAACCCTAAGCAGCTTTTCGTCACCCTTCATATCGTGACAGATTGACCTTTAAGTGTCTGTTGCTTGCGAAAGCTAGTTGGACATGTTTCACTGGAGTTTTATTGAATGTTCCGTAAGTCCGTGAAATAACAGAAAAGCGTGGAATTCCAAGTTAAATTCCTTGCTAATTTAATCAATCTTTCTTTGAAATATACTGATTTAAATATATTTTACTGGCTCAGTCAGTTTATAACACGAACTTTCAGCTTAAACTTACTTGGCTAATATTAGTTATTACACACAATCCTTATTTGTTTGTTACTTTAAATCTTTTCTTGGTACAGTAAGATATAATTCCATAAACTAACATACGGACAGAATCAGTTGTTTTTCTTCTGTGAGTAGGTCAAACAGAACCTTTAACGTCATAGTATGTTTAGAAAATAACTGAGCATTATTATTTAAACAACTGGTTGATTTCTCTAGTATGGAAATATTTATAACCTCCAAGAAACATCGTTGCGTCTCGTTTCGTTGTAAGCATCCAGTTAGGCCTAGGGATTTTTAAAAACAACATGTATATTTCCATTCAAAGCACCAGCTTTGAACGTCCATCAGAGGAAAGTACCTGAATTTTTTTTTAGTTTTTAGAAGTAGATAACATACAAACTGTGACACGCCCAGATAGATGAACATGTAATTCATGAGTAACGCGCTGGAACTATTTGACCAGTTTGTTTGTTTTTCTGTAATTTAGCGCAAAGCTACAGGAGGGCTATATGCGCTATCAATCCCTAATTTAAACTAAAGGTAAGGCAGCTACTCATCATAACCCACCGCCAACTCTTGGGCTACTCTTTGACAGATTGACCGTCTGAAGGTACGAGCATGTTTGGTGTGATAGGAATTCAAACCCTCGGATTACGAGTCAAGCGCCCTAACTAACCTGGCCATGCCGGACCTGCCGGAAAAGAAACGAACTTGTATTTTGTGTCTTCTGGTGATACTTGATTTGTGTATTTACTTCTTGTTGACAAAACCCCACTTGGAATAAAATGTATCTCAGAACGGCTGGTATTGGTATTAACACTTTTATTGATAAGGAGAAAACAACGTTCCATCACATACATGTTATGTATTTACTGCCACCCAACGAGACAGAGATGAGTCATCTACGGACTTACACCGCTAATTCTGGGGCTTGATTACCCGTAAGCATAATGGATACCTCAGTTTAGGTTTCCTCTACAAATACAACTTATTCAACATGCGCACGTATATAAATAAATTTGTGAAACCATTAATTTATCACATAAGTTTTGTGTCACTACACATACGGATAAAATCCGTTCACGTGTTTGTTTGAAGAAAAGCGCAAAGCTGCACGATGGGCTACAGGTACTCTGCCCACCACGGGTATCGAAACTCGGTTTCTAACGTTGTACGTCCACAGACAAACACCGCTGTGCCACTGGAGGTGGGAAAATTATCTCAAATTTAATACAATTCACCTTTATGTGTCATGGATATAAAAAACAAACTTAATCGTTGTCTCAAAATGTATCGAGAATTCTAATCAAAACACCTGTGTTTGAGATTAAAGTAATCTTATTAACAAGTTAAAACAGTAGATTCATTATTTTATAACAGCTACAGAACTAAGCGAATAGAAACGATCGTTTGGATATTAAACAACAATTTCAAGAAATAAATCCCGAACGCACCAAGCATGCTCGCCCTCCCAGCCGTGGGGCGTTATAATGGCACGGTCAATCCCTCTATTCGTTGGTAAAAGAGTAGCCCAAGAGTTGGCGGTGGGTAGTGGTGAATAGCTGCCTTCCCTCTAGTCTTACACTGCTAAATTAGGGACGGCTAGCACAGATAGCCCTCGTGTATCTTTGCGCGAAATTGAAAAACAAACAAAACAACAACAACAAGGAATAAAAATCCATTAACAAACGACAAATTTCATTTGTGTACAGAAAAACCAGATTTTGTCCTTAAGAACTGAGTGCTTTGAAACATACACAAGGCGGAACCAGAGCAGTTTAAAGTGATATTTGGTAAATTTTCGCTTAAAAAAGAAACAACTATTACTGTTCATTATGGCTCGTCTTTAAATATGTTATTTTACTATCTACGGGCTTCTGAGTCCGTTTTACTTGACCATACAATAACCTAAATGAATTTAATGTGTAAATAAATACTATCATGACATTTCGTGGAGTTAATTATTCAATATTATAAAGCGGACCACCTGTATAATAACTAACTGCACGTGTATGTTTAAGATTTCTTTAACAATGCTATTTTATTGTTCAGGTAATTAGTTTCATATTTTTTGACGTGTATACTACGCACGCCATCTATAGGAGAAATATGTGAAAACCAACATCTATTGTTCACAACTGCAGCGTTTCCAAAATTTTTTTGGGTTTTTTTTTTTGTCATTTACACCCACTACCCCTTACATAAATATGTTTTTTTTTCGCGCGACCCTTTTTAAACGAGTTAAATGACAAGATGTGATATGCGGATACTCATTAAAATGCTATATCTTTTGTAGTAATTAATAACTTTGGTATTAATAAAACTATATTTAAACGTAATTTCCTTAATCGCTCGCGCCACTGAAGGGACGTGCCCCAAACTTTAGTGAAACGCTGTAGAATAGTGTACTACGCAAGCCACCTATAGGAGAAATGCATAAACACAAACACATTATTTGCCATAATATACCATCCTTCTCATCTGGACAAAATATACCAATACTGAGTAACTAAAGTAGGGTCACGCTCATGGACCAGAGTAGTCTTGTGGTTGGTACATCTGAACTGTGTATCAGTGGGTTCATGGTTCACGTCCCGTTGTCGCAAATCCCTTTGGGATGGTGCGAGTTCTTTAAAAGCATCAATTAAAACCACGTTTTCGTTCGTACAGGACTAGCACAATTTGTTTTGTTTTTTTTTTAATTTCGCGCAAAGCTACACTAAGGCTATCTGCGCTAGCCGTTTAAGACTAGAGGAAGGCAACTAGTCATTATCGCCCACCGCCAACTCTTGGGCTACTCTTTTACCAACGAATAGTGAGATTGACCGTCACATTATAACGCCCCCACGGCTGAAATGGCAAGCATTTTTAGTGTGACGGGGATTCAAACCCGCGACCCTCGGATTATGAGTTCAGTGCCTTATCCACCTAACAGCACAATTTGACGAAGTTTCTACGTCATCCTAATCTGTATGTTCAGAATTAGTCCGACGTGACTCAGAGCGAAACTTTCGTGTAAAACAAATGCAGTGTGAGTAGGTGTGGCTTATCTGGGTTCCTAAAAAAAATAAAAAATCACCAGATGACAAAATAAAAATTATATACCGGGTATAATTAATTGTGAGCTTAACAAGAATTATACGAAGAAAGTTATATTAATGAGCATTCTGTGAAATTAGAAGTCAAAGGAGAGATGCATTTACACAAATATAACAATACTGTTTGTTTCTTTGGACGTTTTTACCAACAATACTGTTTGTTTCTTTGGACGTTTTTACCAACAATACTGTTTGTTTCTTTGGACGTTTTTACCAACAATACTGTTTGTTTCTTTGGACGTTTTTACCAACAATACTGTTTGTTTCTTTGGACGTTTTAACCAACAATACTGTTTGTTTCTTTGGACGTTTTTACCAACAATACTGTTTGTTTCTTTGGACGTTTTTACCAACAATACTGTTTGTTTCTTTGGACGTTTTTACCAAGAATACTGTTTGTTTCTTTGGACGTTTTTACCAACAATACTATTTGTTTCTTTGGACGTTTTTACCAACAATACTGTTTGTTTCTTTGGACTTTTTACCAACAATACTGTTTGTTTCTTTGGACTTTTTACCACTACTTCGTCCCATTTAGGTGGATCCTTACCAATTCTGGCATAAATGTTTGTTGGGTCCAAAGATAGTGCAAACACGCGGTTTCACGTTTTGTGTTTTCAAGTTTTTGTGGGTGTTTTTTTACAACTACATACATTCGTGCCCTAAGATAACCTTTCTTTAATAATGAATTTACATAACTTCTGTCCAGGGAACGGATATTCCAGCTGGTGTGTAATAAAATCTCAACTGTATCATGCCTGTCGTATTTCAATGCCGACGAGGCCTTTTGCTTAATACTCATCCGGCCATATGGGAGTCTACAAATATAGCAGGCATGGGCAGGGGGTTAAGGCACTCGATTCGTAATCTGAGGGTCGTGGATTCGAATACCCGTCACACCAAACATTCTCGCCCTTTCAGCCGTGAGGGCGTTATAATGTTTCGGTCATTCCCACTATTCGTTAGTAAAAGAGTAGCCCAAGAGTTGGCGATCGGCGGTGATGACAAGCTGTCTTCCCTCTAGTCTTACACTGCTAAATTAGGGACGGCTAGCGCAGATAGCCCTCGTGTCGCTTTGCGCGAAATTCAAAACAAACCAAAACCAAACAAACATAGTAATGGTCTGGACGCCATCTATATCACCGATAGCATGAAGTGTAATGATACTTTTGGTTACGTTTATCATGTTGGTAACAGTGGAAGTTCCACTTGTATGTCCAATGTAAGCACAGCACTCGACATACATTTTACCAAACAGTTACATTAAACAGTTACAGACTGTACTCCTCGAATGAAATCCACATTTTTAGTTCAAATAAAGTTGAGTATAAATTATATAATTATAGAAAATAATAGTTTAACAATATATGTACAACAATAAAGTGGTTGTTAATTAAACACAAAGGTGGACAATAAGCTATCTGTTAACTGCTGAAGATAAACCCAACTTCTAGCGTTGCGTGTCCTGCAAACGACCGCATAACAACAGAAACTAGTCGATTTTATAGCTCGTCGTATCCCCTGCTGGTACAACGGTAAGTCTTCGGATTTACTACTCTAAAATTAGAAGTTCGATCCCCCTCGGTGGACTCAGCAGATGGCCCAATGAGGCTTTACTATAAGAAAAAAACACACACACACACACAGGTCTTTGGACATTACTTAAAATAATACAGTTTAACTGTAGTGATCCGATGCTTTGAACCCGGTAGGGACTCAACTAGAACAATGAAACCCTAGAAACCACCAGTCATAACTTACCTGTGGTAAAGAGAACGACCGCCTTCAGACAGCTGTACTCGGCGGCGTCAACGTGAAGAGCCTTCAACTTCTCCACTTGTTCCTGGAATATTCGGATGTGGTCCATGAACGCTACCACGTGGTCCGCGGCCATAGGTGAAGCGTGTAGTCCAGCGGCAGCCAGTAAAGGCGCCACGTGTAAGGGCATGGAGCACTGAGACGCGTTCAACACGAAGAGCTCACTCCAGACGAGTCGGAGGAGAGCTACCTGATCGGTTATTTGGAGATCGGGAAAAAACGGAATGTTTCTCGCCCACTCTACAGCACTGAACAGCAGGCGAGCGGCTAGTTCACAAATATTATCAATACTCATGATGTTGTTAGACTGCATGCACTGACCGTACCGAGAAGGCTCGTAAGGTTCTGCTCTCAGGAGGAGAGAGATAAAACTGGACAGGTAAGAATGACCGTTCACAGAGTCTCCATTGGTCAGAGCCATCTGTCCAGGAAGAGCATGTTGTGTTGACGGAAGCCGTCCTCGTTGAACAGCTGAAAAAAGTGTTATGTTCGGTAAGTAACAAAAATGAGTCCAAGTTAGAGCACAAAAATTTTTAAAAATAAAATGCAGCTACGAACAGCATCACAACACCAGCTAACCACCATTAAACAAACTTCACTGTTGTTACAGCGAACTTTCAATAACAACAGCATAATCTGAACGTTGTTAAACTCGTATCTTTCAACAGCACACATTAACATTTAATAAGAAGAAATCAAAACACACAACTTTCAGCAGCATCACAACAATACGTGTTGAACATTGTTAAACATACAACTTTCAGCAGCATCACAACACTACGTGTTGAACATTGTTAAACACACAACTTTCAGCAGCATCACAACAATACGTGTTGAACATTGTTAAACATACAACTTTTAGCAATATGTGTTGAACATTGTTAAACATACAACTTTTAGCAATATGTGTTGAACATTGTTAAACATACAACTTTTAGCAATATGTGTTGAACATTGTTAAACATACAACTTTTAGCAATATGTGTTGAACATTGTTAAACATACAACTTTTAGCAATATGTGTTGAACATTGTTAAACATACAACTTTTAGCAATATGTGTTGAACATTGTTAAACACACAACTTTCAGCAGCATCACAACAATACGTGTTGAACATTGTTAAACATACAACTTTCAGCAGCATCACAACAATACGTGTTGAACATTGTTAAACACACAACTTTCAGCAGCATCACAACAATACGTGTTGAACATTGTTAAACATACAACTTTTAGCAATATGTGTTAAACACACAACTTTCAGCAGCATCACAACAATACGTGTTGAACATTGTTAAACATACAACTTTTAGCAATATGTGTTGAACAGTGTTAAACGCGAAACTTTTAGTAGCAACCTCAACAGGTTATATTGGATATTGTTAAACAATTTTCAATAGCAACACGTCAACTAATTGACGTAAAATAATACATAGTTTGTGTTTTGATTGTATAATTAATATTTTTCGGCAAATGCATCTGATTTATAATTGATGGTTGTATAGGAAAGTTGTAACATATCATAATTATTCTTTTATATCTCGGGGTCTGTAAGCCGGCATTTATTATTTTTATTATATTTTAGTATTACACAAGTAAGGTAGAATATATTATGTGCATCTTACTATGATTAAGGATTATACAGGTAAGTTACAATAATTTATGTGTAGTCTACTGTTCATTAGTGTTTGGTACATCACTTAGGATATCTAATGGGTTTTTTTTATAAATTAGGGTTAAGGAGGTAAGCTACAATATTTGTTTATTTTATTGTAATTTAGGGTTAAGTAAGCAAGCTACAATATTTAACGTTTATTTTATTGTAAATTAGGGTTAAGCAGGTAAACTACAATATTTAACTTTATTTTATTGTAAATTAGGGTTAAACAGGTAAACTACAATATTTAAAGTTTATTTTATTGTAAATTAGGGTTAAGCAGATAAACTACATTATATTAAAGGTTTATTTTATTGTAAATTAGGGTTAAGCAGGTAAACTACAATATTTAACGTTTATTTTATTGTAAATTAGGGTTAAGCAGGTAAACTACAATATTTAACGTTTATTTTATTGTAAATTAGGGCTGTACAGAAGATTTTATATAATTCGTGGTATTTTTTACTTTTACTTACTTATTCAAAAGAATGAACTGTTAACTTTTGTTTTCCATTTTCCACAGTAAAATAACATATACCATACTGTGTCTGGACACGAAAAGGAGCTAACGAGATATAAAATGCATAATTAATTATAAGTATCGAAAATCGTGTTTACACGTACGTTATTTCAAGTTATTTTCTATAGCTCGACCCTGTTAGTTACGTAGGTTAGTCTTAGCATAAATGTGCGCCCCAGGTGATTCGAGTTGGCCTTAATTATATCACAAACTGACCAAGGGCGTGGTGTTAGAGTTAGAGAAAAGCAAGCTAACCTGGGAACCTACCCTCCCTACGCATGCCCATCTTGAGACACTTTTTGAGGCGGCAGTATTGGCACTGGTTACGGTGATGTTGGTCAACCGGGCAGTTCCTAGTTCCGCGACAAGTGTAGGTCAGGTTTCGTCTGACACTCCTCTTAAAGAAAGACTTGCAACCCTCGCATGTGAACTGGCCGTAGTGTTTACCACTGCTCTTGTCCCCACACACCACACATTCCAAGTGCTGGAGGTTTTTGTCCGCATTCTGAGATGTTGTATTAGGTGCAGCGAGTGCCGTTGGAGTATGTGGAGTTAGGCCAGCTTCGGTAACTGTAGGTCCCTCGTTCGGTGGCGGCTCTCTCCAAGAAGCTACCGTCAATGCCATAACTGAAGACACACAACTTAATCCTCGGAAATATAAATTTTTTGTTCGGTTTGTTTCCCCATAGAAGCACGCTGGGACGGGTAGAGGGAAATGTAAGGCTTAGCTCACACGACTTCTCACCGCCGGTACTCCGCGATGTCCTCACACAGCCAGAGCAAACGTACAACTGGGAATTCGAATCAGCTGCATTCCAAGAAGGGAGGGAAACTGCACGTGAACTTGGGCCAGAGCCTCGCGCTTCAGCAGCTGGACGGACTTCCCAGGTCGTGAATTACCGCATAATAGTTGGTGTTTGCGTTGTCATGGCGACTTTACCGTATATGGATATGGTGTCGTCAGAGTTCAACAAGCCTATTAGTAAGAAACAATCTTTCTCTACCCTGGAGGTAATCGAACCACAACTAGGGAAAATAATCAACTGCCTCCTCATTGGTCAGATTACTTGTGTCTAATTTAAAGGTTGTTAAATTCCAGTACTGCCTTACGCTCATTCAGGTGGCTAAAATAACCAATCACAGCCACTAAAACGATGACCAGAGTCAGTAAATGTGGGATTCGGTAAGTGTGAGAAAAGGGCTGGAACAAATCTCAGAGTCCGTTACTGCATGTAGAGACCACTAGGGTTGAAGTGTAGCCTGACGAGACACAAACACAATTCGCTATTCTATAATACTAGTACCACTAGGGTTGAAGTGTAGCCTGACGAGACACAAACACAATTCGCTATTCTATAATACTAGTACCACTAGGGTTGAAGTGTAGCCTGACGAGGCACAAACACAATTCGCTATTCTATAATACTAGTACCACTAGGGTTGAAGTGTAGCCTGACGAGGCACAAACACAATTCGCTATTCTATAATACTAGTACCACTAGGGTTGAAGTGTAGCCTGACGGGGCACAAACACAATTCGCTATTCTATAATACTAGTACCACTAGGGTTGAAGTGTAGCCTTACGAGGCACAAACACAATTCGCTATTCTATAATACTAGTTTGTTATATATCGCTTTCGGACAGAAAAGAGGACACGACCTGGATCTGAATGGTCGTAATAGCCTCGTGCCACGCGACGTAACCATCATTTTTGTGTAACACCTCAAGGTTAAGCTAATCTTACGTATTCTACCCCAACATCTAACACTACGTGTATCTGTGATCTTATGGTTACTGAGATGGCGCTGTAAGAGCACCGAGACATTAAGTATATTTTAACATTCTAATAAAAGAAATAGCGTAATATTAATATGTGACTGGCTGCAAAATGAGCGGGTAAATAACGTCATCGCTTCATAGTAATTTCGTTAACAGCACGTGGGTTCATATCTCACACTTGTTAGACCGTTATGGAACAGTAGATATTTCAATTTATTGTCATCTTTAACCTCTGTATAATACGTACGTTTAAAGATAAATAAAATCACCTCCAGAGTGTTACGATCTAAAGACACAGGTTGCGGTTTTAGTTACGTTTGTAAAAATGACTCATTTTAATACACATCAGCCTATGAAAAACTTTCCACTTACGAAAATATCAAAAGTATTTGAGAATTTAAGGCTGAAAAGAAACGCTGTAAAAAGACGTTTCAAACTGAATCTTTTGAACTTATAAAGAAACGACTGAATCCGCCTGTTATTGTTTACAATCAGAACGTAAGAAGGAAATTATAAACTGGTTAGTCTTAGAAAAACTTTCGAAACATCCTAACTGTCGCCGATCATTTCAGCCAGATCTCTCGTGCTACGTTCCCATAGGCCTAAACCCGTGGCTATACTACGTTACCATATTGTTTTGGTCTAAAGTGTTTTGTTATTACTATTTTTGTAATTGTAATTATATAACAATAGGCCGACTGGTAAGAGTCGTTGTTTGTTGTACTGTTGGAATGACGTATTTGGTTTGTTTTGAATTTCGCGCAAAAGGGTTATCTGCTCTAACCGTCCCTAATTTAGCAGTGTAAGACCAGAGGGAAGGCAGCTAGTTATCACTACCCACCGCTACCTCTTGGGCTACTCTTTTACCAACGAATAGTGGGATTGACCGTCACATTATAACGCCCCCACGGCTGAAAGGGCAAGCATGTTTGGCGCGACGGGGATGCGAACCCGCGACCCTCAGTTTATGAGTCGAGTGTCTTAACCACCTAGCCATGCCGGGCCTTGAATTACGTAGTAAACACAATATCACCCGAGAAACCTTCAATTAGACTTTTAACTTCTTTGTTTGTTTATTATTAAAAGCACAAAGCTATATCTGTGATATGCCCATCACGGGTATCGAACTACAAATTTTAGCAAAATTTTAGCTACAAGACTTTCCGCTGAACCATTTGAGCCAATAAACAGCAGCGAGTCGGTTAAAATCAGTAAGGGTTAAATAAAACAAGAACCCAGGGAATAACTCACTGATATCCAGTGGGTACCCCGCTAGTACAGCAGGAAGTCTACGGATTTACAACGTTAAAATCAAGGGTTCGATTCCCATCGGTGAGCTCAGCAGATAGCCCAAAGTGGCTTTGCTAAATGATAAAAACACACACACGGTATCCAGTGGTTAAGATATTGTTTAACTTGCATGTAAATGATTAACAACAAACGGTGAAAAGTTTACTAGGGAAAGATTAAAAGTTAGGTCAGAGGTTAGGTCAGAGTAAAGGTTAAAACTTTAAATTCTAGACAAATCTGAAGCGCCATAGTTTTTTCTATAGGAATTACGAACCTTTAAAAATATTCGTTGTATTTACATTTCTTCGCTAGATCGAGATCACAGGTTATTTGGGTTATCGGCATGAAGCAAAATGGTAAAACCTCAATTCTTCATTTCGTTTAGCGTCAGTGTGGCCCGGCATGGCCAGGTGGTTAAGGCACTCGACTCGTAATCCGAGGGTCGCGGGTTTGAATCCCCGTCACACCAAACATGCTCGCCCTTTCAGCCGTGAGGACGTTATAATGTAAAGATCAATCCCACTATCGTTGGTAAAAGAGTAGCCCAAGAGTTGGCGGTGGGTGGTGTTGACTAGCTGCCTTCCCTCTAGTCTTACACAACTAAATTAGGGACGGCTCGCGCGGATAGCCCTCGCATAGCTTTGCGCAAAATTCAAAAAACAAACAAACAAAAGCATCAATGTGCCACATGACTCTAGTAGATGATGACGAAACTAACAAACTCCGTGTGTGTGTGTAGCGAGGATAGACGAATATTCGCACAAGGCAGCTCCTGTGTGGGTTTGAAACGTGACTATATCATCTCCTTCAACGAGTCTAAGGTCCGCTTCAGTTGTTGGACCAGTTTTCATGTTTCTCCTAGCGGCTGTTCAAGAGTTTCTTTGTACAGGTGCATCCAGCGCCCTCGGGCCACACATTCAGGAAATTTGGTTTTAAAACAAGTCTTTCAAGTGGCATTCCTGATGCGAGCGAAAGACAGACGAAAAAATGTATTGTATGTGTGTGTGTGTGTGGTAGACGTTTTAAAGTATTACACCACAATTTCATATTAAGGGACTTTCGTGGACTAGTCACCTTCCACAACTAGGAAAAGTAAATTTTGTTATGCTGTACTGTAAACCTACTGTTCTTGTGACTTGTTCTCCTAGAAAAACAAAACCACTAATGTAGAAATACAAGTTTCCTTTGCATATGAAAGTTGCACTAATTATGCTCTGTACGATTCAGAATTTCAATGATAGCACTAATTATGCTCTGTACGATTCAGAATTTCAATGATAGCACTAATTATGCTCTGTACGATTCAGAATTTCAATGATAGCACTAATTATGCTCTGTACGATTCAGAATTTCAATGATAGGTCCAATACAAACACTGTTCCCGCTTACCAGTTGCTGGTCATCTATTTTCATTTCTCATTTTTCCACGATTCTATCAAAATGTATTTGTTCTTTGTATAAATATCGACTTACAATCACCACAAATTACCACCAACTCTGAATTTTCAAATTACCGAGTTGTTCTGTTCACGTGTTCAGATGTCCTTATTTTGTGTTATCTTATGTTATATGATTAATGTGTTTGTTACGAAAGAACAAATCACACCATTTGAATGAGATCGTTTAATTTCTATATAAAATACATAGAACTACCTCAGTTGTAACAATTAGGATTAAAACCAATACTGATTGTATATTTGTTCATATTTCTATATAATTATCTTCATATTATTATGTTAGCAGCGACAACAATCGTACATCCATAAACATTTTGGTAAATTAATTAATATTTTGTATTAAGGATAAAGCCAATAAAGCTATTTGCCGCTGTCCTTAATTATGAACTACTGACCAGATGGAGAGCAGCACCCTTTCATTGACCATCCGAGTTAATATACTCACTGTCACATTTATAACGCAGTTACTGCTCAAAGTGCTTGAAACATTCTGTGGCTTTGCACAGTATCGAATCAGGTTCATCAACTCCGAAGCTCTAACACATGCATGTAGAAATTGTTTAAAGACATGTTTAAAACAAAATATTTATAATCTTAAGGCAACAGATGACAACAAATCAAGCATGGGTGAAGGTAGATTTCTTGGAGCAAGGTACACGGTTATAGTGAAGTAGATATTTTCTATGTTCAATATAAAATGAAATTACATTACAAAATATCTTCATGGTTCAGACAGAAGAGCCACAAACATATAACAATATAACAAAGTACAATATTTATTCAACAGTGAGGTCAATCACTCTGAACTTGTAAAATCTAGAACCTCACAAAAAAATTCAAAGTTTCGTCCTTTATGGAGACATCAATAGAGCGAACGGCTGTAACAGTTTTTGTTGTAAATGTGCATTGAAAACAAATTAATTACGTTTATTTCTCCTGATCTAGAGAGAGATACATATATATTAAAAGGCTAATACATCTGTAACTGATCGAATAAAAAAAAGTGACTCCACATATGAAAACTTACAGTTCCAACACCATACGGAGTTGAATATCTGAATTTAAGATAGTCTGTTTGAGTGTCATGTAACACGAATCTATTACTACCGTATTAATGCAAGCGAAATAACTTCCAGCACTTTAGATGAAGCCCCATGCTAACCGAATATAATAGCTAAAAAAAGAAACTGAAACCTATTATTCTTCATTTCAAAATCTTGAAGTAATAAATCGGGATGATACTGTATTCATATCTCCTGTTGGTATCACATGACAACACGTGGAAACTAAATATCTACTGCCATATGAAGTAAAATATTTTACCTACTATTTAAGAAACAAGTTGTTTTAGTTCAAAGACTTATCTAAAAATTATTATGAATCTAAACCGTGGTTTAAATGGAAACATCTCAAGCTGCGGTGGTAATTAAAAGGTGAAAGGTTATGGATACCAGCCAAAATTTCTTGTTTCAAGGTAGACTCGCGAACTTGTCGGCGCACGTGCAATTTACCCTCAGTACAGGGACAAAACTTCTAACAGAAAATACTAAACTGTAATCACATATTTTATTAGCAACGTCATACACAGAAATAAAACAGTTCCATTAAAAGCAACAAATTAATAACAGGTTGGTTGCTACAACATTACAACAAATACGACGGCTTTACTAACAAGAAAACTTTAAACAACTTATCGGTTACTACAACATTACCAAAAACAAAACGATTTTATTAAGGCAAAAATTTATATTATAAAAGCAGATTTATTCCGATACCAACGAAACTAATATAAAACAACAATTAATGGTTATAGGTTTTGTTTGACAAAACATTTAAGTCGTTTCCTGAGAGATGCTACTCATATTTACATCAAGTTGAAAGAATGTTAGGTCATTATAGTTATGAAGCGATAAGTATACCAATGGTGTTGTGAGCTGTCTTTACCTCAACACAAAATTCCTAAGTTTATATATCATCTTAGGAATATACACAATTGATTTATTAGTGTGAATCGTTCAAGAACAAGTAGTCGAAAAAACTAAAAATAATTTCATAGCCTATTCTATCGTTCGAGTTACCACTGAGATAAGAAACTTATTTCTAGTATTGTGAACAACTTGTTTGGTTAAATAATTCATTAGAAGATAGAAACTTGAGTGATTCATATTCATCAAATTCATAAAAGATTACAGGATCACCGTATGAGTAACAGACGCATATGTTTCTTACATTCCACCACTCTATGAAGTTTTGTGTTCTGTTATTTGGATATTTTTTACGGGATCTTTAGGTTCCGGCCAAATGTTTGCTAATTTGTTGCTGACTGCCAAGTCGCTCGCCTCTTCTTTCGTTGTCAGACTCGGTACTGTTTTGCTACTGGTACACACGCCATCCTAAACGTAACTGAACTTATCCGTCTCATCTTCTCCACCATTTCACTTGATTCGTTTATTTTCTGTTTCTATAAAATCTAACATCATACCGCAAGAAGAATTTAATCATTCTCGAAAATCCTGGGTATTAAAATACTTGTCCTTCAAATGGAAATGTAATAATTCTTTTGTACCAGGTTATTGACAAAGAGTGAAATAAAAGGGAGACAGAAGCGATATTAAAAATAAGAGAGACACAACCTGGTGGCCAAAATCTTAATAAACATAAAGAAAAATATGCATTTTGCGTTGTTAGACTCAACCACTTATTTGAGTAGAGCTTCAAAAGATAAAAATAAGAAAAGGGAAAATAAAAAAATTTTCTAGCATTTAATAGGGAAAATGTGGACACTGTGAAATTAGCCAAAATACTAGCTGGTCAAAAGTTTAAGATGAAAAGAAACGAAGTCCTAAACAGGGTAAAAATGCCCAACAAGAGGTCTCAGTAGTGAGTTGCACGGCCGTCATTGCGAATAACTGCAAACATTCGTTTTGGCATGGTCGATATAAACGTTTGTAGAAGGCTGGTTGGAATGTCATTCCAAGTGGTGAAGATGGCTCCACGAAGATCATGCATTGTTTGGAATTGATGTCCATTTCTACAGACTTCCCTTGCCATCCACCTCCAAAAATTTACAATGAGGCGAACACGCTAGATTGTCTAAACGATTCACGTTATTCGCCACGAAAATTCCTTTGTCCTGCGAGCATTGTGGATTGCAGCGTTGTCCTGCTGAAAGATCCAGTCATTTCCACACAAGCGAGGGCCTTCAGTCAATAAGCATGCTCTCTCCAACATGCCAATGTAGTCAGCTGCCGTTTGACGTCCCTGTATAACCTAAAGCTCCATTGTTCTATGGAAGGAGAAAGCACCCCAAATCAGGATGGAAGCTGATCGTGTCGTGTAGAAAATGTCTCCGTTGGGATATCCTTATAGTGCCAGTAACGTTGGAAGCCATGTTTGGTGCTTCTCAGCAAAGTTTAACCGAGCTGTTTCGTGGTGTGGAAGGAGGCGTGGCCTTTGAAGACGTTTACGGTTTTTAAAGCCTTTCTCTCGTATATGCTGTCTTATTGTTCTTGAGCTGCATTTTGTGTCGTAAGAACCTTAATCTGGTTCGACGATCGGCTGATGTCTTGCCGGACAACCCGTCGAATCCTCCTGCTCAACGCCGGCAAAATTTTCTTGGGCCGACCACTTGAAATTCTCGTTCCGTATCCCTCAGGGTTTTTTAAGATATTTGCAACAGCAGTTTTACTACATCCAATCTCACGTTGAGAGAGACCTTGCTTTTGCAGCTCGACAATTCAGCCATGTTCAAACTCTGTCAACTTTTTAGCCTTTGCCATGTTTTTACCCAATGTAACACAGGAGATGTCAGTGGAAGATGTTGAAAACGCTAATGCTTGAACACAAATTACTAAATTTTGTTACGTGTTTACCGATTAACGCTTCGTTTCAGTACGGTCTTAAACTTTTGACCACCTAGTATTTAGGCTAATTTCATAGCGTTCACATTTTCCCTATTAAATATTAAAAAGTTTTTTATTTTCATTTTTCCTTTTCTTATTTTCATCTTTCGAAGCTCTACTCAAATAAGTGGTTGAATCTAACAACACGAAATTCATATTCTTACTTTACGTTCATTGGCTTTAAGATTTTGGCCAGCAGTGTTTTAGCGTTATTACAAGAGGAATATAAACATTCTTAAGAATAAAAGAGAAATATAAGCCTCTTAAGAGAAGGATACAGGCATTTTATGACAAAGATATACGTATTGTTAAGTGATCGATATAAGCAGTTTTAAGAGAGATATATAATTATAACTAAGAGACCTATGAACATTAAGATTAAAAGGTTATAAACATAACGGGATCGAGACCTGAATCCTCAATTTAATAAAAGTTATAGTAATCATCACGAATCCACATGACATGTGTTTTTAAAACTAGCAATTGTCGATGGGATTCAAAAACTGACTAAAAACAAACATTTTAAAAATTATTTTTAACTGTTTTGCTTTTATATAAACTCTTCATAACTGTTCAGGATATTTCAAAACCCTTCAAAGTTCGTGGCTTTAGGTAGTTCACAAAGTAGCACATTAATTTATACAGTTTCATTTACTCTGAATGACAACAATAAATCTTGAAGGAGTACAAGTTATGTTCTAAAGAAAGTTTTGATACCGTGAATAGGAAATAATGCAACTAAGTTTAGAACTAAAAACAAACAGATTCTTCTTATTTTTCACAGTTCAGTGACTTTCGTTAGGTAGTTGAACCAACGATCGAAATGAGGTTAATGAATGTTTACTTTATGCACAACACATGAACAAAATGAATTGAATTAAGACTAAATGTTCCCTACTCTTTGGATGGGCAGATATGTCACAATGGTTTTATTGGATTTGTCTAGATCGGGGTAAGGGGACAGGTATTAATGTTGTCACGGGAAATGTAACTGCGCTCACTTTGATGTCAAATAAAACAACGATTAACTACAATAGTCTTAGAAACAACAAAGTATCCAGTTAACGATCAGTTACTGGAACGTCTGATGGGAAAACACGAGGAATACGATTAACTGCAATAGTCTTAGAAACAACAAAGTATCCAGTTAACGATCAGTTACTGGAACGTCTGATGGGAAAACACGAGGACAACGATTAACTGCAATAGTCTTAGAAACAACAAAGTATCCAGTTAGTGATCAGTTACTGGAACGTCTGATGGGAAAACACGAGGAATACGATTAACTGCAATAGTCTTAGAAACAACAAAGTATTCAGTTAGTGATCAGTTACTGGAACGTCTGATGGGAAAACACGAGGAATACGATTAACTGCAATAGTCTTAGAAACAACAAAGTATCCATTTAACGATCAGTTACTGGAACGTCTGATGGGAAAACACGAGGACAACGATTAACTGCAATAGTCTTAGAAACAACAAAGTATCCAGTTAACGATCAGTTACTGGAACGTCTGATGGGAAAACACGAGGACAACGATTAACTGCAATAGTCTTAGAAACAACAAAGTATTCAGTTAGTGATCAGTTACTGGAACGTCTGATGGGAAAACACGAGGAATACGATTAACTGCAATAGTCTTAGAAACAACAAAGTATCCATTTAACGATCAGTTACTGGAACGTCTGATGGGAAAACACGAGGACAACGATTAACTGCAATAGTCTTAGAAACAACAAAGTATCCAGTTAGTGTCAGTTACTGGAACGTCTGATGGGAAAACACGAGGACAACGATTAACTGTAATAGTCTTAGAAACAACAAAGTATTCAGTTAGTGATCAGTTACTGGAACGTCTGATTGGAAAACACGAGGACAACGATTAACTGTAATAGTCTTAGAAACAACAAAGTATCCAGTTAGTGTCAGTTACTGGAACGTCTGATGGGAACACGAGGACAACGATTAACTGTAATAGTCTTAGAAACAACAAAGTATCCAGTTAGCGATCAGTTACTGTTACGTCTGATGGGAAAACAAGAGGAATACGATTAACTACAATAGTCTTAGAAACAACAAAGTATCCAGTTAGTGATCAGTTACTGGAACGTCTGATGGGAAAACACGAGGACAACGATTAACTGCAATAGCCTTAGAAACAACAAAGTATCCAGTTAGCGATCAGTTACTGGAACGTCTGATGGGAAAACACGAGGACAACGATTAACTGCAATAGCCTTAGAAACAACAAAGTATCCAGTTAGCGATCAGTTACTGGAACGTCTGATGGGAAAACACGAGGAATACGATTAACTGCAATAGTCTTAGAAACAACAACGTATTCAGTTAATGATCAGTTACTGGAACGTCTGATGGAAAAACACGAGCACAACGATTAACTGCAATAGTCTTAGAAAAAACAAAGTATTCAGTTAGTGTCAGTTACTGGAACGTCTGATGGGAAAATACGAGGACAACGATTAACTGCAATAGCCTTAGAAACAACAAAGTATCCAGTTAGCGATCAGTTACTGGAACGTCTGATGGGAAAACACGAGGACAACGATTAACTGCAATAGTCTTAGAAACAACAAAGTATCCAGTTAGTGTCAGTTACTGGAACGTCTGATGGGAAAACACGAGGACAACGATTAACTGTAATAGTCTTAGAAACAACAAAGTATTCAGTTAGTGATCAGTTACTGGAACGTCTGATTGGAAAACACGAGGACAACGATTAACTGTAATAGTCTTAGAAACAACAAAGTATCCAGTTAGTGTCAGTTACTGGAACGTCTGATGGGAAAACGAGGACAACGATTAACTGTAATAGTCTTAGAAACAACAAAGTATCCAGTTAGCGATCAATTACTGTTACGTCTGATGGGAAAACAAGAGGAATACGATTAACTACAATAGTCTTAGAAACAACAAAGTATCCAGTTAGTGATCAGTTACTGGAACGTCTGATGGGAAAACACGAGGACAACGATTAACTGCAATAGCCTTAGAAACAACAAAGTATCCAGTTAGCGATCAGTTACTGGAACGTCTGATGGGAAAACACGAGGACAACGATTAACTGCAATAGCCTTAGAAACAACAAAGTATCCAGTTAGCGATCAGTTACTGGAACGTCTGATGGGAAAACACGAGGAATACGATTAACTGCAATAGTCTTAGAAACAACAACGTATTCAGTTAATGATCAGTTACTGGAACGTCTGATGGAAAAACACGAGCACAACGATTAACTGCAATAGTCTTAGAAAAAACAAAGTATTCAGTTAGTGTCAGTTACTGGAACGTCTGATGGGAAAATACGAGGACAACGATTAACTGTAATAGTCTTAGAAACAACAAAGTATCCAGTTAGTGTCAGTTACTGGAACGTCTGATGGGAAAACGAGGACAACGATTAACTGTAATAGTCTTAGAAACAACAAAGTATCCAGTTAGCGATCAGTTACTGTTACGTCTGATGGGAAAACAAGAGGAATACGATTAACTACAATAGTCTTAGAAACAACAAAGTATCCAGTTAGTGATCAGTTACTGGAACGTCTGATGGGAAAACACGAGGACAACGATTAACTGCAATAGCCTTAGAAACAACAAAGTATCCAGTTAGCGATCAGTTACTGGAACGTCTGATGGGAAAACACGAGGACAACGATTAACTGCAATAGCCTTAGAAACAACAAAGTATCCAGTTAGCGATCAGTTACTGGAACGTCTGATGGGAAAACACGAGGAATACGATTAACTGCAATAGTCTTAGAAACAACAACGTATTCAGTTAATGATCAGTTACTGGAACGTCTGATGGAAAAACACGAGCACAACGATTAACTGCAATAGTCTTAGAAAAAACAAAGTATTCAGTTAGTGTCAGTTACTGGAACGTCTGATGGGAAAATACGAGGACAACGATTAACTGTAATAGTCTTAGAAACAACAAAGTATCCAGTTAGTGTCAGTTACTGGAACGTCTGATGGGAAAACACGAGGAAAAGGTGACAAGTACGTGACTAACTAGGTAATGCTCCCTTCCCCAGCGCATGTGTGCTGACACCCAACGCTAGAACCTGGGTTTCGATACCCCTTGTAAACAGAGCACGCACAGCATATTATGCAGCTTTGTGCTACACTTGGAGACTGGTAAACGTGGTTTGGATTAATAACATAACACGTAACTGTAATTACGTTTGTGGTCAGTTACTTAGACGAATTACTGTTTATGGTCAGTACGTGACACAAGTATCGGACATTACAATGTGATGAGCTTGTGATTACAAAACAATCAAACATGGATTTATTGGTTAGGAGACGAAAGGTGAGAGCTAGAAGTGTTGCCCAATTATTGTTAAGAGATGAAACTGGAACTAGCAGTATTGTCTGGTCATTGTTAAGATATGAAACTGGAACTAGCAGTATTGTCTGTTCATCGTTAAGAGATGAAACTGGAACTAGCAGTATTGTCTGGTCATTGTTAAGAGATGAAACTGGAACTAGAAGTGTTGTCTGTTCATTGTTAAGAGATGAAACTGGAACTAGAAGTGTTGTCTATTCATCGTTAAGAGATGAAACTGGAACTAGCAGTATTGTCTGTTCATTGTTAAGAGATGAAACTGGAACTAGCAGTATTGTCTGTTCATCGTTAAGAGATGAAACTGGAACTAGAAGTATTGTCTGTTCATTGTTAAGAGATGAAACTGGAACTAGCAGTATTGTCTGTTCATTGTTAAGAGATGAAACTGGAACTAGAAGTATTGTCTGTTCATTGTTAAGAGATGAAACTGGAACTAGCAGTATTGTCTGGTCATTGTTAAGAGATGAAACTGGAACTAGAAGTATTGTCTGGTCATTGTTAAGAGATGAAACTGGAACTAGAAGTGTTGTCTGTTCATTGTTAAGAGATGAAACTGGAACTAGCAGTATTGTCTGTTCATCGTTAAGAGATGAAACTGGAACTAGAAGTATTGTCTGTTCATTGTTAAGAGATGAAACTGGAACTAGCAGTATTGTCTGTTCATTGTTAAGAGATGAAACTGGAACTAGAAGTATTGTCTGTTCATTGTTAAGAGATGAAACTGGAACTAGCAGTATTGTCTGGTCATTGTTAAGAGATGAAACTGGAACTAGAAGTATTGTCTGGTCATTGTTAAGAGATGAAACTGGAACTAGAAGTGTTGTCTGTTCATTGTTAAGAGATGAAACTGGAACTAGCAGTATTGTCTGTTCATTGTTAAGATATGAAACTGGAACTAGCAGTATTGTCTGTTCATCGTTAAGAGATGAAACTGGAACTAGCAGTATTGTCTGGTCATTGTTAAGAGATGAAACTGGAACTAGCAGTATTGTCTGTTCATTGTTAAGAGATGAAACTGGAACTAGCAGTATTGTCTGGTCATTGTTAAGAGATGAAACTGGAACTAGAAGTGTTGTCTGTTCATTGTTAAGAGATGAAACTGGAACTAGCAGTATTGTCTGTTCATCGTTAAGAGATGAAACTGGAACTAGCAGTGTTGTCTGGTCATTGTTAAGAGATGAAACTGGAACTAGAAGTGTTGTCTGGTCATTGTTAAGAGATGAAACTGGAACTAGCAGTATTGTCTGTTCATCGTTAAGAGATGAAACTGGAACTAGCAGTATTGTCTGGTCATTGTTAAGAGATGAAACTGGAACTAGCAGTATTGTCTGTTCATTGTTAAGAGATGAAACTGGAACTAGCAGTATTGTCTGGTCATTGTTAAGAGATGAAACTGGAACTAGAAGTGTTGTCTGTTCATTGTTAAGAGATGAAACTGGAACTAGAAGTGTTGTCTGTTCATTGTTAAGAGATGAAATTGGAACTAGCAGTATTGTCTGTTCATTGTTAAGAGATGAAACTGGAACTAGCAGTATTGTCTGTTCATTGTTAAGAGATGAAACTGGAACTAGAAGTATTGTCTGTTTATTGTTAAGAGATGAAACTGGAACTAGCAGTATTGTCTGTTCATTGTTAAGAGATGAAACTGGAACTAGCAGTATTGTCTGGTCATTGTTAAGAGATGAAACTGGAACTAGCAGTATTGTCTGGTCATTGTTAAGAGATGAAACTGGAACTAGCAGTATTGTCTGGTCATTGTTAAGAGATGAAACTGGAACTAGAAGTGTTGTCTGTTCATTGTTAAGAGATGAAACTGGAACTAGCAGTATTGTCTGTTCATCGTTAAGAGATGAAACTGGAACTAGCAGTGTTGTCTGGTCATTGTTAAGAGATGAAACTGGAACTAGAAGTGTTGTCTGGTCATTGTTAAGAGATGAAACTGGAACTAGCAGTATTGTCTGTTCATCGTTAAGAGATGAAACTGGAACTAGCAGTATTGTCTGGTCATTGTTAAGAGATGAAACTGGAACTAGCAGTATTGTCTGTTCATTGTTAAGAGATGAAACTGGAACTAGCAGTATTGTCTGGTCATTGTTAAGAGATGAAACTGGAACTAGAAGTGTTGTCTGTTCATTGTTAAGAGATGAAACTGGAACTAGAAGTGTTGTCTGTTCATTGTTAAGAGATGAAATTGGAACTAGCAGTATTGTCTGTTCATTGTTAAGAGATGAAACTGGAACTAGCAGTATTGTCTGTTCATTGTTAAGAGATGAAACTGGAACTAGAAGTATTGTCTGTTTATTGTTAAGAGATGAAACTGGAACTAGCAGTATTGTCTGTTCATTGTTAAGAGATGAAACTGGAACTAGCAGTATTGTCTGGTCATTGTTAAGAGATGAAACTGGAACTAGAAGTGTTGTCTGTTCATTGTTAAGAGATGAAACTGGAACTAGAAGTGTTGTCTGTTCATTGTTAAGAGATAAAACTGGAACTAGAAGTGTTGTCTGTTCATTGTTAAGAGATGAAACTGGAACTAGAAGTGTTGTCTGTTCATTGTTAAGAGATGAAACTGGAACTAGAAGTGTTGTCTGTTCATTGTTAAGAGATGAAACTGGAACTAGAAGTGTTGTTTGTTCATTGTTAAGAGATGAAACTGGAACTAGCAGTATTGTCTGGTCATTGTTAAGAGATGAAACTGGAACTAGCAGTATTGTCTGTTCATTGTTAAGAGATGAAACTGGAACTAGAAGTGTTGTCTGGTCATTGTTAAGAGATGAAACTGGAACCAGCAGTATTGTCTGTTCATTGTTAAGAGATGAAACTGGAACTAGCAGTATTGTCTGGCCATTGTTAAGAGATGAAACTGGAACTAGCAGTATTGTCTGGTCATTGTTAAGAGATGAAACTGGAATTAGCAGTATTGTCTGTTCATTGTTAAGAGATGAAACTAGAACTAGCAGTATTGTCTGTTCATTGTTAAGAGATGAAACTGGAACTAGCAGTATTGTCTGTTCATTGTTAAGAGATGAAACTGGAACTAGCAGTATTGTCTGTTCATTGTTAAGAGATGAAACTGGAACTAGAAGTGTTGTCTGTTCATTGTTAAGAGATGAAACTGGAACTAGAAGTGTTGTCTGTTCATTGTTAAGAGATGAAACTGGAACTAGAAGTGTTGTCTATTCATTGTTAAGAGGTGAAACTGGAACTAGCAGTATTGTCTGTTCATTGTTAAGAGATGAAACTGGAACTAGAAGTGTTGTCTAGTCATTGTTAAGAGATGAAACTGGAACTAGCAGTATTGTCTGGTCATTGTTAAGAGATGAAACTGGAACCAGCAGTATTGTCTGTTCATTGTTAAGAGATGAAACTAGAACTAACAGTATTGTCTGTTCATTGTTAAGAGATGAAACTGGAACTAGCAGTATTGTCTGTTCATTGTTAAGAGATGAAACTGGAACTAGCAGTATTGTCTGTTCATTGTTAAGAGATGAAACTGGAACTAGCAGTATTGTCTGTTCATTGTTAAGAGATGAAACTGGAACTAGCAGTATTGTCTGTTCATTGTTAAGAGATGAAACTGGAACTAGCAGTATTGTCTGTTCATTGTTAAGAGATGAAACTGGAACTAGCAGTATTGTCTGTTCATTGTTAAGAGATGAAACTAGAACTAGCAGTATTGTCTGTTCATTGTTAAGAGATGAAACTGGAACTAGCAGTATTGTCTGTTCATTGTTAAGAGATGAAACTGGAACTAGCAGTATTGTCTGTTCATTGTTAAGAGATGAAACTGGAACTAGAAGTGTTGTCTGTTCATTTTTAAGAGATGAAACTGGAACTAGAAGTGTTGTCTGTTCATTGTTAAGAGATGAAACTGGAACTAGCAGTATTGTCTGTTCATTGTTAAGAGATGAAACTGGAACTAGCAGTATTGTCTGTTCATTGTTAAGAGATGAAATTTGAATAGAAGTGATCATTTCATTGTTAGAAGATGAAATGTGGGAGTTAGAAGTGTTGTCCTTTCTTTATTAAATAAAACAGGAAAAAAGGGAACAGAAACATGTACACTACAATGTTGACCAGTGGATGGAGGAAAAAAGGTACATATCCAACACATTTTAACCACTGGTGGTCAGTGGGAAGGAAACAGCAGATTATCGTATATAACCCAGTGTTTAGTGTTTAGAATGTGTTATTTTGAGATTTAAAAACATACCAGTATAACATCTTATCTGCAGAGAAAAACCAATCAAGAAATTTGCCCAATGATAACACGTTATCAGTAGCAACTTTGTAGCATAACAATAAAACAACTTATATGTTGCAACTTCTTAACAGAACAACGTATCTTTAGCAGCCGCCAGTATAACACCTTATCTGTAGCAATTCTTTAAAATAACTGTATATCTTAAGCAACCACCAGTATAACATAACACCTTATCATTAGTAGAACCACAACCTCCTTTTCCACAGTGAATCTATATAAACTCCTTCTATATGAGAGAAGTGTACCAGTAACAACTGTTATAATCTGACGGTCAATCCCACTTTTCGTTGGTAAAAGAGTAGCCCAAGAGTTGGCGGTGGGTGGTGATGACTAGCTGACTTCCCTCTAGTCTTACACTGCTAAATTAGGGACGGCTAGCACAGATAGCCCTCGAGTAGCTTTGTGCGAAATTCCAAAACAGACAGACAGACCAAACAGTCATGGTGTAATTTATTCTCGAAAAAAAATACAATACCTATTAAATACACCAGAGTAAAAAGATTCACATCTTATTTAGAATTATCATTCTATACAAAACGAATATTCTCCCTGTTCTTGAGCAGTTCTTTTACTTGATACCTTAAATGGTTAATGGTAAAGATGTTTTAGACTACAACCACATCAGAGATTCTTATCATAGAGCATAACAACCAATGCACGCCATGTACTGAAGTTACAAATGTAGTAAAAGGTTACTAGCTGAAGGAATGAATATTTGGATCAGCCATCTCAGAGGTCATCGTCTTTCGTTTTCCCTGCCCCTGTGGGGAGCAGTAAGTCAGACGTGATCTTTCTGTATAATATGTCTGCAGAATACATACGAATATAAAAAGGAACTATTTTTATTTCAAGCTTTAGGCTTAATTTTGAAATAACACTCTCGACTGTAAGAGTAATTTATAACATACTGCAACTATTAAACTATAATGCTACAAACTGCCGCGGTCAACGCCTGCGAACAATGACTGACGCGGTTCATTATTTTCTTATGTTTATTTCATATGGTAACAAAGTGTGGGTAGACTCTAATCCTTCGTCTTTATCCAACACCACCTGGTGGTGGTTTATCACGCCCCGCCTCCCACTTGAATAGTGCACTTAAATAGGAATAATAAAGTCTCTAGGTTGTGCAGTCTTGCGAAACTACAGTTTGTAAAGGTCGAGACGAACAAACACTCACAGTGACCTTTAAGGACAAGCAATATTTGTTTGTGTCCGCGACCGCTGTGACTCTTATATAAAAAGTTCCTGCAGAAAGTGTGATTTACAGATCTAGTATGTGTTATATATAATAGTGAACCAGCTATAATTACCACCATCATAACACTTACAAGACACTTGAAGATGTATTTCTACGAAAAACATCAACTGCGTCCCATGTTTATGGAAAGGGTGATATACTTGAGAAACTTGGGGATGATGTTACGTTATGGTAACTTCAGTTCACACAATGTTTTGATTAGTAACTATTTTATTAAGTGCTACAATTGTAGATAGTTCAGAGTGAGTGTTATAACTGTTAGTAGTTGAACTGAAGAATTAGATCCACACGTTACCAGTAAAGAACAACAATGTAGCAGTCTCAACTAAACAAGTAGATCCACACGTTACCAGTAAAGAACAACAATGTAGCAGTTTCAACTAAACAAGTAGATCCACACATTACCAGTGAAGCACAACAATGTAGCAGTTTCAACTAAACAAGTATATCCACACGTTACCAGCGAAGCACAACAATGTAGCAGTCTCAACTAAACAAGTAGATCCACACGTTACCAGTAAAGAACAACAATGTAGCAGTTTCAACTAAACAAGTAGATCCACACGTTACCAGTAAAGAACAACAATGTAGCAGTTTCAACTAAACAAGTAGATCCACACGTTACCAGTAAAGAACAACAAGGTAGCAGTTTCAACTAAACAAGTAGATCCACACGTTACCAGTAAAGAACAACAATGTAGCAGTCTCAACTAAACAAGTAGATCCACACGTTACCAGTAAAGAACAACAATGTAGCAGTTTCAACTAAACAAGTAGATCCACACGTTACCAGTGAAGCACAACAATGTAGCAGTTTCAACTAAACAAGTAGATCCACACGTTACCAGCGAAGCACAACAATGTAGCAGTCTCAACTAAACAAGTAGATCCACACGTTACCAGTAAAGAACAACAATGTAGCAGTCTCAACTAAACAAGTAAATCCACACGTTACCAGTAAAGAACAACAATGTAGCAGTTTCAACTAAACAAGTAGATCCACACGTTACCAGTAAAGAACAACAATGTAGCAGTTTCAACTAAACAAGTAGATCCACACGTTACCAGTAAAGAACAACAATGTAGCAGTTTCAACTAAACAAGTAGATCCACACATTACCAGTAAAGAACAACAATGTAACAGTCTCAACTAAACAAGTAGATCCACACGTTACCAGTAAAGAACAACAATGTAGCAGTCTCAACTAAACAAGTAGATCCACACGTTACCAGTAAAGAACAACAATGTAGCAGTTTCAACTAAACAAGTAGATCCACACGTTACCAGTAAAGAACAACAATGTAGCAGTTTCAACTAAACAAGTAGATCCACACGTTACCAGTAAAGAACAACAATGTAGCAGTCTCAACTAAACAAGTAGATCCACACGTTACCAGCGAAGCACAACAATGTAGCAGTTTCAACTAAACAAGTAGATCCACACGTTACCAGTAAAGAACAACAATGTAGCAGTCTCAACTAAACAAGTAGATCCACACGTTACCAGTAAAGAACAACAATGTAGCAGTTTCAACTAAACAAGTCGATCCAAACGTTACCAGTAAAGAACAACAATGTAGCAGTTTCAATTAAACAAGTAGAAACACACGTTACCAGTGAAGCACAACAATGTAGCAGTTTGAAATGAAGAAGTAGATCCACACGTTACCAGTAAATAACAACAATGTAGCAGTTTCAACTAAACAAGTAGATCCACACGTTACCAGCGAAGCACAACAATGTAGCAGTTTCAACTAAACAAGTAAATCCAAACGTTACCAGTAAAGAACAACAATGTAGCAGTTTCAATTAAACAAGTAGAAACACACGTTACCAGTAAAGAACAACAATGTAGCAGTTTCAACTAAACAAGTAGATCCACACGTTACCAGCGAAGCACAACAATGTAGCAGTTTCAATTAAACAAGTAGAAACACACGTTACCAGTAAAGAACAACAATGTAGCAGTTTCCACTAAACAAGTCGATCCAAACGTTACCAGTAAAGAACAACAATGTAGCAGTTTCAACTAAACAAGTAGATCCAAACGTTACCAGTAAAGAACAACAATGTAGCAGTCTCAACTAAACAAGTAGAAACACACGTTACCAGCGAAGCACAACAATATAGCAGTTTCAACTAAACAAGTAAATCCAAACGTTACCAGTAAAGAACAACAATGTAGCAGTTTCAACTAAACAAGTAGATCCACACGTTACCAGTAAAGAACAACAATGTAGCAGTTTCAACTAAACAAGTAGATCCACACGTTACCAGTAAAGAACAACAATGTAGCAGTTTCAACTAAACAAGTAGATCCACACGTTACCAGTAAAGAACAACAATGTAGCAGTTTCAACTAAACAAGTAGATCCAAACGTTACCAGTAAAGAACAACAATGTAGCAGTTTCAACTAAACAAGTAGATCCACACGTTACCAGTAAAGCACAACAATGTAGCAGTTTCAACTAAACAAGTAGAAACACACGTTACCAGCGAAGCACAACAATATAGCAGTTTCAACTAAACAAGTAAATCCAAACGTTACCAGTAAAGAACAACAATGTAGCAGTTTCAATTAAACAAGTAGAAACACACGTTACCAGTAAAGAACAACAATGTAGCAGTCTCAACTAAACAAGTAGAAACACACGTTACCAGCGAAGCACAACAATATAGCAGTTTCAACTAAACAAGTAAATCCAAACGTTACCAGTAAAGAACAACAATGTAGCAGTTTCAATTAAACAAGTAGAAACACACGTTACCAGTAAAGAACAACAATGTAGCAGTTTCAACTAAACAAGTAGATCCACACGTTACCAGCGAAGCACAACAATGTAGCAGTTTCAATTAAACAAGTAGAAACACACGTTACCAGTAAAGAACAACAATGTAGCAGTTTCCACTAAACAAGTCGATCCAAACGTTACCAGTAAAGAACAACAATGTAGCAGTTTCAACTAAACAAGTAGATCCACACGTTACCAGTAAAGAACAACAATGTAGCAGTTTCAACTAAACAAGTAGATCCACACGTTACCAGTAAAGAACAACAATGTAGCAGTTTCAACTAAACAAGTAGATCCACACGTTACCAGTAAAGAACAACAATGTAGCAGTTTCAACTAAACAAGTAGATCCAAACGTTACCAGTAAAGAACAACAATGTAGCAGTTTCAACTAAACAAGTAGATCCACACGTTACCAGTAAAGCACAACAATGTAGCAGTTTCAACTAAACAAATAGATCTAAACGTTACCAGCGAAGCACAACAATGTAGCAGTCTCAACTAAACAAGTAGAAACACACGTTACCAGTGAAGCACAACAATGTAGCAGTTTCAACTAAACAAGTAGATCTAAACGTTACCAGCGAAGCACAACAATGTAGCAGTTTCAACTAAACAAGTAGATCTAAACGTTACCAGCGAAGCACAACAATGTAGCAGTTTCAACTAAACAAGTAGATCCACACGTTACCAGCGAAGCACAACAATGTAGCAGTTTCAACTAAACAAGTAGATCCACACGTTACCAGCGAAGCACAACAATGTAGCAGTCTCAACTAAACAAGTAGATCCACACATTACCAGTGAAGTACAACAATGCAACAGTTTGAATTGGAGAAGTCGATCCAAACGTTACCAGTGAAGTACAACAATGTAGCAGTTTGAATTGAAGAAGTCGATCCAAACGTTACCAGTGAAGTACAACAATGTAGCAGTTTGAATTGAAGAAGTCGATCCAAACGTTACCAGTGAAGTACAACAATGCAACAGTTTGAATTAAAGAAGTCGATCCAAACGTTACCAGTGAAGTACAAAAATGTAGCAGTTTGAATTAAAGAAGTCGATCCAAACGTTACCAGTGAAGTACAACAATGCAACAGTTTGAATTGAAGAAGTAGATCCAAACGTTACCAGTGAAGTACAACAATGCAACAGTTTGAATTGAAGAAGTCGATCCAAACGTTACCAGTGAAGTCCAACAATGTAGCAGTTTGAATTAAACAAGTAGATCCACACATTACCAGTGAAGTACAACAATGCAACAGTTTGAATTAAAGAAGTCGATCCAAACGTTACCAGTGAAGTACAACAATGCAACAGTTTGAATTGAAGAAGTCGATCCAAACGTTACCAGTGAAGTCCAACAATGTAGCAGTTTGAATTAAACAAGTAGATCCACACATTACCAGTGAAGTACAACAATGCAACAGTTTGAATTGAAGAAGTCGATCCAAACGTTACCAGTGAAGTACAACAATGCAACAGTTTGAATTGAAGAAGTCGATCCAAACGTTACCAGTGAAGTACAACAATGTAGCAGTTTGAATTAAAGAAGTCGATCCAAACGTTACCAGTGAAGTACAACAATGCAACAGTTTGAATTGAAGAAGTAGATCCAAACGTTACCAGTGAAGTACAACAATGCAACAGTTTGAATTGAAGAAGTCGATCCAAACGTTACAAGTGAAGTCCAACAATGTAGCAGTTTGAATTAAACAAGTAGATCCACACATTACCAGTGAAGTACAACAATGCAACAGTTTGAATTAAAGAAGTCGATCCAAACGTTACCAGTGAAGTACAACAATGCAACAGTTTGAATTGAAGAAGTCGATCCAAACGTTACCAGTGAAGTCCAACAATGTAGCAGTTTGAATTAAACAAGTAGATCCACACATTACCAGTGAAGTACAACAATGCAACAGTTTGAATTAAAGAAGTCGATCCAAACGTTACCAGTGAAGTACAACAATGCAACAGTTTGAATTGAAGAAGTCGATCCAAACGTTACCAGTGAAGTACAACAATGCAACAGTTTGAATTGAAGAAGTAGATCCAAACGTTACCAGTGAAGTACAACAATGCAACAGTTTGAATTGAAGAAGTCGATCCAAACGTTACCAGTGAAGTACAACAATGCAACAGTTTGAATTGAAGAAGTCGATCCAAACGTTACCAGTGAAGTCCAACAATGTAGCAGTTTGAATTAAAGAAGTCGATCCAAACGTTACCAGTGAAGTACAACAATGCAACAGTTTGAATTGAAGAAGTCGATCCAAACGTTACCAGTGAAGTACAACAATGCAACAGTTTGAATTGAAGAAGTAGATCCAAACGTTACCAGTGAAGTACAACAATGTAGCAGTTTGAATTGAAGAAGTCGATCCAAACGTTACCAGTGAAGTACAACAAACAGCTTCAACTGCAGTTTCTTACCAAACATCTCTTTCTGACACAGAACATGAAATTTAAAGTTCATAAACTCTAAACTGTATTACGGCTTATTAGAACGGCTGCTTTGATATATCTAATGGTTTAAAGAAACAAACCTCATACTGTATTTGAACACCACCTTTAATGAAACGTCTTTGTCTACCTTACATAGCAGAATATAATTCTAATACAACTTTACATAGATGTAGCTTCCCTCTAGAAACCATATATCTAGCAATTTGTGAGTGTCATAAATGACCCCTAACAAAAGAGGAATAACATAATTAAGCTCTCAGAATGTAAACCCTAATAGTTTTCTTCCCGAATGTTAACTTTAAGATACCTTCAAGTTGTTTATTTATTTGACAATGTCAAAACATTCAATCATTTTGTCTTAGGATAATCGGAGAAGAGATCTGCTTCTTGAATGTCAGCTCGTGTCTGGGTGTCCACCTGTCACGAGGGGTGGGTGACAACACACGTGCTTAGCATGACACGGCCGAGCTCGCGATAAAGGAAACGGGTTTCCTTTCGCCACGATTCAGAGTTTTAAAGGTTATCTTTCCGATGTTCTGTTTTCTAGGGTTGTGATTGTGCTCAAATATGTTCATTCATTTTTGACAGACATGCTTTACATATGAATCAGTTTCTTCAGATTATTGTGATGTTCCAAACATTTTTTTACGCATACATTAAAAGCGTAAACATACCACAGTATTCTGTTTATAAAGGCTGACCTTTTTTCCGTTTATACACAGACGAGTTCACTGTAATGAGTCACACAGGGTTAATCATAACAGAATTTTAAATCGTAGGCTACAATTACCACGCAGAAAACCCAAGAAACTAAACATTATTTTAAAATCACTGTCATTTTATAACTGATCTTTTCAGATAAGATGTTCTGATCACATGATTAATGTTTGTTTGTTAGATATCTGTTCTGTAGTTACCACTGAGCTACATACTGTTAAAGTTATCACTAACATATTGCTAAACACATCATTAACATATTGTTAAACACATCATTAACATATTGTTAAACACATCATTAACATATTGTTAAACACATCATTAACATATTGTTAAAGACATAACTAACATATTGTTAAACACATCATTAACATATTGTTAAACACATCATTAACATATTGTTAAAGACATAACTAACATATTGTTAAACACATCATTAACATATTGTTAAACACATCATTAACATATTGTTAAAGACATAACTAACATATTGTTAAACACATCATTAACATATTGTTAAAGACATAACTAACATATTGTTAAACACATCATTAACATATTGTTAAACACATCATTAACATATTGTTAAAGACATCATTAACATATTGCTAAAGACATAACTAACATATTGTTAAACACATCATTAACATATTGTTAAAGACATAACTAACATATTGTTAAACACATCATTAACATATTGTTAAACACATCATTAACATATTGTTAAAGACATAACTAACATATTGTTAAACACATCATTAACATATTGTTAAACACATCATTAACATATTGTTAAACACATCATTAACATATTGTTAAAGACATCACTAACATATTGTTAAACACATCACTAACATATTGTTAAACACATCATTAACATATTGTTAGACATCACTAACATATTGTTAAACACATCATTAACATATTGTTAAACACATCATTAACATATTGTTAAACACATCATTAACATATTGTTAGACATCACTAACATATTGTTAAACACATCATTAACATATTGTTAAACACATCATTAACATATTGTTAAACACATCACTAACATATTGTTAAACACATCATTAACATATTGTTAGACATCACTAACATATTGTTAAACACATCATTAACATATTGTTAGACATCACTAACATATTGTTAAACACATCATTAACATATTGTTAAACACATCATTAACATATTGTTAAAGACATCACTAACATATTGTTAAACACATCATTAACATATTGTTAAACACATCACTAACATATTGTTGAAGACATAACTAACATGTTGTTAAACACATCATTAACATATTGTTAAACACATCATTAACATATTCTTAAAGACATAACTAACATATTGTTAAACACATCATTAACATATTCTTAAAGACATAACTAACATATTGTTAAACACATCATTAACATATTGTTAGACATCACTAACATATTGTTAAACACATCATTAACATATTGTTAGACATCACTAACATATTGTTAAACACATCATTAACATATTGTTAAACACATCATTAACATATTGTTAAACACATCATTAACATATTGTTAGACATCACTAACATATTGTTAAACACATCATTAACATATTGTTAGACATCACTAACATATTGTTAAACACATCATTAACATATTGTTAAACACATCATTAACATATTGTTAGACATCACTAACATATTGTTAAACACATCATTAACATATTGTTAGACATCACTAACATATTGTTAAACACATCATTAACATATTGTTAAACACATCATTAACATATTGTTAGACATCACTAACATATTGTTAAACACATCATTAACATATTGTTAGACATCACTAACATATTGTTAAACACATCATTAACACATTATTAGACATCACTAACATATTGTTAAACACATCATTAACATATTGTTAAACACATCATTAACATATTGTTAGACATCACTAACATATTGTTAAACACATCATTAACATATTGTTAGACATCACTAACATATTGTTAAACACATCATTAACATATTGTTAAACACATCATTAACATATTGTTAGACATCACTAACATATTGTTAAACACATCATTAACATATTGTTAGACATCACTAACATATTGTTAAACACATCATTAACATATTGTTACACATCACTAACATATTGTTAAACACATCATTAACATATTGTTAGACATCACTAACATATTGTTAAACACATCATTAACATATTGTTAGACATCACTAACATATTGTTAAACACATCATTAACATATTGTTAGACATCATTAACATATTGTTAAACACATCATTAACATATTGTTAAACACATCATTAACATATTGTTAAACACATCATTAACATATTGTTAGACATCACTAACATATTGTTAAACACATCATTAACATATTGTTAGACATCACTAACATATTGTTAAACACATCATTAACATATTGTTAAACACATCATTAACATATTGTTAAACACATCATTAACATATTGTTAGACATCACTAACATATTGTTAAACACATCATTAACATATTGTTAAAGACATAACTAACATATTGTTAAACACATCATTAACATATTGTTAAACACATCATTAACATATTGTTAAAGACATAACTAACATATTGTTAAACACATCATTAACATATTGTTAAACACATCATTAACATATTGTTAAACACATCACAACATATTGTTAAAGACATCAACTAACATATTGTTAAACACATCATTAACATATTGTTAAAGACATAACTAACATATTGTTAAACACATCATTAACATATTGTTAAACACATCATTAACATATTGTTAAAGACATCATTAACATATTGCTAAAGACATAACTAACATATTGTTAAACACATCATTAACATATTGTTAAAGACATAACTAACATATTGTTAAACACATCATTAACATATTGTTAAACACATCATTAACATATTGTTAAAGACATAACTAACATATTGTTAAACACATCATTAACATATTGTTAAACACATCATTAACATATTGTTAAACACATCATTAACATATTGTTAAAGACATCACTAACATATTGTTAAACACATCACAACATATTGTTAAACACATCACTAACATATTGTTAAACACATCATTAACATATTGTTAGACATCACTAACATATTGTTAAACACATCATTAACATATTGTTAAACACATCATTAACATATTGTTAGACATCACTAACATATTGTTAAACACATCATTAACATATTGTTAAACACATCATTAACATATTGTTAAACACATCATTAACATATTGTTAAAGACATAACTAACATATTGTTAAACACATCATTAACATATTGTTAAAGACATAACTAACATATTGTTAAACACATCATTAACATATTGTTAAACACATCATTAACATATTGTTAAAGACATCATTAACATATTGCTAAAGACATAACTAACATATTGTTAAACACATCATTAACATATTGTTAAAGACATAACTAACATATTGTTAAACACATCATTAACATATTGTTAAACACATCATTAACATATTGTTAAAGACATAACTAACATATTGTTAAACACATCATTAACATATTGTTAAACACATCATTAACATATTGTTAAACACATCATTAACATATTGTTAAAGACATCACTAACATATTGTTAAACACATCATTAACATATTGTTAAACACATCATTAACATATTGTTAGACATCACTAACATATTGTTAAACACATCATTAACATATTGTTAGACATCACTAACATATTGTTAAACACATCATTAACATATTGTTAAAACACATCATTAACATATTGTTAAAAGACATCACTAACATATTGTTAAACACATCATTAACATATTGTTAAACACATCACTAACATATTGTTGAAACACATAACTAACATATTGTTAAACACATCATTAACATATTGTTAAACACATCATTAACATATTGTTAAAGACATAACTAACATATTGTTAAACACATCATTAACATATTGTTAAAGACATAACTAACATATTGTTAAACACATCATTAACATATTGTTGGACATCACTAACATATTGTTAAACACATCATTAACATATTGTTAGACATCACTAACATATTGTTAAAACACATCATTAACATATTGTTAAACACATCATTAACATATTGTTAAACACATCATTAACATATTGTTAGACATCACTAACATATTGTTAAACACATCATTAACATATTGTTAGACATCACTAACATATTGTTAAACACATCATTAACATATTGTTAAACACATCATTAACATATTGTTAGACATCACTAACATATTGTTAAACACATCATTAACATATTGTTAGACATCACTAACATATTGTTAAACACATCATTAACATATTGTTAAACACATCATTAACATATTGTTGGACATCACTAACATATTGTTAAACACATCATTAACATATTGTTGGACATCACTAACATATTGTTAAACACATCATTAACATATTGTTAGACATCACTAACATATTGTTAAACACATCATTAACATATTGTTAAACACATCATTAACATATTGTTAGACATCACTAACATATTGTTAAACACATCATTAACATATTGTTAGACATCACTAACATATTGTTAAACACATCATTAACATATTGTTAAACACATCATTAACATATTGTTAGACATCACTAACATATTGTTAAACACATCATTAACATATTGTTAGACATCACTAACATATTGTTAAACACATCATTAACATATTGTTACACATCACTAACATATTGTTAAACACATCATTAACATATTGTTAGACATCACTAACATATTGTTAAACACATCATTAACATATTGTTAGACATCACTAACATATTGTTAAACACATCATTAACATATTGTTGGACATCATTAACATATTGTTAAACACATCATTAACATATTGTTAAACACATCATTAACATATTGTTAAACACATCATTAACATATTGTTAGACATCACTAACATATTGTTAAACACATCATTAACATATTGTTAGACATCACTAACATATTGTTAAACACATCATTAACATATTGTTAAACACATCATTAACATATTGTTAAACACATCATTAACATATTGTTAGACATCACTAACATATTGTTAAACACATCATTAACATATTGTTAAAGACATAACTAACATATTGTTAAACACATCATTAACATATTGTTAAACACATCATTAACATATTGTTAAAGACATAACTAACATATTGTTAAACACATCATTAACATATTGTTAAACACATCATTAACATATTGTTAAACACATCATTAACATATTGTTAAAGACATAACTAACATATTGTTAAACACATCATTAACATATTGTTAAAGACATAACTAACATATTGTTAAACACATCATTAACATATTGTTAAACACATCATTAACATATTGTTAAAGACATCATTAACATATTGCTAAAGACATAACTAACATATTGTTAAACACATCATTAACATATTGTTAAAGACATAACTAACATATTGTTAAAACACATCATTAACATATTGTTAAACACATCATTAACATATTGTTAAAGACATAACTAACATATTGTTAAACACATCATTAACATATTGTTAAACACATCATTAACATATTGTTAAACACATCATTAACATATTGTTAAAGACATCACTAACATATTGTTAAACACATCATTAACATATTGTTAAACACATCACTAACATATTGTTAAACACATCATTAACATATTGTTAGACATCACTAACATATTGTTAAACACATCATTAACATATTGTTAAACACATCATTAACATATTGTTAGACATCACTAACATATTGTTAAACACATCATTAACATATTGTTAAACACATCATTAACATATTGTTAAACACATCATTAACATATTGTTAAAGACATAACTAACATATTGTTAAACACATCATTAACATATTGTTAAAGACATAACTAACATATTGTTAAACACATCATTAACATATTGTTAAACACATCATTAACATATTGTTAAAGACATCATTAACATATTGCTAAAGACATAACTAACATATTGTTAAACACATCATTAACATATTGTTAAAGACATAACTAACATATTGTTAAACACATCATTAACATATTGTTAAACACATCATTAACATATTGTTAAAGACATAACTAACATATTGTTAAACACATCATTAACATATTGTTAAACACATCATTAACATATTGTTAAACACATCATTAACATATTGTTAAAGACATCACTAACATATTGTTAAACACATCATTAACATATTGTTAAACACATCATTAACATATTGTTAGACATCACTAACATATTGTTAAACACATCATTAACATATTGTTAGACATCACTAACATATTGTTAAACACATCATTAACATATTGTTAAAACACATCATTAACATATTGTTAAACACATCATTAACATATTGTTAGACATCACTAACATATTGTTAAACACATCATTAACATATTGTTAAACACATCATTAACATATTGTTAAACACATCACTAACATATTGTTAAACACATCATTAACATATTGTTAGACATCACTAACATATTGTTAAACACATCATTAACATATTGTTAGACATCACTAACATATTGTTAAACACATCATTAACATATTGTTAAACACATCATTAACATATTGTTAAACACATCATTAACATATTGTTAAAGACATCACTAACATATTGTTAAACACATCATTAACATATTGTTAAACACATCACTAACATATTGTTGAAGACATAACTAACATATTGTTAAACACATCATTAACATATTGTTAAACACATCATTAACATATTGTTAAAGACATAACTAACATATTGTTAAACACATCATTAACATATTGTTAAAGACATAACTAACATATTGTTAAACACATCACAACATATTGTTAGACATCACTAACATATTGTTAAACACATCATTAACATATTGTTAGACATCACCAACATATTGTTAAACACATCATTAACATATTGTTAAACACATCATTAACATATTGTTAGACATCACTAACATATTGTTAAACACATCATTAACATATTGTTAGACATCACCAACATATTGTTAAACACATCATTAACATATTGTTAAACACATCATTAACATATTGTTAGACATCACTAACATATTGTTAAACACATCATTAACATATTGTTAGACATCACTAACATATTGTTAAACACATCATTAACATATTGTTAAACACATCATTAACATATTGTTAGACATCACTAACATATTGTTAAACACATCATTAACATATTGTTAGACATCACTAACATATTGTTAAACACATCATTAACACATTATTAGACATCACTAACATATTGTTAAACACATCATTAACATATTGTTAAACACATCATTAACATATTGTTAGACATCACTAACATATTGTTAAACACATCATTAACATATTGTTAGACATCACTAACATATTGTTAAACACATCATTAACATATTGTTAAACACATCATTAACATATTGTTAGACATCACTAACATATTGTTAAACACATCATTAACATATTGTTAGACATCACTAACATATTGTTAAACACATCATTAACATATTGTTAAACACATCATTAACATATTGTTAGACATCACTAACATATTGTTAAACACATCATTAACATATTGTTAGACACATCACTAACATATTGTTAAACACATCATTAACATATTGTTAGACATCACTAACATATTGTTAAACACATCATTAACATATTGTTAAACACATCATTAACATATTGTTAGACATCACTAACATATTGTTAAACACATCATTAACATATTGTTAGACATCACTAACATATTGTTAAACACATCATTAACATATTGTTAGACATCACTAACATATTGTTAAACACATCATTAACATATTGTTAGACATCATTAACATATTGTTAAACACATCATTAACATATTGTTAAACACATCATTAACATATTGTTAAACACATCATTAACATATTGTTAGACATCACTAACATATTGTTAAACACATCATTAACATATTGTTAGACATCACTAACATATTGTTAAACACATCATTAACATATTGTTAAACACATCATTAACATATTGTTAAACACATCATTAACATATTGTTAGACATCACTAACATATTGTTAAACACATCATTAACATATTGTTAAAGACATAACTAACATATTGTTAAACACATCATTAACATATTGTTAAACACATCATTAACATATTGTTAAAGACATAACTAACATATTGTTAAACACATCATTAACATATTGTTAAACACATCATTAACATATTGTTAAACACATCATTAACATATTGTTAAAGACATCACTAACATATTGTTAAACACATCATTAACATATTGTTAAACACATCACTAACATATTGTTAAACACATCATTAACATATTGTTAGACATCACTAACATATTGTTAAACACATCATTAACATATTGTTAAACACATCATTAACATATTGTTAAACACATCATTAACATATTGTTAGACATCACTAACATATTGTTAAACACATCATTAACATATTGTTAAACACATCACTAACATATTGTTAAACACATCATTAACATATTGTTAGACATCACTAACATATTGTTAAACACATCATTAACATATTGTTAGACATCACTAACATATTGTTAAACACATCATTAACATATTGTTAAACACATCATTAACATATTGTTAAACACATCATTAACATATTGTTAAAGACATCACTAACATATTGTTAAACACATCATTAACATATTGTTAAACACATCACTAACATATTGTTAAAGACATAACTAACATATTGTTAAACACATCATTAACATATTGTTAAACACATCATTAACATATTGTTAAAGACATAACTAACATATTGTTAAACACATCATTAACATATTGTTAAAGACATAACTAACATATTGTTAAACACATCATTAACATATTGTTAGACATCACTAACATATTGTTAAACACATCATTAACATATTGTTAGACATCACTAACATATTGTTAAACACATCATTAACATATTGTTAAACACATCATTAACATATTGTTAAACACATCATTAACATATTGTTAGACATCACTAACATATTGTTAAACACATCATTAACATATTGTTAGACATCACCAACATATTGTTAAACACATCATTAACATATTGTTAAACACATCATTAACATATTGTTAGACATCACTAACATATTGTTAAACACATCACAACATATTGTTAGACATCACTAACATATTGTTAAACACATCATTAACATATTGTTAAACACATCATTAACATATTGTTAGACATCACTAACATATTGTTAAACACATCATTAACATATTGTTAGACATCACTAACATATTGTTAAACACATCATTAACATATTGTTAGACATCACTAACATATTGTTAAACACATCATTAACATATTGTTAAACACATCATTAACATATTGTTAGACATCACTAACATATTGTTAAACACATCATTAACATATTGTTAGACATCACTAACATATTGTTAAACACATCATTAACATATTGTTAAACACATCATTAACATATTGTTAGACATCACTAACATATTGTTAAACACATCATTAACATATTGTTAGACATCACTAACATATTGTTAAACACATCATTAACATATTGTTAAACACATCATTAACATATTGTTAGACATCACTAACATATTGTTAAACACATCATTAACATATTGTTAGACATCACTAACATATTGTTAAACACATCATTAACATATTGTTAGACATCACTAACATATTGTTAAACACATCATTAACATATTGTTAAACACATCATTAACATATTGTTAGACATCACTAACATATTGTTAAACACATCATTAACATATTGTTAGACATCACTAACATATTGTTAAACACATCATTAACATATTGTTAGACATCACTAACATATTGTTAAACACATCATTAACATATTGTTAGACATCATTAACATATTGTTAAACACATCATTAACATATTGTTAAACACATCATTAACATATTGTTAAACACATCATTAACATATTGTTAGACATCACTAACATATTGTTAAACACATCATTAACATATTGTTAGACATCACTAACATATTGTTAAACACATCATTAACATATTGTTAAACACATCATTAACATATTGTTAAACACATCATTAACATATTGTTAGACATCACTAACATATTGTTAAACACATCATTAACATATTGTTAAAGACATCATTAACATATTGTTAAACACATCATTAACATATTGTTAACCACATCATTAACATATTGTTAAACACATCATTAACATATTGTTAGACATCACTAACATATTGTTAAACACATCACTAATATATTGTTAAACACATCATTAACATATAGTTAAACACATCATTAACATATTGTTAGACATCACTAACATATTGCTAAAGACATCATTAACATATTGTTAAACACATCAGTAACATATTGTTAAAGACATCATTAACATATTGTTAGACATCACTAACATATTGTTAAACACATCATTAACATATTGTTAAACACATCATTAACATATTGTTAGACATCACTAACATATTGTTAAACACATCATTAACATATTGTTAAACACATCATTAACATATTGTTAAACACATCATTAACATATTGTTAGACATCACTAACATATTGTTAAACACATCATTAACATATTGTTAGACATCACTAACATATTGTTAAACACATCATTAACATATTGTTAAACACATCATTAACATTTTGTTAAACACATCATTAACATATTGTTAGACATCACTAACATATTGTTAAACACATCATTAACATATTGTTAAAGACATCATTAACATATTGTTAACCACATCACTAACATATTGTTAAACACATCATTAACATATTGTTAGACATCACTAACATATTGTTAAACACATCATTAACATATTGTTAGACATCACTAACATATTGTTAAACACATCATTAACATATTGTTAAACACATCATTAACATATTGTTAAACACATCATTAACATATTGTTAAACACATCATTAACATATTGTTAAACACATCACTAACATATTGTTAAACACATCATTAACATATTGTTAGACATCACTAACATATTGTTAAACACATCATTAACATATTGTTAAACACATCATTAACATATTGTTAAACACATCATTAACATATTGTTAAAGACATCACTAACATATTGTTAAACACATCATTAACATATTGTTAAACACATCACTTAACATATTGTTAAAGACATAACTAACATATTGTTAAACACATCATTAACATATTGTTAAACACATCATTAACATATTGTTAAAGACATAACTAACATATTGTTAAACACATCATTAACATATTGTTAAAGACATCACTAACATATTGTTAAACACATCATTAACATATTGTTAGACATCACTAACATATTGTTAAACACATCATTAACATATTGTTAGACATCACTAACATATTGTTAAACACATCATTAACATATTGTTAAACACATCATTAACATATTGTTAAACACATCACACAACATATTGTTAGACATCACCAACATATTGTTAAACACATCATTAACATATTGTTAGACATCACTAACATATTGTTAAACACATCATTAACATATTGTTAAACACATCATTAACATATTGTTAGACATCACTAACATATTGTTAAACACATCATTAACATATTGTTAGACATCACTCAACATATTGTTAAACACATCATTAACATATTGTTAGACATCACTAACATATTGTTAAACACATCATTAACATATTGTTAAACACATCATTAACATATTGTTAGACATCATCACTAACATATTGTTAAACACATCACAAACATATTGTTAGACATCACTAACATATTGTTAAACACATCATTAACATATTGTTAGACATCACTAACATATTGTTAAACACATCATTAACATATTGTTAAGACATCATTAACATATTGTTAAACACATCATTAACATATTGTTAAACACATCATTAACATATTGTTAAACACATCATTAACATATTGTTAGACATCACTAACATATTGTTAAACACATCATTAACATATTGTTAGACATCACTAACATATTGTTAAACACATCATTAACATATTGTTAAACACATCATTAACATATTGTTAAACACATCATTAACATATTGTTAGACATCACTAACATATTGTTAAACACATCATTAACATATTGTTAAAGACATAACCAACATATTGTTAAACACATCATTAACATATTGTTAAACACATCATTAACATATTGTTAAAGACATAACTAACATATTGTTAAACACATCATTAACATATTGTTAAACACATCATTAACATATTGTTAAACACATCATTAACATATTGTTAAACACATCATTAACATATTGTTAGACATCACTAACATATTGTTAAACACATCATTAACATATTGTTAAAGACATCACTAACATATTGTTAAACACATCATTAACATATTGTTAAACACATCATTAACATATTGTTAAACACATCAAACTAACATATTGTTAAACACATCATTAACATATTGTTAAACACATCATTAACATATTGTTAAACACATCATTAACATATTGTTAAAGACATCACTAACATATTGTTAAACACATCATTAACATATTGTTAAACACATCACTTAACATATTGTTAAACACATCATTAACATATTGTTAGACATCACTAACATATTGTTAAACACATCATTAACATATTGTTAAACACATCATTAACATATTGTTAAACACATCATTAACATATTGTTAGACATCACTAACATATTGTTAAACACATCATTAACATATTGTTAAACACATCATTAACATATTGTTAAACACATCACTAACATATTGTTAAACACATCATTAACATATTGTTAGACATCACTAACATATTGTTAAACACATCATTAACATATTGTTAGACATCACTAACATATTGTTAAACACATCATTAACATATTGTTAAACACATCATTAACATATTGTTAAAGACATCATTAACATATTGTTAAAGACATCACTAACATATTGTTAAACACATCATTAACATATTGTTAAACACATCACTAACATATTGTTAAAGACATAACTAACATATTGTTAAACACATCATTAACATATTGTTAAACACATCATTAACATATTGTTAAAGACATAACTAACATATTGTTAAACACATCATTAACATATTGTTAAAGACATCAACAACATATTGTTAAACACATCATTAACATATTGTTAGACATCACTAACATATTGTTAAACACATCATTAACATATTGTTAGACATCACTAACATATTGTTAAACATCATCATTAACATATTGTTAAACACATCATTAACATATTGTTAAATACACATCATTAACATATTGTTAAACACATCACTAACATATTGTTAAACACATCATTAACATATTGTTAAACACATCACTAACATATTGTTAAACACATCATTAACATATTGTTAAACACATCATTAACATATTGTTAGACATCACTAACATATTGTTAAACACATCATTAACATATTGTTAAAGACATCACTAACATGTTGTTAAACACATCATTAACATATTGTTAGACATCACTAACATATTGTTAAACACATCATTAACATATTGTTAAAGACATCACTAACATATTGTTAAACACATCATTAACATATTGTTAAACACATCACTAACATATTGTTAAACACATCATTAACATATTGTTAGACATCACTAACATATTGTTAAACACATCATTAACATATTGTTAAACATCACATTAACATATTGTTAAACACATCACAACATATTGTTAAACACATCACAACATATTGTTAAAACACATCATTAACATATTGTTAAACACATCATTAACATATATTGTTAAACACATCATTAACATATTGTTAAACATCAACTAACATATTGTTAAACACATCATTAACATATTGTTAGACATCACTCAACATATTGTTAAACACATCATTAACATATTGTTAAACACATCATTAACATATTGTTAAACACATCATTAACATATTGTTAGACATCACTAACATATTGTTAAACACATCATTAACATATTGTTAAATATATTGACATCACTTAACATATTGTTAAACACATCATTAACATATTGTTAAACATCATCATTAACATATTGTTAAACACATCACTAACATATTGTTAAACACATCATTAACATATTGTTAAACACATCATCATATTGTTGAAACACATCATTAACATATTGTTAAACACATCACTAACATATTGTTAAACACATCATTAACATATTGTTAAACACATCACTAACATATTGTTAAACACATCATTAACATATTGTTAAACATCATCATTAACATATTGTTAAACACATCATTAACATATTGTTAAAGACATTAACATAACAACATATTGTTAAACACATCACAACATATTGTTAAAGACATCAACTAACATATTGTTAAACACATCATTAACATATTGTTAAACACATCACTAACATATTGTTAAAGACATATTAACATATTGTTAAACACATCATTAATATATTGTTAAACACATCATTAACATATTGTTAAACACATCATTAACATATTGTTAAACACATCATTAACATATTGTTAAACACATCATTAACATATTGTTAAAGACATCACTAACATATTGTTAAAACACATCATTAACATATTGTTAGACATCATTAACATCATTGTTAAACACATCATTGTTAAACAATCATTAACATATGTTGTTAAACATCACTAACATATTGTTAAACACATCATTAACATGTTGTTAAACACATCATTAACATATTGTTAAACACATCATTAACATATTGTTAAACACATCAATTAACATATTGTTAAAACACATCATTAACATATTGTTAAACACATCATTAACATATTGTTAAACACATCACTAACATAAACACATCATTAACATATTGTTAAACACATCATTAACATATTGTTAGACATCACATAACATATTGTTAAACACATCATTTGTTAACATATTGTTAAAGACATCACTAACATATTGTTAAACACATCATTAACATATTGTTAAACACATCAAACATATTGTTAAACACATCACTAACATATTGTTAAACACATCATTAACATATTGTTAAACACATCATTAACATATTGTTAAAGACATCATTAACATATTGTTAAACACATCACTAACATATTGTTAAACACATCATTAACATATTGTTAAACACATCACTAACATATAACATGTTAAACACATCATTAACATATTGTTAAACACATCACTAACATATTGTTAAACACATCATTAACATATTGTTAAACACATCATTAACATATTGTTAAACACATCATTAACATATTTTGTTAAACAAACATGTTGTTAGACATCACTAACATATTGATTAAACACATCAACATATTGTTAAACACATCATTAACATATTGTTAAACACATCATTAACATATTGTTAAACACATCATTAACATATTGTTAAACACATCACAACATATTGTTAAACATCACATATTGTTACACATCACTAACATATTGTTAAACACATCATTAACATATTGTTAAACACATCACACATGTTGTTAGGTCACAACATATTGTTAAACATCATCATTGTTAAACATCATTGTTAGGCACACATCACTTAAATATATTGTTAACATCACATCATTAACATGTTGTTAACATATTGTTAAACACATCATTAACATCATCACTAACATATTGTTAAACACATCATATTGTTAAATCATTAACACATCATTAACATATTGTTAGACATCACTAACATATTGTTAAACACATCATTAACATATTGTTAGACATCACTAACATATTGTTAAACACATCATTAACATATTGTTAAACACATCATTAACATATTGTTAGACAACATATTGTTAAACACATCATTAACATATTGTTAAACACATCATTAACATATTGTTAAACACATCATTAACATATTGTTAAAACACATCACTAACATATTGTTAAACACATCATAAACATATTGTTAAACACATCACTAACATATTGTTAAACACATCATTAACATATTGTTAAACACATCATTAACATATTGTTAAACACATCACTAACATATTGTTAAACACATCATTAACATATTGTTAAACATCACTAACATATTGTTAAACATCATCATAACATATTGTTAAACACATCATTAACATATTGTTAAACACATCACAACATATTGTTAAACACATCATTAACATATTGTTAAACACATCATTAACATATTGTTAGACATCACTAACATATTGTTAAACACATCATTAACATATTGTTAGACATCACTAACATATTGTTAAACACATCACAACATATTGTTAAACATCACTAACATATTGTTAAACACATCATTAACATATTGTTAAACACATCACTAACATATTGTTAAACATCATATTGTTAAACACATCACAACAACATATTGTTAAACACATCACTAACATATTGTTAAACACATCATTAACATATTGTTAAACACATCACTAACATATTGTTAAAACACATCATTAACATATTGTTAAACACATCACTAACATAAAACACATCATTAACATTTGTTAAACACATCATTAACATATTGTTAAAGACATCACTAACATATTGTTAAACACATCATTAACATATTGTTAGACATCACTAACATATTGTTAAACACATCATTAACATATTGTTAGACATCACTAACATATTGTTAAACATCACAACATATAACATCACCAACATATTGTTAGACATCATTAACATATTGTTAAACACATCACAAACATATTGTTAAACACATCACAACATATTGTTAAACACATCATTAACATATTGTTAGACATCACTAACATATTGTTAAACACATCATTAACATATTGTTGACATCACTAACATATTGTTAAACACATCATTAACATATTGTTAAACACATCACAACATATTGTTAAACACATCATTAACATATTGTTAGACATCACTAACATATTGTTAAACACATATTAACATATTGTTAGACATCACTAACATATTGTTAAACACATCATTAACATATTGTTAAACACATCATTAACATATTGTTAGACACACTCATTAACATATTGTTAAATCACATCAAACACACATATTGTTGTTAAACACATCATTAACATATTGTTAACATATTGTTAAACACATCATTAACATATTGTTAAACACATCACTAACATATTGTTAAACACATCATTAACATATTGTTAAACATCATTAACATATTTGTTAAACACATCACTCAACATATTGTTAAACACATCATTAACATATTGTTAGACATCACTAACATATTGTTAAACACATCATTAACATATTGTTAAACACATCATTAACATATTGTTAGACATATATTGTTAAAACACATCATTAACATATTGTTAGACATCACTCCATATTGTTAAACACATCATTAACATATTGTTAAACACATCACTAACATATTGTTAAACACATCATTAACATATTGTTAGACATCACTAACATATTGTTAAACACATCATTAACATATTGTTAAACACATCATTAACATATTGTTAGACATCACTAACATATTGTTAAACACATCATTAACATATTGTTAGACATCACTTAACATATTGTTAAACACATCATTAAACATATTGTTAAACACATCACAACATATTGTTAAACACATCATTAACATATTGTTAAACACATCATTAACATATTGTTAAACACATCACAACATATTGTTAAACACATCATTAACATATTGTTAAACACATCATTAACATATTGTTAGACATCACTAACATATTGTTAAACACATCATTAACATATTGTTAAACACATCACTAACATATTGTTAAACACATCATTAACATATTGTTAGACACATCACAACATATTGTTAAACACATAACATATTGTTAAACACATCATTAACATATTGTTAAACACATCATTAACATATTGTTAAACACATCACAACATATTGTTAAACACATCATTAACATATTGTTAAACACATCATTAACATATTGTTAAACACATCATTAACATATTGTTAAACACATCACTAACATATTGTTAAACACATCATTAACATATTGTTAAACACATCACTAACATATTGTTAAACATCACTAACATATTGTTAAAACACATCACTAACATATTGTTAAACACATCATTAACATATTGTTAAACACATCATTAACATATTGTTAAAAACACATCATTAACATATTGTTAAACACATCATTAACATATTGTTAAACACATCACAACATATTGTTAAACACATCATTAACATATTGTTAGACATCACTAACATATTGTTAAACACATCATTAACATATTGTTAAACACATCATTAACATATTGTTAAACACATCACTAACATATTGTTAAACACATCATTAACATATTGTTAAACACATCATTAACATATTGTTAAACACATCACTAACATATTGTTAAACACATCATTAACATATTGTTAGACATCACTAACATATTGTTAAACACATCATTAACATATTGTTAAACACATCATTAACATATTGTTAAACACATCATTAACATATTGTTAAAGACATCACTAACATATTGTTAAACACATCATTAACATATTGTTAAACACATCACCAACATATTGTTAAAGACATCACTAACATATTGTTAAACACATCATTAACATATTGTTAAACACATCATTAACATATTGTTAAAGACATCACTAACATATTGTTAAACACATCATTAACATATTGTTAAAGACATCACCAACATATTGTTAAACACATCATTAACATATTGTTAGACATCATCACTAACATATTGTTAAACACATCATTAACATATTGTTAGACATCACTAACATATTGTTAAACACATCATTAACATATTGTTAAACACATCATTAACATATTGTTAAACACATCATTAACATATTGTTAGACATCACTAACATATTGTTAAACACATCATTAACATATTGTTAGACATCACTCAACATATTGTTAAACACATCATTAACATATTGTTAAACACATCATTAACATATTGTTAGACATCACTAACATATTGTTAAACACATCATTAACATATTGTTAGACATCACTAACATATTGTTAAACACATCATTAACATATTGTTAAAGACATAACTAACATATTGTTAAACACATCATTAACATATTGTTAAACACATCATTAACATATTGTTAGACATCACTAACATATTGTTAAACACATCATTAACATATTGTTAGACATCACTAACATATTGTTAAACACATCATTAACATATTGTTAGACATCACTAACATATTGTTAAACACATCATTAACATATTGTTAGACATCATTAACATATTGTTAAACACATCATTAACATATTGTTAAACACATCATTAACATATTGTTAAACACATCATTAACATATTGTTAGACATCACTAACATATTGTTAAACACATCATTAACATATTGTTAGACATCACTAACATATTGTTAAACACATCATTAACATATTGTTAAACACATCATTAACATATTGTTAAACACATCATTAACATATTGTTAAACATCACTAACATATTGTTAAACACATCATTAACATATTGTTAAACACATAACTAACATATTGTTAAACACATCATTAACATATTGTTAAACACATCATTAACATATTGTTAAAGACATAACTAACATATTGTTAAACACATCATTAACATATTGTTAAACACATCATTAACATATTGTTAAACACATCATTAACATATTGTTAAAGACATCACTAACATATTGTTAAACACATCATTAACATATTGTTAAACACATCACTAACATATTGTTAAACACATCATTAACATATTGTTAGACATCACTCAACATATTGTTAAACACATCATTAACATATTGTTAAACACATCATTAACATATTGTTAAACACATCATTAACATATTGTTAGACATCACTAACATATTGTTAAACACATCATTAACATATTGTTAAACACATCATTAACATATTGTTAAACACATCACTAACATATTGTTAAACACATCATTAACATATTGTTAGACATCACTAACATATTGTTAAACACATCATTAACATATTGTTAGACATCACTAACATATTGTTAAACACATCATTAACATATTGTTAAACACATCATTAACATATTGTTAAAGACATCATTAACATATTGTTAAAGACATCACTAACATATTGTTAAACACATCATTAACATATTGTTAAACACATCACTAACATATTGTTAAAGACATAACTAACATATTGTTAAACACATCATTAACATATTGTTAAACACATCATTAACATATTGTTAAAGACATCATTAAACATATTGTTAAACACATCATTAACATATTGTTAAAGACATAACTAACATATTGTTAAACACATCATTAACATATTGTTAGACATCACTAACATATTGTTAAACACATCATTAACATATTGTTAGACATCACTCAACATATTGTTAAACACATCATTAACATATTGTTAAACACATCATTAACATATTGTTAAACACATCATTAACATATTGTTAGACATCACTAACATATTGTTAAACACATCATTAACATATTGTTAGACATCACCAACATATTGTTAAACACATCATTAACATATTGTTAAACACATCATTAACATATTGTTAGACATCACTAACATATTGTTAAACACATCATTAACATATTGTTAGACATCACTAACATATTGTTAAACACATCATTAACATATTGTTAGACATCACTAACATATTGTTAAACACATCATTAACATATTGTTAAACACATCATTAACATATTGTTAAACACATCATTAACATATTGTTAGACATCACTAACATATTGTTAAACACATCATTAACATATTGTTAAAACACATCATTAACATATTGTTAAACACATCATTAACATATTGTTAACCACATCATTAACATATTGTTAAACACATCATTAACATATTGTTAAACACATCATTAACATATTGTTAGACATCACTAACATATTGTTAAACACATCACTAACATATTGTTAAACACATCACAACATATTGTTAAACACATCATTAACATATTGTTAGACATCACTAACATATTGTTAAACACATCACAACATATTGTTAGACATTACTAACATATTGTTAAACACATCATTAACATATTGTTAGACATCACTAACATATTGTTAAACACATCATTAACATATTGTTAAACACATCATTAACATATTGTTAGACATCACTAACATATTGTTAAACACATCATTAACATATTGTTAGACATCACTAACATATTGTTAAACACATCATTAACATATTGTTAAACACATCATTAACATATTGTTAAACACATCATTAACATATTGTTAACATCACTAACATATTGACATCACTAACATATTGTTAAACACATCATTAACATATTGTTAAAGACATCATTAACATATTGTTAACCACATCATTAACATATTGTTAAACACATCATTAACATATTGTTAAACACATCATTAACATATTGTTAGACATCACTAACATATTGTTAAACACATCACTAACATATTGTTAAACACATCATTAACATATTGTTAAACACATCATTAACATATTGTTAAACACATCACTAACATATTGTTAAACACATCATTAACATATTGTTAAACACATCATTAACATATTGTTAAACACATCACTAACATATTGTTAAACACATCATTAACATATTGTTAGACATCACTAACATATTGTTAAACACATCATTAACATATTGTTAAACACATCATTAACATATTGTTAAACACATCATTAACATATTGTTAAAGACATCACTAACATATTGTTAAACACATCATTAACATATTGTTAAACACATCACTAACATATTGTTAAAGACATAACTAACATATTGTTAAACACATCATTAACATATTGTTAAACACATCATTAACATATTGTTAAAGACATAACTAACATATTGTTAAACACATCATTAACATATTGTTAAAGACATAACTAACATATTGTTAAACACATCATTAACATATTGTTAGACATCACTAACATATTGTTAAACACATCATTAACATATTGTTAAAGACATAACTAACATATTGTTAAACACATCATTAACATATTGTTAAAGACATAACTAACATATTGTTAAACACATCATTAACATATTGTTAGACATCACTAACATATTGTTAAACACATCATTAACATATTGTTAGACATCACTAACATATTGTTAAACACATCATTAACATATTGTTAAACACATCATTAACATATTGTTAGACATCACTAACATATTGTTAAACACATCATTAACATATTGTTAGACATCACTAACATATTGTTAAACACATCATTAACATATTGTTAAACACATCATTAACATATTGTTAAACACATCATTAACATATTGTTAGACATCACTAACATATTGTTAAACACATCATTAACATATTGTTAGACATCACTAACATATTGTTAAACACATCATTAACATATTGTTAAACACATCATTAACATATTGTTAGACATCACTAACATATTGTTAAACACATCATTAACATATTGTTAGACATCACTAACATATTGTTAAACACATCATTAACATATTGTTAAACACATCATTAACATATTGTTAAACACATCACTAACATATTGTTAAACACATCATTAACATATTGTTAAACACATCATTAACATATTGTTAAACACATCACTAACATATTGTTAAACACATCATTAACATATTGTTAGACATCACTAACATATTGTTAAACACATCATTAACATATTGTTAAACACATCATTAACATATTGTTAAACACATCATTAACATATTGTTAAAGACATCACTAACATATTGTTAAACACATCATTAACATATTGTTAAACACATCACTAACATATTGTTAAAGACATAACTAACATATTGTTAAACACATCATTAACATATTGTTAAACACATCATTAACATATTGTTAAAGACATAACTAACATATTGTTAAACACATCATTAACATATTGTTAAAGACATAACTAACATATTGTTAAACACATCATTAACATATTGTTAGACATCACTAACATATTGTTAAACACATCATTAACATATTGTTAGACATCACTAACATATTGTTAAACACATCATTAACATATTGTTAAACACATCATTAACATATTGTTAGACATCACTAACATATTGTTAAACACATCATTAACATATTGTTAGACATCACTAACATATTGTTAAACACATCATTAACATATTGTTAAACACATCATTAACATATTGTTAAACACATCATTAACATATTGTTAAAGACATCACTAACATATTGTTAAACACATCATTAACATATTGTTAGACATCACTAACATATTGTTAAACACATCATTAACATATTGTTAAACACATCATTAACATATTGTTAGACATCACTAACATATTGTTAAACACATCATTAACATATTGTTAGACATCACTAACATATTGTTAAACACATCATTAACATATTGTTAAACACATCATTAACATATTGTTAGACATCACTAACATATTGTTAAACACATCATTAACATATTGTTAGACATCACTAACATATTGTTAAACACATCATTAACATATTGTTAAACACATCATTAACATATTGTTAAACACATCATTAACATATTGTTAAACACATCATTAACATATTGTTAAACACATCATTAACATATTGTTAAACACATCACTAACATATTGTTAAACACATCATTAACATATTGTTAGACATCACTAACATATTGTTAAACACATCATTAACATATTGTTAAACACATCATTAACATATTGTTAAACACATCATTAACATATTGTTAAAGACATCACTAACATATTGTTAAACACATCATTAACATATTGTTAAACACATCACTAACATATTGTTAAAGACATAACTAACATATTGTTAAACACATCATTAACATATTGTTAAACACATCATTAACATATTGTTAAAGACATAACTAACATATTGTTAAACACATCATTAACATATTGTTAAAGACATAACTAACATATTGTTAAACACATCATTAACATATTGTTAGACATCACTAACATATTGTTAAACACATCATTAACATATTGTTAGACATCACTAACATATTGTTAAACACATCATTAACATATTGTTAAACACATCATTAACATATTGTTAAACACATCATTAACATATTGTTAAACACATCATTAACATATTGTTAGACATCACTAACATATTGTTAAACACATCATTAACATATTGTTAGACATCACTAACATATTGTTAAACACATCATTAACATATTGTTAAACACATCATTAACATATTGTTAAAGACATCACTAACATATTGTTAAACACATCATTAACATATTGTTAAAGACATAACTAACATATTGTTAAACACATCATTAACATATTGTTAAACACATCATTAACATATTGTTAAAGACATAACTAACATATTGTTAAACACATCATTAACATATTGTTAAAGACATAACTAACATATTGTTAAACACATCATTAACATATTGTTAAAGACATAACTAACATATTGTTAAACACATTATTAACATATTGTTAAAGACATAACTAACATATTGTTAAAGACATCATTAACACATTGGTAAAGACATCATTGACATATTGTTAACACATCATTAAGATATTGCTAAAGACATCATTAACATATTGTTAAACACATCATTAACATATTGTTAAACACATCATTAACATATTGTTAAAGACATCACTAACATATTGTTAAACACATCATTAACATATTGTTAAACACATCATTAACATATTGTTAAACACATCATTAACATATTGTTAAAGACATCGTTAACATATTGCTAAAGACATCATTGACATATTGTTAAAGACATAACTAACATATTGTTAAACACATCATTAACATATTGTTAAACACATCATTAACATATTGTTAAAGACATCACTAACATATTGTTAAACACATCATTAACATATTGTTAAACACATCATTAACATATTGCTAAAGACATCATTAACATATTGTTAAAGACATAACTAACATATTGCTAAAGACATCATTAACATATTGTTAAAGACATAACTAACATATTGTTAAACACATCATTAACATATTGTTAAAGACATAACTAACATATTGTTAAACACATCATTAACATATTGTTAAACACATCATTAACATATTGTTAAAGACATAACTAACATATTGTTATACGCATCACTAACATATTGTTAAACACATCATTAACATATTGTTAAACACATCATTAACATATTGTTAAAGACATCACTAACATATTGTTAAACACATCACTAACATATTGTTAAACACATCATTAACATATTGTTAAACACATCATTAACATATTGTTAAAGACATCACTAACATATTGTTAAACACATCATTAACATATTGTTAAACACATCATTAACATATTGTTAAAGACATAACTAACATATTGCTAAAGACATCATTAACATATTGTTAAAGACATAACTAACATATTGTTAAACACATCATTAACATATTGTTAAAGACATAACTAACATATTGTTAAACACATCATTAACATATTGTTAAACACATCATTAACATATTGTTAAAGACATAACTAACATATTGTTAAAGACATCATTGACATATTGCTAAAGACATAACTAACATATTGTTAAACACATCATTAACATATTGTTAAAGACATAATTAACATATTGTTAAAGACATCATTAACATATTGTTAAACACATCATTAACATATTGTTAAAGAAATCATTAACATATTGTTAAAGACATCATTAACATATTGCTAAAGACATCATTAACATATTGTTAAAGACATCATTGACATATTGTTAAAGACATCATTAACATATTGTTAAAGACATCATTAACATATTGTTAAACACATCATTAACATATTGCTAAAGACATCATTAACATATTGTTAAAGACATCATTGACATATTGCTAAAGACATAACTAACATATTGTTAAACACATCATTAACATATTGTTAAAGACATCATTAACATATTGTTAAAGACATCCCTAACATATTGTTAAACACATCATTAACATATTGTTAAAGACATCACTAACATATTGTTAAACACATCATTAACATATTGTTAAAGAAATCATTAACATATTGTTAAAGACATCATTAACATATTGTTAAACACATCATTAACATATTGTTAAACACATCATTAACATATTGCTAAAGACATCATTAACATATTGTTAAAGAAATCATTAACATATTGCTAAAGACATCACTAACATATTGTTAAACACATCATTAACATATTGTTAAAGACATCACTAACATATTGCTAAAGACATCATTAACATATTGTTAAACACATCAGTAACATATTGTTAAAGACATCATTAACATATTGTTAAACACATCATTAACATATTGTTAAACACATCATTAACATATTGCTAAAGACATCTTTAACATATTGTTAAAGACATCATTAACATATTGCTAAAGACATAACTAACATATTGTTAAACACATCATTAACATATTGTTAAAGACATCATTAACATATTGTTAAATAAATCACTAACATATTGTTAAAGATATCACTAACATATTGTTAAAGATATCACTAACATATTGGTAAAGACATCATTAACACATTGTTAAAGACATCATTATCATATTGGTAAAGACATCATTAACATATTGTTAAAGACATAACTAACATATTGTTAAACACATCATTAACATATTGCTAAAGACATCATTAACATCTTGTTAAACACATCATTAACATATTGTTAAAGACATCGTTAACATATTGCTAAAGACATCATTGACATATTGTTAAAGACATAACTAACATATTGTTAAACACATCATTAACATATTGTTAAACACATCATTAACATATTGTTAAAGACATCACTAACATATTGTTAAACACATCATTAACATATTGTTAAACACATCATTAACATATTGCTAAAGACATCATTAACATATTGTTAAAGACATAACTAACATATTGCTAAAGACATCATTAACATATTGTTAAAGACATAACTAACATATTGTTAAACACATCATTAACATATTGTTAAAGACATAACTAACATATTGTTAAACACATCATTAACATATTGTTAAACACATCATTAACATATTGTTAAAGACATAACTAACATATTGTTATACGCATCACTAACATATTGTTAAACACATCATTAACATATTGTTAAACACATCATTAACATATTGTTAAAGACATCACTAACATATTGTTAAACACATCACTAACATATTGTTAAACACATCATTAACATATTGTTAAACACATCATTAACATATTCTTAAAGACATCACTAACATATTGTTAAACACATCATTAACATATTGTTAAACACATCATTAACATATTGCTAAAGACATCATTAACATATTGTTAAAGACATAACTAAGATATTGCTAAAGACATCATTAACATATTGTTAAAGACATAACTAACATATTGTTAAACACATCATTAACATATTGTTAAAGACATAACTAACATATTGTTAAACACATCATTAACATATTGTTAAACACATCATTAACATATTGTTAAAGACATAACTAACATATTGTTAAAGACATCATTGACATATTGCTAAAGACATAACTAACATATTGTTAAACACATCATTAACATATTGTTAAAGACATAATTAACATATTGTTAAAGACATCATTAACATATTGTTAAACACATCATTAACATATTGTTAATGAAATCATTAACATATTGTTAAAGACATCATTAACATATTGCTAAAGACATCATTAACATATTGTTAAAGACATCATTGACATATTGTTAAAGACATCATTAACATATTGCTAAAGACATCATTAACATATTGTTAAACACATCATTAACATATTGCTAAAGACATCATTAACATATTGTTAAACACATCATTGACATATTGCTAAAGACATAACTAACATATTGTTAAACACATCATTAACATATTGTTAAAGACATCATTAACATATTGTTAAAGACATCCCTAACATATTGTTAAACACATCATTAACATATTGTTAAAGACATCACTAACATATTGTTAAACACATCATTAACATATTGTTAAAGAAATCATTAACATATTGTTAAAGACATCATTAACATATTGTTAAACACATCATTAACATATTGCTAAAGACATCATTAACATATTGTTAAAGAAATCATTAACATATTGCTAAAGACATCACTAACATATTGTTAAACACATCATTAACATATTGTTAAAGACATCACTAACATATTGCTAAAGACATCATTAACATATTGTTAAACACATCAGTAACATATTGTTAAAGACATCATTAACATATTGTTAAACACATCATTAACATATTGTTAAACACATCATTAACATATTGCTAAAGACATCATTAACATATTGCTAAAGACATCTTTAACATATTGTTAAAGACATCATTAACATATTGCTAAAGACATAACTAACATATTGTTAAACACATCATTAACATATTGTTAAAGACATCATTAACATATTGTTAAATAAATCACTAACATATTGTTAAAGATATCACTAACATATTGTTAAAGATATCACTAACATATTGGTAAAGACATCATTAACACATTGTTAAAGACATCATTATCATATTGGTAAAGACATCATTAACATATTGTTAAAGACATAACTAACATATTGTTAAACACATCATTAACATATTGCTAAAGACATCATTAACATCTTGTTAAACACATCATTAACATATTGGTAAAGACATCATTGACACATTGTTAAAGACATCATTATCATATTGGTAAAGACATCATTATCATATTGGTAAAGACATCATTGACACATTGTTAAAGACATCATTATCATATTGGTAAAGACATCATTAACACATTGTTAAAGACATCATTATCATATTGGTAAAGACATCATTGACACATTGTTAAAGACATCATTAACATATTGTTAAAGACATCACTAACATATTGCTAAAGACATCATTAACATATTGTTAAACACATCACTAACATATTGTTAAAGACATCATTAACATATTGTTAAAGACATCATTCATATGTTTCGTCATACATCAGAATCGTCTGTCTCACAGTTGATGTGTCTTGTGGCGAGCTATATTGTGCAAGAATAGAACGCTCGATTTTAGACTTATAAGTTCAGTATAAGTAAGCTTATTACTCGATAGAATAAACGTAATAAACGAGAAAAAAGTACCGCTGAATCAGTGGGGATCATACCCCCCTGAAAATTAACATGTATGTGTACATTATAATGTGTTACTTGAAGACTTCTGTGTACACTCTAATGTGTACATTCTGATATGTTATTTAAACTCATCTGTGTACACACTGATGTGTTATTTAGACGCAACTTTTTCAGAAAGTATTCAAATTGTATTAAGTTTCAAACAAATATGCTTACAAAACCTTTCAAAGTTTAACATTTTTGTTTGGAATACAAAAAAATTATAAACTATCTACAGTATTACCAATTATTAGTTTTATTTGGGATACAAATAAATTATAAACTATCTACAGTATTACCAATTATTAGTTTTATTTGGAATACAAATAAATTATAAACTATCTACAGTATTACCAATTATTAGTTTTATTTGGAATACAAATAAATTATAAACTATCAACAGTATTACCAATTATTAGTTTTATTTGGAATACAAATAAATTATAAACTATCTACAGTATTACCAATTATTAGTTTTATTTGGATTACAAATAAATTATAAACTATCTACAGTATTACCAATTATTAGTTTTATTTGGAATACAAATAAATTATAAACTATCAACAGTATTACCAATTATTAGTTTTATTTGGAATACAAATAAATTATAAACTATCTACAGTATTACCAATTATTAGTTTTATTTGGAATACAAATAAATTATAAACTATCAACAGTATTACCAATTATTAGTTTTATTTGGATTACAAATAAATTATAAACTCTCAACAGTAGTACCGCACATTAGATTTGTTTTTGGAATACAAAAAATTATAGAATATCAACAGTATTACCAGTCATTTTAGCCCGGCATGCCTTGGTGATTAAGGCGTTCGACTCGTAATCCGAGGGTCGCCAGTTCGAATTCCCGTTACACCAAAAGTGCTCGCCCTTTCAGCCGTGGGGAAGTTATAATGTATGTTCAATCCCACTATTTGTTAGTGAAAGAGTAGCTCAAAAGTTGGCAGTGGGTGGTAAATGATTAGCTGTCTTTCGTCTAGTCTTAAAATACGAAATTAGGGACGGCTAGCACATATAGCCCTCGTGTAGCTTTGCGTGAAATTCAAAACGAACCAATCATTAGTTATTATTTGTATAATTATTAGTTTACATTTCAGTCACGGCACCAGAAAATGCTTCCTTAAACCATGACACTGGTTACAATGTATTTATGTTAATTTATTTAAAATAAACTAAAAATAATAGAATTTTTTTTTTAAATGTTTCATCTTGTCTAGAGTTATCAAAAGGTTTGAAAGAAGAAAGAAAAAATGAGATGACTCCTGTGGGGTCTCACATTCTTCTGGACTTAAGTTGCGTAAATGTGTTAATCTGGTTTCGCGTAAAACGTCTCACAGGAATTGTCGTTTGAAACCGCCCTATCCCATAAATGACGTTTCTGACATTTATTACGATGAATCGTGCGAAATCATTTCGTTATTAAATGTATGTGATTAGTTTGGATTTTTGTTTTGTGGGAATAAAGCTCAAAGCTGTTCTGACCATCATGGGTATCGAAACCCGCTTTCTAGCGTAATAAATCCTCAAGGATTCTGCTGTGCCATTGGGGGTTCGTTTCGATAAAAGATATATAAGTCAGGTTATTTAAAATGTGGTAAAGGTTCAAACCTGCGACCTACTCTCAAAGAGGGATAATTCACCTCTTTGAAAGAACTTGAACTTTGAACTTTATCTGTCGAAGTATGTTTTATTTATACATTTATATAGACTAATAGGAGGTCTATGGAGAATGGGTTTAAGTTATGCTTGACGCTGTCTGCATACGTTTAAAATATAATGAGCAAAGTGCATAACGAAAGAGCATCAGATTTTAATGTTTTCCTTATCTATAGTGGGATTAGCACCGAGAAACCCCAATCTTTTATTTCTTATCAGCAGTCCTTGCGGTGTAATATCTTACGTGATCGATAGAAGACAAAACAGCTTTGTGCCCGTTTCGACCCGTAGTTCACAAACCTACGAGTAACTAACCTAGTATTCTGAGACTTAGTGCTGTTATACATAAATAGCTTGAAATGTGGGACAAGGCAATTTTTAATTGCCGGTAGATACTGATGAGTTGTACAACACGATATAAGAAGTAGCATACGTTAAAGACAGGTAATAACTTTAAAACCATTATAATCTTTTCATCTTCAAACAGGAAACCTCGTGACTCGATGGCAGGTGGCGCATAAGTATGCTCCACGTGTTCGCATAATAAATTAAGGTCAACAACAAAATGAGCCTGAATAAGCACAAGGAAACAAACAGTCAAAATCACTGGAACATCAGAAGCATCCGAACTTGTCTTGAACTGAGCCATGTTAAACCAGAGGATAAACTAACAGATATTCCACCAACATGACTTAGTTTTGCTTTTTCACCATATTACGTCAATATATGACAATAAAATCTGTAAACCTACAACAGTTCAGTGGTAACTCTGGAGGCTCATAACACCAAAACGCATACTTTGATACCCATGATGAACAGTCCAATAAAAAACTGTAAATTTACCACATCGACGTGAAGTGGTCACTTTTTTTTGTCTACTTAATACTGACCATTCGTTCAAAATAATCTAACTAGCCGATATATCTTACGAAACAACCCCTCTATTGGCGTAAATCTGTCATCTCAGTGACCACTGTTTCTGAAGATCCACTACATTAGAAAGTCAATAGAAACAGAGTAGTGGTGATGAACTCAGCTTTGTACATTTTAACATATGTTATTTTTTAGTTTCGGATTCTATTTAAACACCACATCTATAGAATATGTCAATGCTACAAAAATCCGAACTAAAGAAATTGTAATAGAGATTTAGTAGTACATAATTTCGATATGTAAAAACGAACGTTTTATTTGTGTTTTTGTATTTATAAACAATACACTAAAAATGTTTCACAACCGGCTTCTTCGGGAGTTCGTTTGTAGTTGTTTTTGTCAGAGCTAGAGCCAGGAAAGACTCATGAACTCTAGTTGGGTATCTCACCTGAAAAACATACTCAGCCAATATGAAAAAAAGAACCACTCTTAGTTTGTATGTCATCCAAAAAGCTACTCAACCAATAAGAAAAAGATTCACTCTGAGCTTGTATGTCATCCAAAAAGCACCTCAACCAATAAGAAAAAGATTCACTTTGAACTGGAATGTCATCTAACAAGCTACTCAACAAGTATGAATATGCTGTTTCAGACTTAGAAACCGATGTCACACCTTGTAACTCTCAAACACACCTGTTTCAGGTACAGAAACCAGTATGGAAGGTTTTAATTCATATCTTATCCTGTTTTAGTACGAATAAAACAGTCACTTCTTCCGAGAGTTCATAATTGTGACTTTTTGGGGCTACTTATTTACTGGGTGGGTGGTTATGGATGTAAGTACCACCTCTCACTTTCACAGAGAAGATTGAAAGATAGAAAACGTGTCACAAACAGGTTAAAATATTAGGACTGTTGTTAATGTTACTGTATATATTTAAGCAGACACGCATGCGCAGAAACGCTGCAATAATTTATTTGTATCCGTCTTTTAGTTTGTTTAGTTACAGAAGCAATGGATGTTGAAAGATGAACATCTGGTTCTTATAGCAAGGGAAGTTGGCCCTATCGGTCGTCGCGTGTATGACCAAAAGTTCAGTGACCCCTGGTTCAGATCACGTGGGCAGCACGCAAGCCAAAAGAAGCGGAAAAGTCATACTAAGAAGGTTTATATATCTTTGATGGACCTGTTTACCAACAAAATAAATATGTTGGCCATTGTGGGATCCCTTCTCACGAGGTTATTTTACACAAGCTAAATTTTTATTTAATATATAAAATTGGGGAATAAGTTTAATAACCATTCTTATGGTTTTCCTCCATGACGTATCCATAGATTCTAAGCCTAACGCTGGTGCGTTAAACGTACCTTTTTGTGTCCATTTTTCTTCCTTTAAATAACGATCTTCATATCTATTTGTTTATTTTGAATTTCGCGCAAAGCTGCACGAGGGCTATCCGCGCTAGCCGTCTCTAATTTAGCAGTGTAAAACTAGAGGGAAGACAGCTAGTCATCACCATTCATCGCCAACTCTTGGGTTACTCTTTTACCAACGAATAGTGGGATTGACCGTCACATTATAAAGTCCCACGGCTGAAAGAGCGTGCATGTTTGGTGAAACGGGGATTCGAACCCGAGACCCTCGGATTACGAGTCGAGTGCCTTAACCACCTGGTCATGCCGGGCCATCTTCATATCTATAATTATGAGTCGATTGCCTTAACCACCTGGCCATGCCAGGCCATCTTCATATCTATAATTACGAGTCGAGTGCCTTAACCCGCCTGGTCATGCCGGACCATCTTCATATCTATAATTACGAGTCGAGTGCCTTAACCACCTTAACCATTATAAGCACTTAAGAGCTTGATTTCCCAGAGACTTAGATTGTGAACATTGAATATTGTAATGTTCCTGTGATAAGCCCCTGAGTTCCACAGCGGTATGTCTGCGGGACCTACAACGATATAAATCGGGTTTCGAAACCCATCTGGGCAGAGCACAGATAGCCCACTAAGTAGCTTTGTGCTTAATTCCAAAACGATCACTCAACCCTATTAAACAAAGCTAACCGTGTAAGACCCTCAGACCTGTCTTCTAAATACCAAAAGCATGAGATCAAGTGGCATGTTGGTATAATTCTTCTCTATACATCCATTCCTTCCTGTTTTTAATGGGTTTTTGTGAAGCTATGAGATACTATTTACAAAGCGTATTTCAACGTCTCACGTTTGACTCTATCTTTGTAAACACGTTATATTTCTGGTAACTCTTCCTTCTCCATTTTCAGTTCTGAAAATGCGAAGAACCCTAAAAATAAGTAAAACTACAACACAAAGTGTATATTAAACACCACCAGAATAACTGGTTGTGGGGAATCTTCGTAAGTTATGTGATCCGTTTGTTTTCAACATCGTGGATCCAGGTAACTCAACACCAGCGTTGCTAACACTTCGATAAGCCTAACAGGTCATAAAATAAAGCAACATTCTGTGAGAACTGGTAACCAAAGTTGAAAAAAACGCTGTTCTCAGGTAGATCTTTGTCATTCGACTGGTATAGATTGATTACTGTAATCCAAGTAATAAAGTGACTTTAGAAACACGGCCTGGTCTTTACGAGGTTTATTGTCTTCTGGTTGTCCTACTCTGAGATATCCCAAATCGTATTGCGTGGAAAACGCTGATTTATTAAAGTTTACCAAGCAATGAGACACAAAAAAGAAATTTCAAACATTTGTTGTTGTTTATTTGACTTCTAATATTTAGACATAAAAAATAATTGTCTTCCCTGTATTGTACCAAGCATGGTTTAGCGTAATTTACCAAAAAACTGGACAATTCATTACTTCTGGACATATTTTAGTTGAAAAAGTCTAATCTGTAAGTTGATTTACAGAATTGGACACTTCATTACCTCTGGACATATTTTAGTTGACAAGGTCTAAACTGTAAGTTGATCTATAGAACTGGACACTTCATTACCTCTGGAGAGAGTTCAGTTGACAAGATCTAATATGTAAGTTGATCTATAGAACTGGACACTTAATTATCTCTGGAGATATTTTAGTTGAAAAGGTCTAAACTGTAAGTTGATCTATAGAACTGGACACTTGATTATCTCTGGACATATTTTAGTTGACAAGGTCTAAACTGTAAGTTGATTTACAGAATTGGATACTTCATTACCTCTGTACATATTTTAGTTGACAAGGTCTAAACTGTAAGTTGATCTATAGAACTGGACACTTCATTACCTCTGGAGATAGTTCAGTTGACAAGATCTAATATGTAAGTTGATCTATAGAACTGGACACTTAATTATCTCTGGAGATATTTTAGTTGAAAAGGTCTAAACTGTAAGTTGATCTATAGAACTGGACACTTGATTATCTCTGGACATATTTTAGTTGACAAGTTCTAAACTGTAAGTTGATTTACAGAATTGGATACTTCATTACCTCTGGACATATTTTAGTTGACAAGGTCTAAACTGTAAGTTGATTTACAGAATTGGACACTTCATTATCTCTGGAGATATTTTAGTTGACAAGGTCTAAACTGTAAGTTGATTTAAAGAATTGGACACTTGATTATCTCTGGAGATATTTTAGTTGACATGGTCTAAACTGTAAGTTGATTTACAGAATTGGACACTTGATTATCTCTGGAGATATTTTAGTTGACATGGTCTAAACTGTAAGTTGATTTACAGAATTGGATACTTCATTATCTCTGGAGATATTTTAGTTGACAAGGTCTAAACTGTAAGTTGATTTAAAGAATTGGACACTTCATTATCTCTGGAGATATTTTAGTTGACATGGTCTAAACTGTAAGTTGATTTAAAGAATTGGACACTTCATTATCTCTGGACATATTTTAGTTGACATGGTCTAAACTGTAAGTTGATTTAAAGAATTGGACACTTGATTATCTTTGGACATATTTTAGTTGACAAGTTCTAAACTGTAAGTTGATTTACAGAATTGGATACTTCATTACCTCTGGACATATTTTAGTTGACAAGGTCTAAACTGTAAGTTGATTTAAAGAATTGGACACTTGATTATCTCTGGACATATTTTAGTTGACATGGTCTAAACTGTAAGTTGATTTAAAGAATTGGACACTTGATTAACTCTGGACATATTTTAGTTGACAAGGTCTAAACTGTAAGTTGATTTAAAGAATTGGACACTTGATTATCTCTGGACATATTTTAGTTGACATGGTCTAAACTGTAAGTTGATTTACAGAATTGGACACTTCATTATCTCTGGAGATAGTTTAGTTGACAAGGTCTAAACCGCAACCTGGTCTTTGATTTCATCTAACATCTTAATAGCTGGTATATGTGTTCAATGGATTAGTAAAATATCTCTTAAGGAGGTTTGAATTTCGATTGCGTTCTGTATGATAACCACCAAAAGAACACTGAAGATGTTAGAATACTTAAAACTAAAAATCTGGGTTTTTAATGACTCTTTGTAAACCGAATGGTGTGAGTGACAGACCAGCGTGATAAAATAACTTAGTTATATTGTTGTTATTATTACATTATATATGTACAAGAGAGATACGTTGAAACCACACGTTTGATCAGTTTTTCCTTTTTGAGCTTGACTTCCTTGTTGTCGAAAAAATACTTTCGTTTTAGTAACATAACATTTCATAAGAAACAAGACTACAATTTGTTTTTAGTAAAACTGTTCTCATACGTCTGACATGTCTTTATCTAGGATCGTAATACAACATCTCGTACGTATTCAACCAGAATCTTCTGTGCTATTGTTACAAATGACATAACATACCACCTACACACGTCTCAAAATCATTTTAATTCTATTGTTATAAACAACATGTTATACACAGCCTCACTTTACATGATTTACTCTGTTTATTTTACTGTATCTACTATTATTGTTATTATGAACGCCATAGATAGCTGAGAGTTAATTCTGAAGGTTTAAAATGTTCATTTTCTTGGTTCGATCCCCGTAGTTGACACACTGCACATAACTCATACCGAAACATTAAATATTTTCTTTTATAAAGAATATATTACACTTCTCTACCCACATTTTTAGCTATTTTGATATTTTCTGTGAAAAAACATAATTACTCTAGAGAAACCTCCATTTCGTATATTTCTTATGCAGTAAAATGCTTCTGTAATAACTTGGTGTTTAAATCTAATTGAAAATAATTTGCGCTATTATTCAGAAAATAATATAATAAAAAACTTCTTGGAACCAATCATTGTTGTTTTCAGCAAAACGTATTTAAAGTATTGATACACTTTCAAACGTAATTAGCCCTCTGAACAATGAAATACATATCAGTGGTTGAGCCCAGCTGTTGACAAGACCACAAGTAGCGAGATTTAACAGGTCTTTGACTGAGAAGCTGGATAGATATGGTTAGCAATAAAAGTAGTTTAAACAAATCAGGTTGTGATGTTCGGTGTACAGAACTACATTGTTGTAAGTCTACTAAGAATGAAGCAAAAGTTACAATTGTTTAATATTATGTATACAGGTTTCAGGAAACGGTCATACATACATATTGTTGTCTCATTGTTTGACATTACGTAGGTCTCAGTGAACGGTCGTAGATACATATTGTAGTTTCATTGTTATCAGCTTCATTGTTTGATATTACGTAGGTCTCAGTGAACGGTCGTAGATACATATTGTTGTTTCATTGTTATCAGCTTCATTGTTTGATATTACGTAAGTCTCAGTGAACAGTCGTACATACATATTGTTGTTTCGTTGTTATTAGCTTCATTGTTTGATATTACGTAGATCTCAGTGAACGGTCGTATATACATATTGTAGTTTCATTGTTATCAGCTTCATTGTTTGATATTACGTAGGTCTCAGTGAACGGTCGTATATACATATTGTTGTTTCATTGTTATCAGCTTCATTGTTTGATATTACGTAGGTCTCAGTGAACGGTCGTACATACATATTGTTGTTTCATTGTTATCAGCTTCATTGTTTGATATTACGTAGGTCTCAGTGAACGGTCGTACATACATATTTTTGTTTCATTGTTATCAGCTTCATTGTTTGATATTACGTAGGTCTCAGTGAACGGTCGTATATACATATTGTTGTTTCATTGTTATCAGCTTCATTGTTTGATATTACTAGGTCTCATTGAACGGTCGTATATACATATTGTTGTTTCATTGTTATCAGCTTCATTGTTTGACATTACGTAGGTCTCAGTGAACGGTCGTAGATACATATTGTTGTTTCATTGTTATCAGCTTCATTGTTTGATATTACGTAGGTCTCAGTGAACGGTCGTACATACATATTGTTGTTTCATTGTTATCAGCTTCATTGTTTGATATTACGTAGGTCTCAGTGAACGATCGTAGATACATATTGTTGTTTCATTGTTCTCAGCTTCATTGTTTGATATTACGTAGGTCTCAGTGAACGGTCGTATATACATATTGTTGTTTCATTGTTATCAGCTTCATTGTTGTTTCAGCTTCATTGTTTGATATTACGTAGGTCTCAGTGAACGATCGTAGATACATATTGTTGTTTCATTGTTCTCAGCTTCATTGTTTGATATTACGTAGGTCTCAGTGAACGGTCGTATATACATATTGTTGTTTCATTGTTATCAGCTTCATTGTTTGATATTACGTAGGTCTCAGTGAACGGTCGTACATACATATTGTTGTTTCATTGTTATCAGCTTCATTGTTTGATATTACGTAGGTCTCAGTGAACTGTCGTATATACATATTGTTGTTTCTGTTTGCACTGTATCAAAGATGTTGCCAGATGTTTACTTTGGATATTCTGTAGAATTATTTATAGTTATAGATAATTCTTTATTGTGTTGGCTGTCTAGACATTTCTGTATTATTACATCAGTTGTTGGTTCTAAACTCTAAAGGTTTCAGTATAATCTTAAACCATGTTGTTTGTTGTTATAAGTGTTTGTTTGTTTCTTTCAGGTATTGGTTATTAAAAAAATATACAGGTAAGCGTACAATGACGACAAGTGTTGACTGATGTTGGTTTAGTGGCTGTTCTAGAGAGTTCTCTCTAAACCGACAAACCAAGTAGAATGTGTGGCAATATTGTAGGTTTATCTGTTTCAGTTACCGCGCTGTTTGGAAATGACTGTTACCATAAAACGTATGACAATGATGTGGGTTTATCTCTATTAAATACTGCGTTGTTTTTAGTTTTTATGAGTCACTACAAAGAATAGTCACTTCACCTCACAAAGAAGTAATACTTTATTTAAATTTGTAAACTATTACAGGTGATTACCGTAAACATGCAACAGGTCCTAATAAAACAAAGCACGGCCACATGCAGTTAGGTGTATGGGAGGTAAACCATACAGCATTTTTGTTAGACCCAACGTTTCCATAGATGCATTTTCTTTGGGAATAAACATTTTAACATGCAGTAAAATCACATCTCACGTCTTAAGGCATGACCATCCGTAATTAGAGTTATCCTTCAAAGAAAAAAATTCCAAACCGGTTGTATGACATATAGTGGAAAGGTTAATGTTAGCTCTAACTTCAACACGCGGATAAAGTTACGACAAGGACTTTATATATATGTGTATTTAGAGTCAAGTAACAACAACAAAGTGTGCACTACGTCCAAGATCTGTGCCACTGTTTCGGGGGCAGTGGCTGCTGCGGTAAGTACAGTGAATCCCAGCAACATAAAACACTTCCTTGATGCACTGGTAATTATAGTCGTTTAGTTGTGTTCACAACGTCAGTGTTTCTTTTTACCAAATATAATCTGTGTTATCTTACAACCTGTTTCTCGGTAATCTTTCCTGCTCTGCTTTATTGTTTGAAAAGCTGTTTATCCCTATATTTATTTTCTGCTTAGGAAAGAAAATATCCTTAAACTATACAAATCTAAATGGTATCTAGTAAAGCGTACGTTTTGATAAATACATTAATGAGCGCTGTGCTTATGTCAACATTAACATAATGCAACTTTATATAGTGATTAAAAACGTGGCAAGGCCCTAGAAAGAGGCTCCACATGTTTCAGTGGCGAAACAGGTACGGTTTATTTTTTAGGGCTGTGACCCGTTTTTTTATCCAATCTTATTTATTGTATAACTATTTAAAGTTGTGTTATTTTAATCTTATACGTGTGTGTGTGCGTTCTTATTACATTCTAAAGGTTCATTAAGTTATAAATACGAAATGAACTTTCAACTTCGTGGTTACGGAAAACAATAACATGAAATGAGCTACGTATATCACATACGGTAGGTAGAAAACTTTCCACTAAACATTACATCAAACCTCAATTAATAACAGTGACAATTGATAAAAAATGAACCTTAGATCACGTAAAACAGTTCAATAAACACAAAAAACCCATCCTGAAATCACTACACATTATAATTATATAAACTCGAGAAAACTCTTACAAAACCAGTAAAATAAGAACCAACAATTTAAATACAACACAAACCAGTACTGTAACGAGCACACAAAGCACGAGACAAAACCAGGTTTCCTGACGAGACCCTGTTTATAGGACGTTTATTCATATTTGTTTCGTCGAGTTTTTCGTTTACTTTTCTCTCGTCAACATCTCGATCTTTTGTCTCTGCAACTTCCCGACTTACGTCAAATCTTCATACCAGTCAAATTAACAGACGTAATTCACCTCTCAAGTGTTTTTAGCCAAACCTCCTTTTGTGCGAGCGTGGCGAAGAGAGACTTTTGGAAAGGCTAACTTTTCTTTAAAAACTGTATGTCTTCCACGGATTTTTCTGTTTTATCAGCAACAAACTTACGTACTCGTAACATTGAAATAATGGGTTCGATTCTCTTCGCTGAACAGATTGCAGGTAACTAAATGTGTAACTTTGTACTGAAACAAACGTAACACCAGAATAATGACACACAACTAGATAAAGTTAAAAATACAGAACATGTAAACACAGTGACAAGCCAATAAAAGATAAAATTAACAACACATAAGTAACAAGCAACAATGCACAATACTTATAAAACGGTGAACAATGAGCAGACAATATAAAACTAATAAAATCACGAACAGTAATTTAACCCTGGTTAAACAAAAAATAAAACATAACAGTTTTCAAGTTAAACGTTGTAACACAGAATCAACGAAATTCAAACAATCAGTCAGATGCACCAATATAATAAATACGTTAATTTACAAATACTATAGCCCCCCAATGGCTCAGCAGTATGCCTTCGGACTTACAACCGAGTTTCGATACCCATGGTGGGCAGAGCACAGATAGCCCATTGTTTAGCTTTGTGCTAAATTCAACACAACAAATACTGAATAACCTAATTACACAAAACCAGTGCACTAATAAGTGGTACTTTATACTTAGAACAAAATATGTTATTACCATAGGATTCTGGTGTAAAATTCAGATATGAAGCTATGTGTAAACGGTTCTTGTTAGTGGGATTAGCGCATTTAAGTTTCACCTGATATGTGGTTCGCAGGTTCGATTCTCGTCGCCGAACATATTCAACCGTTCAGACGTCAATATAATGTTGATGATGAATCCCAAAAAATACACATTTTGTGTTGTTAGACTCAACCACTTATCACAAAATACACATTTTGTGTTGTTAGACTCAACCACTTATCACAAAATACACATTTTGTGTTGTTAGACTCAACCACTTATTTGTGTAGAGCTGCGAAAGATGAAAATAAAAAATGGGAAAATAAAAATAAAAACCTTATTTAGCATTTAATAGGGAAAATGTGAACACTATGAAATTAGCCTAAATACTAGAAGGTCAAAAGTTTAAGACCGTTTCAGTCAAACACGTAACGAAATTTAGTCATTTGTGTTCAAGCATTAGCGTTGTCAACATCTCCCACTGACATCTCCTGTGTTACATTGGGTAAAATCATGGCAAAGGTTAAAAAGTTGATAGAGTTTGAACGTGGCAGAATTGTCGAGCTGCAAAAGCAAGGTCTCTCTGAACGTGAGATTGGATGTAGTAAAACTGCTGTTGTAAATTTCTTAAAAAACCCTGAGGGATACGGAACGAGAATTTCAAGTGGTCGGCCCAAGAAAATTTTGCCGGCGTTGAGCAGGAGGATTCGACGGATTATACGGCAAGACATCAGCCGATCGTCCAACCAGATTAAGGCCCTTACGGACGCAAAATGCAGCTCAAGAACAATAAGACGGCATCTACGAGAGAAAGGCTTTAAAAACCGTAAAGTCTTCAAAGGCCACGCCTCCTTCCACACCACGAAACAGCTCGGTCAAACTGATAAGCACCAAGCATGGGACGTAGAAAAGTGGCCGAAGGTTTTGTTCTCTGATGAGAAAAACTTTAACTTGGGTGGTCCAGATGGCTTTCAACGTTACTGGCACGATAAGGATATCCCACCGGAGACATTAATTTTCTACACGACACAGTGGAGGAGGTTCCATCATGATCTGGGGTGCTTTCTCCTTCCATGGAACAATGGAGCTTCAGGTCTGGAACAGCAGCTGGCTACATTGGCATGTTGGAGAGAGCATCCTTATTGACTGAAGGTCCTCGCTTGTGTGGAAATGACTGGATCTTTCAGCAGGACAACGCTGCAATCCATAATGCCCGCAGGACAAAGGACTTTTTCATGACAAATAATGTGATTCTTTTGGACCATCCAGCGTGTTCGCCCGAAATGAACCCCTTTGAAAATGTTTGGGGGTGGATGGCAAGGGAAGTCTATAGAAATGGATGTCAATCCAAACAGTGCATGATCTTCGTGAAGCCATCTTCACCACTTCGAATAACATTCCAGCCAGCCTTCTGCAAACGCTTAAATCGACCATGCCAAAGCGAATGTTTGAAGTTATTCGCAATGACGGCCGTGAAACTCACTACCAAGACCTCTTGTTGGGAATTTCCTACCCTATTTAGGACTTCTTTTTGGTATGGTCTTAAACATTTGACCAGCTAGTATTTAGGCTAATTTTAAAGTGTTTACATTTTCTCTATTAAATGGTAAAAAAGTTTTTTATTTTTATTTCCCTTTTCTTATTTTCATCTTTTGAAGCTCTACTCAAATAAGTGGTTGAGTCTAACAACGCAAAATGCATATATTTTCTTTATGTTCATCGGCCTTAAGATTTTGGCCAGCAGTGTATGTATACTCTAAACAACTACCACGAGTGTGTAACTACCAAAACTTACAGTATTCTTTACAAGATTAAAACCATTAAAACTAAATTCCGGCTCTTTACCAACTATAATTATGTAAATTTTAGACTTTCAAAAATGTACATTTTCTAAAGCATGGGCGTACCGCTAGAGTCAGGGGTCAATTTCCCAATCCGAACCCAGTCACGGAATGTTTTTGTTATTCCATCTATGGAACAGTTTTGTTCGTTTAGCTGAACTTCGAAAATCAAAGTGAAAAAGGTCATGATATATTAGAGTCAAGGATGACCTTTCACCCAAGAAGACGGAACAGGGGGTATTGAGCTCACGTTTTTTTCAAGGGGGGAGACTTTTACTTTATAGAATTTTAGTAGACTGCTCCAACCTGGTAATTATTGTAGAACATTTAATGCTCACAGTATAAATATTGAATCGCTTACGAACAACACATTCTGAGAGAAAATACGAATTGTTTTTATACTCTCGCTACTACTAAACGGTCGCCCTCTGTCGATATTATGCGACACTAAATAAGAAACACAATAATATTTTACGAGACCACTAAAAACGTTGTATCATTAGTCTATGTGTCACAGTGTATGTGTCTTACATATATGTGTGTGTGTGTCTCTGCCATATTTTTCTTATCCTCAACAAGTACAACTTGACTGCTACAAGTCTGTTTGTACAGTATTCAATCCACGTTTATTACTCACGATTCTTTAAACAATTGTTCTTGTGTGCTGTTCCCACTGGTGAGAAAGGATCTCACTCGAATTGCCTAGGATGAAACCACAATTCTTGAGAAACTGTTACATAAGCAAAATTATTTAAAAAATGGAGAACATGTAGGTTGTTCCTTGCATGAAACATTTCTACACACTATCTAATTGTCTCTGATGATAGAAAACACATTTTATAAAAAGTATACGTAACTGTTTCTAACCAAGAAGTCATGTTTAGCATACACTATCTGCTTCTAACGAAGAAGTCATGTTTAGTATAAACTGTCTATCTGCTTCTAACCAAGAAGTAATGTTTAGTATACACTGTCTGTATCTGTTTCTGACCAAGAAGTCATCTTCAGTATACATTGTCTATCTGCTTCTAACCAAAGAGTCATGTTTCGTATACAATATCTATCTGCTTCTAACCAAAAAGTCATGTTTTGTATACAATATCTGTCTGCTTCTAACTAAGAAGTCATGTTTAGTATACATTGTCTGTCTGCTTCTAACCAAGAAGTCACGTTTAGTATACATTGTCTATCTGCTTCTAACCAAAAAGTCATGTTTTGTATACAATATCTATCTGCTTCTAACCAAAAAGTCATGTTTTGTATACAATATCTGTCTGCTTCTAACTAAGAAGTCATGTTTAGTATACATTGTCTGTCTGCTTCTAACCAAGAAGTCACGTTTAGTCTACATTGTCTTTGTGCTTCTAACCAACAAGTCATGCTTCGTATAAACTATAAAACTTGAAACTATAATAAGCACATGTTTTAAGTTATTCTTGTATTATAAAACACACAAGTATAATAAGTACATGTTTTAAGTCATTCTTGTATTATAAAACACACAAGTATAATAAGTACATGTTTTAAGTTATTCTTGTATTATAAAACACACAAGTATAATAAGTATATGTTTTAAGTTATTTGTGTATTATAAAACACACAAGTATAATAAGTACATGTTTTAAGTCATTCTTGTATTATAAAACACACAAGTATAATAAGTACATGTTTTAAGTTATTCTTGTATTATAAAACACACAAGTATAATAAGTAAACATGTTTTAATTATTCTTGTATTATAAAACATGTTTTGTTTTAAGTTATTCTTGTATTATAAAACACACAAAAGTATAATAAGTACATGTTTTAAGTTATTCTTGTATTATAAAACACACAAGTATAATAAGTACATGTTTTAAGTTATTCTTGTATTATAAAACACACAAATTACAATAAGTACAAGTATAATAAGTACATGTTTTAAGTTATTTGTGTATTATAAAAACACACAATAAGTATAATAAATACATGTTTTAAGTTATTTGTGTTATTATATTATAAAACACACAAGTATAATAAGTACATGTTTTAAGTTATTCTTGTATTATAAAACACACAAGTATAATAAGTACATGTTTTAAGTTATTCTTGTATTATAAAACACACAAGTATAATAAGTACATGTTTTAAGTTATTCTTGTATTATAAAACACACACAAGTATAATAAGTACATGTTTTAAGTTATTTGTGTATTATAAAACACATTCTTGTATTATAAAACACACAAGTATAATAAGTACATGTTTTAAGTTATTCTTGTATTATAAAACACACAAGTATAATAAGTACATGTTTTAAGTCATTCTTGTATTATAAAACACACAAGTATAATAAGTACATGTTTTAAGTTATTCTTCTATTATAAAACACACAAGTATAATAAGTACATGTTTTAAGTTATTCTTGTATTATAAAACACACAAGTATAATAAGTACATGTTTTAAGTTATTCTTGTATTATAAAACACACAAGTACAATAAGTACATGTTTTAAGTCATTCTTGTATTATAAAACACAAGTAAGTATAATAAGTACATGTTTTAAGTTATTCTTGTATTATAAAACACACAAGTATAATAAATAAGTACATGTTTTAAGTCATTCTTGTATTATAAAACACACAAAGTATAATAAATACATGTTTTAAGTTATTCTTGTATTATAAAACACACAAGTATAATAAGTACATGTTTTAAGTTATTCTTGTATTATAAAACACACAAGTATAATAAGTACATGTTTTAAGTTATTCTTGTATTATAAAACACACAAGTATAATAAGTACATGTTTTAAGTTATTCTTGTATTATAAAACACACAAGTATAATAAGTACATGTTTTAAGTCATTCTTGTATTATAAAACACACAAGTATAATAAATACATGTTTTAAGTTATTCTTGTATTATAAAACACACAAGTATAATAAGTACATGTTTTAAGTTATTCTTGTATTATAAAACACACAAGTATAATAAGTACATGTTTTAAGTTATTCTTGTATTATAAAACACACAAGTATTGGAATTAAACGTTAGATAATCCAGTAATACTGGCATACTCAGTTATATTTCCTATCTGATTTGAGTATGTTATAATATTTATAAAATAATAGAGGCTACATATCGTGTGATTCGTTTGCCTCGCGTTCTCCAAAACCATATATTACCAACAATATGTCTTTATAACACAAATTTAAAATTTATCTAATTTCCAAATAACTATTTTTATTTAAACATAAAGAATAGAGTTTGAACTTCCTGAATATTATTTAATAAGTATTTGGTGAAAATACATTAATCAAAAATGTATTTAAGATACGTGGTTCGTGCTCAACCAATAATGTTTGACTCTGTAATCTAAGGTACGTATCTTTCGGTTTTCTAGACTAACAGACAAAAACACTCATCGTGACCGAATTAAAGATAAAGAAAATATTTTTTCTCCCTAACCGTTAATTTTATAGTGAAAACTTTAATTCTGATACCGGAAAACAACACGAAAACCAGTTGTTGCGTTGCATGCTAAGCCTAATAACATAGTCAGTCAAGCTAATTAGCAGGTAACTACTATACACCAAGCTGCATGGATCTCAACAGACCCAACCAAGCTACGCAACCTCCTCTTCGTCTGAACGAACTGAAAGAATATATTTATTTCGCTTTCAAGGCAGAAAGAAAGCGTTCGTGCTACAGCAGCGCCCTCTGTATTCTGTTCTACGCGTATGACAGAGAAGTAGAAAAATGACGAATGAACAGAAGGTTCAGAGATAAGAATCCATGATTTAATCTGCTGTATTATCCAGGTTCTATCATGTGTCAACTTCTGCTAGTAACAAGAAACATTCTACTGTTTAGATCTGCTCTTTAACACCACTTGCGTTTGGATTTTTTTATTAACAAAAAAGTGTTAGATAAAATAAATTATTTTAAAGTGTAAAACCGAATATCAACACATCTTTATTAATATATTATGGGGAAGTTTACCCTAACTACCTAACTAACAAAAATACAAAAACAGTAAAGAACATAGATATAAGTATTTGTTAGACTTAACATTTTAAGTGATGGCCACGAGAAAAAAAAATCGAATTTCTCACACAAAGATGAATATGTTTGTTTTTGAACTTCGAGCAAAGCTACATGAGGGCTATCTGCGCTAACCGTCCCTAATTTAGCAGTGTAAGATTAGAGGGAAGGCAGCTAATCATCACCACCCACCGCCAACTCATGGGCTTCTTTTACCAACGAATAGTGGGATTGACCATCACATTATAACGTCCCCACAGCTGAAAAGGCGAGCAGGTTTGGTGCGACGGGGATTCGAACCCACGACCCTCGGATTACGAGTCGAGTAGCCTTAACCACTTGGTCATGCCGGGCCGTCTTCATATCTATAATTACGAGTCGAGTAGCCTTAACCACTTGGCCATGTCAAGCCAGATGAAGACGTGTTTGAGGAAACAGTGGAAGATATTGAATATCAGTGTTAAATATAAACGACGAAAGTACTCTGTATTAAAGAAAACCATATAATAATGCTAAATATAAACAGATCTACACGCGTGTAAAATCAAAACAACATATCAATATTAAATACATAGCTTTGTGAAAATATGTTGTAGATATTAAATAATAATTCAATTTTGTATTATTCCATTAACAACATTTCTGTGATTCACGTTTGATCCTCTCTGTTCCGTTGTAAGTTTACAGACGCTCAGTAGATCGGTGAAGTTAGAAGCCGTAACTGTTGTTATTATGAAAGCTTCCGAACAATGTTTTTATGGACGTAGATACAGAAGCTATGTCCGTGTTGTTTTAACTTGTAAGATTTGGATTATAAAATGTTATGTCTTAGTTGAAGATACGTTTCGACTATGGAATTCAATTACCAAACTCACTGGCTTTATAAATAATCAGGTTACAATGTCACGTGCAAGGATAACCACCGGTTTCAGGAATAAACAGATCACACTAGTGCGTAGTGTAACGATATGACGTATTTACTATTATATATTTATTTAAAAATCGATGTTTGGTTTAGTGAATTGTTTGTTTGTTTCTTGAATTTCGCACAAAGCTACTCGAGGGCTATCTGTGCTGGCCGTCCCTAATTTAGCAGTTTAAGACTAGAGGGAAGGCAGCTAGTCATCACTACCCACCGCCAATTCGTGGGCTACTCTTTTACCAACGAATAGTGGGATTGACCTCACATTATAACGCCCCCCACGGCTGAAATGGCGAGCATGTTTGGCGCGACGGGGATGCGAACCCGGGACTCTCAGATTACGAGTCGCACGTCTTAACACGCTTGGCCATGCCGGGCCGAGTTTAGTGAAATATATGTGTCAAGAAATGCATGAAACGTATACTGTTAAATGTGTAATGTGAAATCTTCGCCTATTCACTGAAGTTGTAGAAGATTCTCGAGAGTAAAAATGAACAATGTACTGTGTACGTAAATACTATTGATTAAAAGTATTATTGCATAACTGAAATTTCGAGAACCTCGCCTAACGATTATAAACCGACGCGCCAAGAGACAGTATATATTGTTGGTTTGCTGCAGTTGGTATACTATAAACCTCGAAAAATATAACGTGATTAACGTTTATTAATCGGGGAACTACAGATAATTGATCATGAACGTTTATAGATTTTGAATATTACAAATCATTTAATGTCAACAGGTTACCATCGGATGTTAGTACTTCTACAGGTACATGAGATAACTTCAGCTGTGAAAGAACTAGCGAGTGATCAGCGAAGAGCCAGCTAGTTAACCGTTAAGTTAAATGTACCTCGAAATTAATGTGCTCATTGTGAACCATCGATAAAATATTCTGTTCCAGACCAGATAGAAGACTCAGTATTGTTTGCAAGTTTGTAAAAATGTTGTATATAAATCTTTATTTGTAATAACAGTTAGTGTATTATTATTTGTATATTAAAATATATTTGTATTTAAAGAAACCTGTGTCAATCTTGTTGGCAAATATCATAAATTTCATACATATGGACATTTAGTTAACTTCTAAATTTAAATCACAATTTAACTCGGTTTCAGGCTACTTGATATCATAATACGTAACATAAACATTGAATGCTCGTCCGAAATAAATCATAATACAAGGCAGTGGATAAAGTAAGATCTAACAAAAAATGTGTAAGTGAAACTACGGAACTTTGTATACAAAAAAAACGAGTGGTTTTATCCAGTTTCTGGTCCTCCAATCTTTGACTTTGGTAAATACCAAGAAACAAAACTGAGTCGAAATGATAGATGTCACAGTGTCTGGTCATCTGGTTCTACAACATTTGATTTTGATAAATACCAGGAAAAGTCAAAATGATCACCTGGTTCTACAACATTCAGTCTTGGTAAATACCAGACTAAAGGAGTCAAAATGATAGATGTTACACTACTTGGTCACCTGGCCCTCTAAAACCTGGTCTTGGTAAATACCAGGAAGAGTCAAAATGATAGATGTTACACTATTTGGTCGCCTGGCCCTCCAAAACCTGGCCTTGGTAAATACCAGACTAAAGGAGTCAAAATGATAGATGTTACACTACTTGGTCACCTGGCCCTCTAAAACCTGGTCTTGGTAAATACCAGGAAGAGTCAAAATGATAGATGTTACACTATTTGGTCGCCTAGCCCTCCAAAACCTGGCCTTGGTAAATACCAGACTAAAGGAGTCAAAATGATAGATGTTACACTACTTGGTCACCTGGCCCTCTAAAACCTGGCCTTGGTAAATACCAGGAAGAGTCAAAATGATAGATGTTACACTACTTGGTCACCTGGCCCTCCAAAACCTGGCCTTGGTAAATACCAGACTAAAGGAGTCAAAATGATAGATGTTACACTACTTGGTCACCTGGCCCTATAAAACCTGGTCTTGGTAAATACCAGGAAGAGTCAAAATGATAGATGTTACACTACTTGGTCACCTGGCCCTATAAAACCTGGTCTTGGTAAATACCAGGAAGAGTCAAAATGATAGATGTTACACTACTTGGTCACCTGGCCCTCTAAAACCTGGTCTTGGTAAATACCAGGAAGAGTCAAAATGATAGATGTTACACTATTTGGTCGCCTGGCCCTCCAAAACCTGGCCTTGGTAAATACCAGACTAAAGGAGACAAAATGATAGATGTTACACTACTTGGTCACCTGGCCCTCTAAAACCTGGTCTTGGTAAATACCAGGAAGAGTCAAAATGATAGATGTTACACTACTTGGTCACCTGGCCTATAAAACCTGGTCTTGGTAAATACCAGGAAGAGTCAAAATGATAGATGTTACACTACTTGGTCACCTGGCCCTCTAAAACCTGGTCTTGGTAAATACCAGGAAGAGTCAAAATGATAGATGTTACACTACTTGGTCACCTGGCCCTCTAAAACCTGGTCTTGGTAAATACCAGGAAGAGTCAAAATGATAGATGTTACACTACTTGGTCACCTGGCCCTATAAAACCTGGTCTTGGTAAATACCAGGAAGAGTCAAAATGATAGATGTTACACTACTTGGTCACCTGGCCCTCTAAAACCTGGTCTTGGTAAATACCAGGAAGAGTCAAAATGATAGATGTTACACTATTTGGTCGCCTGGCCCTCCAAAACCTGGCCTTGGTAAATACCAGACTAAAGGAGTCAAAATGATAGATGTTACACTACTTGGTCACCTGGCCCTCTAAAACCTGGCCTTGGTAAATACCAGACTAAAGGAGTCAAAATGATAGATGTTACACTACTTGGTCACCTGGCCCTCCAAAACCTGGCCTTGGTAAATACCAGGAAGAGTCAAAATGATAGATGTTACACTATTTGGTCGCCTGGCCCTCCAAAACCTGGCCTTGGTAAATACCAGACTAAAGGAGTCAAAATGATAGATGTTACACTACTTGGTCACCTGGCCCTCTAAAACCTGGCCTTGGTAAATACCAGACTAAAGGAGTCAAAATGATAGATGTTACACTACTTGGTCACCTGGCCCTCTAAAACCTGGCCTTGGTAAATACCAGACTAAAGGAGTCAAAATGATAGATGTTACACTACTTGGTCACCTGGCCCTCTAAAACCTGGCCTTGGTAAATACCAGGAAGAGTCAATGTGGTAAATGTTACACGCCTTCCTTCGCACATTTCTCCATAAAGGAAATATATTGTTAAGTTTGTTTCTCTCCTGACTTTGAACGTGTCCTGTCACTCTGGGTTTTTATAACCTGAGTGTAAACAACACTTCTAATAATAATCTAGATGTTCGTTTCGTAATAACAAGAAAAACAGATAAACTGAGATTTATAATACAGTAAACAACAGTTCATAAACATGTCTCAGATGGTTTCAATCACTTAATCAGAATCTCTGATAACCAAGAAAAAAATACTATCGGACCTAATAATCCATCAGACTGACTATTCGTATAACATGGTATTAAGTAATACCATAGTTAATACGCAAAATTATTCGTATAACCTGATATAACATTTTACTAAAGCTTATATCTATAAGATTTATCATATAACTTGGTATAAAACAATACCAAAGCTTACATTTATAAGATTTATTGTGTAACCGGATATAAAGTAATACCAAAGCTTACATTTATAAGATTTATCGTATAACCGGATATAAAGTAATACCAAAGCTTACATTTATAAGATTTATCGTATAACCGGATATAAAGTAATACCAAAGCTTACATTTATAAGATTTATCGTATAACCGGATATAAAGTAATACCAAAGCTTACATTTATAGATTTATCGTATAACCGGATATAAAGTAATACCAAAGCTTACATTTATAAGATTTATCGTATAACCGGATATAAAGTAATACCAAAGCTTACATTTATAAGATTTATCGTATAACCGGATATAAAGTAATACCAAAGCTTACATTTATAAAATTTATCGTATAACCGGATATAAAGTAATACCAAAGCTTACATTTATAAGATTTATCGTATAACCGGATATAAAGTAATACCAAAGCTTACATTTATAAGATTTATCGTATAACCGGATATAAAGTAATACCAAAGCTTACATTTATAAGATTTATCGTATAACCGGATATAAAGTAATACCAAAGCTTACATTTATAAAATTTATCGTATAACCGGATATAAAGTAATACCAAAGCTTACATTTATAAGATTTATCGTATAACCGGATATAAAGTAATACCAAAGCTTACATTTATAAGATTTATCGTATAACCGGATATAAAGTAATACCAAAGCTTACATTTATAAGATTTATCGTATAACCGGATATAAAGTAATACCAAAGCTTACATTTATAAGATTTATCGTATAACCGGATATAAAGTAATACCAAAGCTTATAAAGATCCACCATGAAACAACGATCAATATTTCTTGTAGGTTATGAGAAATTTAAAAGCAAATTCCACAAGATAATCCAAGCATTACTTTCCAGTAGGTAAACAACTCTTTTTTTTTTCTTTCAAAATTCATCACGACCGCAGAGCTAATCTGATTTATTACATGGACGTCGCGTAAGTTCCTTGTACTCGTGCAAAACACGGCAAACAATGTAACTCTTGTTAAGTCAAGAGGTCAGAATTCGCGAGAACCCCAGAGATAGGTCTTCAGGAATCCTTTCAACAAAACAAGTGATAAATTTGTATGAAAAGTAGCAGAAAGATAAGATTTTGTTATCGTTTGTTTACTGTTCAGCTGAGTTTCGAGAACTGAAAGGAATGATCTGTTTTATTCTAAACTCAGTGTAAAGTATTATGTTTGGTATTATTGAAAAACATCCTTCCTTTTTGCATAATTTGAATTTATCTGTTTATAATTACATTCGGTTAAGAATAAATAAATCTAAGATTTAAGTATTAATTTAAATCAATGGTTTAAAACAATGTTTAATTAAGAATAATATTATTTTAGTGATATTTAAACAGACTGAAGTTAATAAGGCAGAAACTATTGTAGCAGTTTGATTTGTGAATCTAACTACACTTACAAGCTTGGATTAATTATATATTTTGTTCATTTTTCAATATAATACAAATATGGCGGTAAATTGTTGTCACGTTCAATTATTATTCTATTGCTATTTTTAAGACTCCATGTGAACACTTATTTTGAAACCCTACTGACTATTACACGAATCTAAATAAATACTTAATATTAAATAGTCCCCCGCTGGAACAGCGGTAATTCTTCGTGCTTACAACGCAAAAATCAGAGGTTCGATTCCCCTCGGTGGACACAGTAGATAGCTCTATGTGACTTTGTTATAAGAACAAGCACATACACACTATTACTTCTCGTTCTCGTATGAAAAGATGTGAAAATTAACGTTACTTATACTAAGTCTACTGTGGTAGATATATTTGTTGTTTATAATTTAATTAATAACTATGAAATTGTTTTTACAGCAAGGGATGTGTGTATATTTGTTGTTTATAATTTAATTAGTAGCCATGAAATTGTTTTTAAAGCAAGGGGTGTGTGTTTCCTTATAGCAAAGCCACATTGGGCTATCTTCTGCGTCCACTGAGAAGAATCGAACCCCTGGGGAACTTATAGCAAGGTCTAACCATACATATATTTATTCTTAATGCTATATATTTACAGGATTAACAAATAACACAGTAATATAAAGTGTGCTTGAAAACAGAAATCACAAATTTATTGTCGAACTTTCAGTCTTAACACTTGAATTTGTGCACTGTTATTAACACAACTACGTTTCAAGAGAAGCCAAGAAGTTCCTATTTACACAACTATGTTTAGAGAGGTACCAACAATTTGTTATTGGCACGACTAAACTTAGAGAGGTACCTGACTACACTTATGAAAGTCATAACTTGTTTTGGACATAACCACATTTGTGGACGATTCCAGAAGTTTCTGTCATCTCGGTAAGATAAGCCCGACATGGTTGAGTTTCTGTGGGCTGAAAGAAGAAAAACGTAACTGAGTATATATAAAGTTGTGATTATTTTCTCAGGAGACTCAGGTCTTAAATAGGGCCTTTTAAACAAAGTCCGCCGTTCACTACGACGAAAGACATATCACAAACCCAAACATCGGAGGGGTTATAATAACAGAGATGAACTATAAATATACTAATGTAATTTGTAAGATAAAGGTCAAGGTCTAAGTCAAACATCTCTTACCTTATTGGTCACAAAATAAATCATAAATACTCAACTCAAAACACTTACCTAACTAGAAGGTGATTGTCCTGTTTAGAAATGGTGGTACGTAAGGCTTAATTAGGCCTAACCAATGGATTAATGTTAAGGGTTAAAAAAACTGATGTAGTATTGAACTTGATACTAGAGGTCATGGCCATTAGTATCTATATTCATAATTATTCTACTTTGGACAACCTAATGATCTAGTGGCATTGGGAATTGTATTTCGCTGTTGTAAACAAGTCAATGAGACGTTTTTGACATGGACTCCAAAGTTCAATAAACATTCTCGTACACTATGTCAGTTATAAACTCGTCGCTACACAGCAAAAGTTTGTATTTAACGTTATGGTCTAAACACCGATAGATAACGCCTTTGAATGTATAAGACGTATTTGTTACGCAAATCACGTTAGACCTAGCCATCTTTTATCGTTGAAAATTACAAATCTTTAGCGTTTTTATACACGTGTAAATAGCGTATTATATAAACGTTTATCTCATATCGTCTAGCCAAGCTGATGTAATCTTATAATGTTTTTCTTGTTAAACATAAAGATACACAACTGGCTAACGGTGCTATGTCCACCAAGAGTTTTCAAGTCGGATGTTTGGTACTATAAATTTAAGTTCTGCCATTCGGGGTAAGGATATCTAAAATGACCAATTAATTTCTTACAATGTAAATATTAAGGATGCTTTTTTTTTAACTGGGATACAACCAAAACAAACTTTGGGGCTAATTTTACTGTTTGTTGAACCAAAGTTTCAAGCTCGTGTTTCAATGAGAAACAATTTTAATGTGAAAGTTCCATTAAACACAAGAATACAGAACTTTCTTTACAACTAATTGTTACGCTAAACAAAAAAGTAGAATGTTTTCTTTACAATTAATTACAAGTAGAGATAAATTCATTTACTGATATTACGAACCATCTGTTGTACGCTTATGTGCTTAACATAAAGTTAATTGTTGTTAGCCTACCCAACAGATCCCGGATTTTAACCAAAGACTAAATTGGTTAACTGACGTTTCTGGCCAGAGTGTAATTAAAACCAAAGATGTTGTTCTATGTTCTCATTGGTTTAGTTGACGCCCTTGAATGGTTTATTATAACAAACCCAAAGATGCTGTTCTATGTTCTCATTGGTTTAGTTGACGCCCTTGAGTGGTGTATAATAAAACCAAAGATGCTATTCTATGCTCTCATTGGTTTAATTGACGCCCTTGGGTGGTGTATTATAACAAAACCAAAGATGCTGTTCTTTGCTCTCATTGGTTTAGTTGACGCCCTTGGGTGGTGTATTATAACAAAACCAAAGATGCTGTTCTATGCTCTCATTGGTTTAGTTGACGCCCTTGGGTGGTGTATTATAACAAAACCAAAGATGCTGTTCAATGCTCTCATTGGTTTAGTTGACGCCCTTGTGTGGTGTATTATAACAAAACCAAAGATGCTGTTCAATGCTCTCATTGGTTTAGTTGACGCCCTTGTGTGATGTATTATAACAAAACCAAAGATGCTGTTCTATGCTCTCATTGGTTTAGTTGACGCCCTTGTGTGGTGTATTATAACAAAACCAAAGATGCTGTTCTATGCTCTCATTGGTTTAGTTGACGCCCTTGGGTGGTGTATTATAACAAAACCAAAGATGCTGTTCAATGCTCTCATTGGTTTAGTTGACGCCCTTGGATGGTGTATAATAAAACCAAATATGCTGTTCAATGCTTTCATTGGTTTAGTTGACGCCCTTGGGTGGTGTATGATAAAACCAAAGACGCTGTTCTTTGCTGCCAGTGGTTTAATTGGGTGGTATATATCTAAGTTTAGTTTCTTCAACATACCATATGTACCATTACTGTAACAAAGTATGACGTCACATTCATCTTCTACATCTGTTTGTTCGTTTCGTAATTTTGTGGTGAGTACACAATAATTATCTGCACATGGCTACACAAGAGCTATCTGCACAGGGCTACACAAGAGCTATCTGCACAAGACTACACAAGAACTATGCACATGGCTACACAAGAGCTATCTGCACATGGCTACACAAGAGCTATCTGCACAAGACTACACAAGAACTATGCACATGGCTACACAAGAGCTATCTGCACATGGCTACACAAGAACTATGCACATGGCTACACAAGAGCTATCTGCACGTGGCTACACAAGAGCTATCTGCACATGGCTACACAAGAGCTAACTGCACATGACTACACAAGAACTATCTGCACATGGCTACACAAGAGCTATCTGCACATGGCTACACAAGAGCTATCTGCACATGGCTACACAAGAGCTATCTGCACATAACTACACAAGAACTATGCACAAGACTACACAAGAACTATCTGCACATAACTACACAAGAGCTATCTGCACATGACTACACAAGAACTATGCACAAGACTACACAAGAGCTATCTGCACATAACTACACAAGAACTATGCACAAGACTACACAAGAACTATCTGCACATGGCTACACAAGAACTATGCACAAGACTACACAAGAACTATCTGCACATGGCTACACAAGAAATATCTGCACATGAGTATATAAGACCATCTTTTATTCCATGCTACAGATAAGGTTAATAGTGTTTTGCCGGATAGTGGTATTTGTACTCATTTTTATAGGAAATCCACTGCCCTGAATACAGTTTCTTGTGGGATCACGAACAGAACTGTGGAGCTTGAGATTTCATCTATGTTAGGCACTAGCCACGCCCTAGTTTATCCTTTTTTAAGAACAACTATTGCTGAGCGACACCTACACTTCTCACCTCCTAAAAGTGACTGTCGCTAAGCAACATGTGCACCTCTCATCTATTAAAAACACCTGTTACTAAGCAACACGAATTTCTAATCCCTTCTACTAACACTCTCCGTGAAGCAACCTAGAGCAGATTACAAAGTAGAAATTGACAATCGGTAATGTCGTGCGGGACGTAAACTACGGTTAACGAGAGATCCATACAAGATCCGAATATAAAGCTAATATTTTATGTCTTTGGTAGCATTAAGTTCTGACAACGTTTCCACACTTGGACGAAAGAGAAGGTTGCCAACCTTCTGGAGCAACGCTAAGTAACATTATGTTACGTGTAGCAAGAAAAGCTGTCAGTACGAAACAAATAAAAATCACAGTATTACAACCGAAACAAAATTACAATAAATGTCTTACCGAATACAATGTCAAATAACCTGTACTTATAAGTTTATCAGGCTTTAATGGTGGGTTTCTAAGACTTATTTTTATCACACAATCTACATTGAGCATTAAATGCTGAAAAAAACTTTTAATAAAGAAAGAAACATGAAACAGGTACATAAAACCAAGTGTCTTGTATTTCTAAACATGAAACAAGTACATAAGGCCAAGTGTCTTGTATTTCTAAACATGAAACAAGTACATAAGGCCAAGTGTCTTGTATTTCTAAACATGAAACAAGTACATAAGGCCAAGTGTCTTGTATTTCTAAACATGAAACAAGTACATAAGACCAAGTGTATTGTATTTCTAAACATGAAACAGGTACAGAAGGCCAAGTGTCTTGTATTTCTAAGCATGAAACAGGTACATAAAACCAAGTGTCCTGTATTTCTAAACATGAAACAGGTACATAATGCCAGGTGTCTTGTATTTCTAAGCATGAAACAGGTACATAAGGCCAAGTGTCTTGTTTTTCTAAACATGAAACAGGTACATAAGGCCAAGTGTCTTGTTTTTCTAAACATGAAACAGGTACATAAGGCCAAGTGTCTTGTTTTTCTAAACATGAAACAGGTACATAAGGCCAAGTGTCTTGTTTTTCTAAACATGAAACAGGTACATAAAACCAAGTGTCCGGTATTTCTAAACATGAAACAGGTACATAATGCCAGGTGTCTTGTATTTCTAAACATGAAACAGGTACATAAGGCCAAGTGTCTTGTATTTCTAAACATGAAACAGGTACAAGGCCAGGTGTCTTGTATTTCTAAACATAAAACAGGTACAGAAGGCCAAGTGTCCTGTATTTCTAAACATGAAACAGGTACATAAGGCCAAGTATCTTGTTTTTCTAAACATGAAACAGGTACAAAAGGCCAAGTGTCTTGTATTTATAAACATGAAACAGGTACATAATGTGTCTTGTATTTCTAAACATGAAACAGGTACATAAGGCCAAGTGTCTTGTATTTCTAAACATGAAACAGGTACAGAAGGCCAGGTGTCTTGTATTTCTAAACATGAAACAGGTACAGAAGGCCAAATGTCTTGTATTTCTAAACATGAAACAAGTACATAAGGCCAAGTGTCTTGTATTTCTAAACATGAAAGAAGTACATAAGACCAAGTGTCTTGTATTTCTAAACATGAAACAGGTACAGAAGGCCAAGTGTCTTGTATTTCTAAACATGAAACAGGTACATAAAACCAAGTGTCCTGTATTTCTAAACATGAAACAGGTACATAATGCCAGGTGTCTTGTATTTCTAAACATGAAACAGGTACATAAGGCCAAGTGTCTTGTATTTCTAAACATGAAACAGGTACATAAGGCCAAGTGTCTTGTATTTCTAAACATGAAACAAGTACATAAGGCCAAGTGTCTTGTATTTCTAAACATGAAACAAGTACATAAGACCAAGTGTATTGTATTTTAAACATAAAACAGGTACAGAAGGCCAAGTGTCTTGTATTTCTAAGCATGAAACAGGTACAGAAGGCCAGGTGTCCTGTATTTCTAAACATGAAACAGGTACATAATGCCAGGTGTCCTGTATTTCTAAACATGAAACAGGTACATAAGGCCAAGTGTCTTGTATTTCTAAACATGAAACAGGTACAGAAGGCCAAGTGTCTTGTATTTCTAAACATGAAACAGGTACAGAAGGTCAAATGTCTTGTATTTCTAAACATGAAACAGGTACATAAGGCCAAGTGTCTTGTTTTTCTAAACATGAAACAGGTACAAAAGGCCAAGTGTCTTTTATTTCTAAACATAAAACAGGTACAGAAGGCCAAGTGTCCTGTATTTCTAAACATGAAACAGGTACATAAGGCCAAGTATCTTGTTTTTCTAAACATGAAACAGGTACAAAAGGCCAAGTGTCTTGTATTTATAAACATGAAACAGGTACATAATGCCAGGTGTCTTGTATTTCTAAACATGAAACAGGTACATAAGGCCAAGTGTCTTGTATTTCTAAACATGAAACAGGTACAGAAGGCCAGGTGTCTTGTATTTCTAAACATGAAACAGGTACAGAAGGCCAAATGTCTTGTATTTCTAAACATGAAACAAGTACATAAGACCAAGTGTCTTGTATTTCTAAACATGAAAGAAGTACATAAGACCAAGTGTCTTGTATTTCTAAACATGAAACAGGTACAGAAGGCCAAGTGTCTTGTATTTCTAAGCATGAAACAGGTACATAAAACCAAGTGTCCTGTATTTCTAAACATGAAACAGGTACATAATGCCAGGTGTCTTGTATTTCTAAGCATGAAACAGGTACATAAGGCCAAGTGTCTTGTATTTCTAAACATGAAACAGGTACATAAGGCCAAGTGTCTTGTATTTCTAAACATGAAACAAGTACATAAGGCCAAGTGTCTTGTATTTCTAAACATGAAACAAGTACATAAGACCAAGTGTATTGTATTTCTAAACATAAAACAGGTACAGAAGGCCAAGTGTCTTGTATTTCTAAGCATGAAACAGGTACAGAAGGCCAGGTGTCCTGTATTTCTAAACATGAAACAGGTACATAATGCCAGGTGTCCTGTATTTCTAAACATGAAACAGGTACATAAGGCCAAGTGTCTTGTATTTCTAAACATGAAACAGGTACAGAAGGTCAAATGTCTTGTATTTCTAAACATGAAACAGGTACATAAGGCCAAGTGTCTTGTTTTTCTAAACATGAAACAGGTACAAAAGGCCAAGTGTCTTTTATTTCTAAACATGAAACAGGTACATAAGGCCAAGTGTCTTGTATTTCTAAACATGAAACAGGTACAGAAGGCCAAGTTTCTGTATTTCTGAACATGAAACAGGTACATAAGACCTAGTGTCCTGTATTTCTAAACATGAAACAGGTACATAATGATGCCAGGTGTCTTGTATTTCTAAACATGAAACAGGTACATAAGGCCAAGTGTCTTGTATTTCTAAACATGATACAGGTACATAAGGCCAAGTGTCTTGTGTTTCTAAACATGAAACAGGTACACAAGGCCAGGTGTCCTGTATTTCTAAACATGAAACAGGTACATAAGGCCAAGTGTCTTGTGTTTCTGAACATGAAACAGGTACAAAGGCCAGGTGTCCAGTATTTTTAATTCTAGTAAGCTCAATCCAAGTTAATGAGATTATACGAACAAATTTTATGTCAGAAACAAAAGTTTAATAACTTGTTATTATTAAAACCCTATTAGCTAACGTAAACTAGACACTTAGATCGGAACTACACCGAAACTTGTGAGTTAACCCTGTATAATATGTTGACTAGTGGTTATAGTTTTAGTTGTTTATTTTTAAACATGAATCTTCACACTTAGTAGGTATCGAATGCCTATTTTAGCATTCTAAGTCCACAAACGTACTGCTAAGCCACGCTCAGGAAGCATTTTATTGTAAATAATCTACATACAATAAAACTAGTACTATTATAGTATATGGAACCACCAGTTGGACAATTTAACTCTTAAAATCTTAAGTTATTAACCTTAACAATGTCCTAAATAACCATGAAACTAACGGTAAAAACTATGTTATTAGTCATAAAAACACAAAAAACTAATCTGCCCGTTTACGTCATAAAAAACCTGAACTTCTTCGTAAGTGATTATGTGTTATCAATAACACGTGAATGTAAACAAACGTGCACATATGTAAACTAACCGTTTATGTATAGAGTATGCTGTGTTCTCTCAGTAATACCAGTGGATAAGCTATGCTGTGTTCTCTCAGTAATACCAGTGGATAAGCTATGCTGTGTTCTCTCAGTAATGCCAGTGGATAAGCTATGCTGTGTTCTCTCAGTAATACCAGTGGATAAGCTATGCTGTGTTCTCTCAGTAATACCAGTGGATAAGCTATGCTGTGTTCTCTCAGTAATACCAGTGGATAAGCTATGCTGTGTTCTCTCAGTAATACCAGTGGATAAGCTATGCTGTGTTCTCTCAGTAATACCAGTGGATAAGCTATGCTGTGCTCTCTCAGTAATACCAGTGGATAAGCTATGCTGTGTTCTCTCAGTAATACCAGTGGATAAGCTATGCTGTGTTCTCTCAGTAATACCAGTGGATAAGCTATGCTGTGTTCTCTCAGTAATACCAGTGGATAAGCTATGATGTGTTCTCTCAATAATACCAGTGGATAAGCTATGCTGTGTTCTCTCAGTAATACCAGTGGATAAGCTATGCTGTGTTCTCTCAGTAATACCAGTGGATAAGCTATGCTGTGCTCTTTCAGTAATACCAGTGCATAAGCTATGCTGTGTTCTCTCAGTAATACCAGTGGATAAGCTATGCTGTGTTCTCTCAGTAATACCAGTGGATAAGCTATGCTGTGCTCTTTCAGTAATACCAGTGGATAAGCTATGCTGTGTTCTCTCAGTAATACCAGTGGATAAGCTATGCTGTGTTCTCTCAGTAATACCAGTGGATAAGCTATGCTGTGTTCTCTCAGTAATACCAGTGGATAAGCTATGCTGTGTTCTCTCAGTAATACCAGTGGATAAGCTATGCTGTGTTCTCTCAGTAATACCAGTGGATAAGCTATGCTGTGTTCTCTCAGTAATACCAGTGGATAAGCTATGCTGTGTTCTCTCAGTAATACCAGTGGATAAGCTATGCTGTGTTCTCTCAGTAATACCAGTGGATAAGCTACGCTGTGTTCTCTCAGTAATACCAGTGGATAAGCTATGCTTTGTTCTCTCAGTAATGCCAGTGGATAAGCTATGCTGTGCTCTCTCAGTAATACCAGTGGATAAGCTATAATGTGTTCTCTCAGTAATACCAGTGGATAAGCTATGCTGTGTTCTCTCAGTAATACCAGTGGATAAGCTATGCTGTGTTCTCTCAGTAATACCAGTGGATAAGCTATGCTTTGTTCTCTCAGTAATACCAGTGGATAAGCTATAATGTGTTCTCTCAGTAATACCAGTGGATAAGCTATGCTGTGTTCTCTCAGTAATACCAGTGGATAAGCTATGATGTGCTCTTTCAGTAATACCAGTGGATAAGCTATGCTGTGTTCTCTCAGTAATACCAGTGGATAAGCTATGCTGTGCTCTCTCAGTAATACCAGTGGATAAGCTATGCTGTGTTCTCTCAGTAATACCAGTGGATAAGCTATGCTGTGTTCTCTCAGTAACACCAGTGGATAAGCTATGCTTTGTTCTCTCAGTAATACCAGTGGATAAGCTATGCTGTGTTCTCTCAGTAATACCAGTGGATTAGCTATGCTGTGCTCTCTCAGTAATACCAGTGGATTAGCTATGCTGTGCTCTCTCAGTAATACCAGTGGATAAGCTACGCTGTGTTCTCTCAGTAATACCAGTGGATAAGCTATGCTTTGTTCTCTCAGTAATGCCAGTGGATAAGCCATGCTGTGCTCTCTCAGTAATACCAGTGGATAAGCTATGCTGTGTTCTCTCAGTAATACCAGTGGATAAGCTATGCTTTGTTCTCTCAATAATACCAGTGGATAAGCTATGCTGTGTTCTCTCAGTAATACCAGTGGATAAGCTATGCTGTGTTCTCTCAATAATACCAGTGGATAAGCCATGCTTTGTTCTCTCAGTAATACCAGTGGATAAGCTATGCTTTGTTCTCTCAGTAATGCCAGTGGATAAGCTATGCTGTGCTCTCTCAATAATACCAGTGGATAAGCTATGCTTTGTTCTCTCAGTAATACCAGTGGATAAGCTATGCTTTGTTCTCTCAGTAATGCCAGTGGATAAGCTATGCTGTGCTCTCTCAGTAATACCAGTGGATAAGCTATGCTGTGTTCTCTCAGTAATACCAGTGGATAAGCTATGCTGTGTTCTTTCAGTAATACCAGTGGATAAGCTATGCTGTGCTCTCTCAGTAATACCAGTGGATAAGCTATGCTGTGTTCTCTCAGTAATACCAGTGGATAAGCTATGCTGTGTTCTTTCAGTAATACCAGTGGATAAGCTATGCTGTGCTCTCTCAGTAATACCAGTGGATAAGCTATGCTGTGTTCTCTCAGTAATACCAGTGGATAAGCTATGCTGTGTTCTCTCAGTAATACCAGTGGATAAGCTATGCTGTGTTCTCTCAGTAATGCCAGTGGATAAGCTATGCTGTGCTCTCTCAGTAATACCAGTGGATAAGCTATGCTGTGTTCTCTCAGTAATACCAGTGGATAAGCTATGCTGTGTTCTCTCAGTAATACCAGTGGATAAGCTATGCTGTGTTCTCTCAGTAATGCCAGTGGATAAGCTATGCTGTGCTCTCTCAGTAATACCGGTGGATAAGCTATGCTGTGCTCTCTCAGTAATACCAGTGGATAAGCTATGCTGTGTTCTCTCAATAATACCAGTGGATAAGCTATGCTGTGTTCTCTCAGTAATACCAGTGGATAAGCTATGCTGTGTTCTCTCAGTAATACCAGTGGATAAGCTATGCTGTGTTCTCTCAGTAATACCAGTGGATAAGCTATGCTGTGTTCTCTCAGTAATACCAGTGGATAAGCTATGCTGTGCTCTCTCAGTAATACCAGTGGATAAGCTATGCTGTGTTCTCTCAGTAATACCAGTGGATAAGCTATGCTGTGCTCTCTCAGTAATATCAGTGGATAAGCTATGCTGTGTTCTCTCAGTAATACCAGTGGATAAGCTATGCTGTGTTCTCTCAGTAATACCAGTGGATAAGCTATGCTGTGTTCTCTCAGTAATACCAGTGGATAAGCTATGCTGTGTTCTCTCAGTAATACCAGTGGATAAGCTATGCTGTGTTCTTTCAGTAATACCAGTGGATAAGCTATGCTGTGCTCTCTCAGTAATACCAGTGGATAAGCTATGCTGTGTTCTCTCAGTAATACCAGTGGATAAGCTATGCTGTGTTCTCTCAGTAATACCAGTGGATAAGCTATGCTGTGTTCTCTCAGTAATGCCAGTGGATAAGCTATGCTGTGCTCTCTCAGTAATACCAGTGGATAAGCTATGCTGTGCTCTCTCAGTAATACCAGTGGATAAGCTATGCTGTGTTCTCTCAGTAATGCCAGTGGATAAGCTATGCTTTGTTCTCTCAGTAATACCAGTGGATAAGCTATGCTGTGCTCTCTCAGTAATACCAGTGGATAAGCTACGCTGTGTTCTCTCAGTAATACCAGTGGATAAGCTATGCTGTGTTCTCTCAGTAATACCAGTGGATAAGCTATGCTGTGTTCTCTCAGTAATACCAGTGGATAAGCTATGCTGTGCTCTCTCAGTAATACCAGTGGATAAGCTATGCTGTGTTCTCTCAGTAATACCAGTGGATAAGCTATGCTGTGTTCTCTCAGTAATACCAGTGGATAAGCTATGCTGTGCTCTTTCAGTAATACCAGTGGATAAGCTATGCTGTGCTCTCTCAGTAATACCAGTGGATAAGCTATGCTGTGTTCTCTCAGTAATACCAGTGGATAAGCTACGCTGTGTTCTCTCAGTAATACCAGTGGATAAGCTATGCTGTGCTCTTCAGTAATACCAGTGGATAAGCTATGCTGTGTTCTCTCAGTAATACCAGTGGATAAGCTATGCTGTGCTCTCTCAGTAATACCAGTGGATAAGCTATGCTGTGTTCTCTCAGTAATACCAGTGGATAAGCTATGCTGTGTTCTCTCAGTAATACCAGTGGATAAGCTATGCTGTGCTCTTTCAGTAATACCAGTGGATAAGCTATGCTGTGTTCTCTCAGTAATACCAGTGGATAAGCTATGCTGTGTTCTTTCAGTAATACCAGTGGATAAGCTATGCTGTGTTCTCTCAGTAATACCAGTGGATAAGCTATGCTGTGCTCTCTCAGTAATACCAGTGGATAAGCTATGCTGTGTTCTCTCAGTAATACCAGTGGATAAGCTATGCTGTGCTCTCTCAGTAATACCAGTGGATAAGCTATGCTGTGCTCTCTCAGTAATACCAGTGGATAAGCTATGCTGTGTTCTCTCAGTAATACCAGTGGATAAGCTATGCTGTGCTCTCTCAGTAATACCAGTGGATAAGCTATGCTGTGTTCTCTCAGTAATACCAGTGGATAAGCTATGCTGTGTTCTCTCAGTAATACCAGTGGATAAGCTATGCTGTGTTCTCTCAGTAATACCAGTGGATAAGCTATGCTGTGTTCTCTCAGTAATACCAGTGGATAAGCTATGCTGTGTTCTCTCAGTAATACCAGTGGATAAGCTATGCTGTGTTCTCTCAGTAATACCAGTGGATAAGCTATGCTTTGTTCTCTCAGTAATACCAGTGGATAAGCTATGCTGTGTTCTCTCAGTAATACCAGTGGATAAGCTATGCTGTGTTCTCTCAGTAATACCAGTGGATAAGCTATGCTGTGTTCTCTCAGTAATACCAGTGGATAAGCTATGCTGTGTTCTCTCAGTAATACCAGTGGATAAGCTATGCTGTGTTCTCTCAGTAATACCAGTGGATAAGCTATGCTGTGTTCTCTCAGTAATACCAGTGGATAAGCTATGCTGTGTTCTCTCAGTAATACCAGTGGATAAGCTATGCTGTGTTCTCTCAGTAATACCAGTGGATAAGCTATGCTGTGTTCTCTCAGTAATACCAGTGGATAAGCTATGCTGTGTTCTCTCAGTAATACCAGTGGATAAGCTATGCTGTGTTCTCTCAGTAATACCAGTGGATAAGCTATGCTGTGTTCTCTCAGTAATACCAGTGGATAAGCTATGCTGTGCTCTTCTCAGTAATACCAGTGGATAAGCTATGCTGTGTTCTCTCAGTAATACCAGTGGATAAGCTATGCTTTGTTCTCTCAGTAATGCCAGTGGATAAGCTATGCTGTGTTCTCTCAGTAATACCAGTGGATAAGCTATGCTGTGCTCTTTCAGTAATACCAGTGGATAAGCTATGCTGTGTTCTCTCAGTAATACCAGTGGATAAGCTATGCTGTGCTCTCTCAGTAATACCAGTGGATAAGCTATGCTGTGTTCTCTCAGTAATACCAGTGGATAAGCTATGCTGTGCTCTCTCAGTAATACCAGTGGATAAGCTATGCTGTGTTCTCTCAGTAATACCAGTGGATAAGCTATGCTGTGTTCTCTCAGTAATACCAGTGGATAAGCTATGCTGTGTTCTCTCAGTAATACCAGTGGATAAGCTATGCTTTGTTCTCTCAGTAATACCAGTGGATAAGCTATGCTTTGTTCTTTCAGTAATACCAGTGGATAAGCTATGCTGTGTTCTCTCAGTAATACCAGTGGATAAGCTATGCTGTGTTCTCTCAGTAATACCAGTGGATAAGCTATGCTTTGTTCTCTCAGTAATACCAGTGGATAAGCTATGCTGTGTTCTCTCAGTAATACCAGTGGGTAAGCTATGCTTTGTTCTTTCAGTAATACCAGTGGATAAGCTATGCTGTGTTCTCTCAGTAATACCAGTGGATAAGCTATGCTGTGTTCTCTCAGTAATACCAGTGGATAAGCTATGCTGTGTTCTCTCAGTAATACCAGTGGATAAGCTATGCTTTGTTCTCTCAGTAATGCCAGTGGATAAGCTATGATGTGTTCTCTCAGTAATACCAGTGGATAAGCTATGCTGTGTTCTCTCAGTAATACCAGTGGATAAGCTATGCTTTGTTCTCTCAGTAATACCAGTGGATAAGCTATGCTGTGTTCTCTCAGTAATACCAGTGGATAAGCTATGCTGTGTTCTCTCAGTAATACCAGTGGATAAGCTATGCTTTGTTCTCTCAGTAATACCAGTGGATAAGCTATGCTGTGTTCTCTCAGTAATACCAGTGGATAAGCTATGCTGTGTTCTCTCAGTAATACCAGTGGATAAGCTATGCTGTGCTCTCTCAGTAATACCAGTGGATAAGCTATGCTTTGTTCTCTCAGTAATACCAGTGGATAAGCTATGCTGTGTTCTCAGTAATACCAGTGGATAAGCTATGCTGTGCTCTCTCAGTAATACCAGTGGATAAGCTATGCTGTGTTCTCTCAGTAATACCAGTGGATAAGCTATGCTGTGTTCTCTCAGTAATGCCAGTGGATAAGCTATGCTGTGTTCTCTCAGTAATACCAGTGCATAAGCTATGCTGTGCTCTCTCAGTAATACCAGTGGATAAGCTATGCTGTGTTCTCTCAGTAATACCAGTGGATAAGCTATGCTGTGCTCTCTCAGTAATACCAGTGGATAAGCTATGCTGTGTTCTCTCAGTAATACCAGTGGATAAGCTATGCTGTGTTCTCTCAGTAATACCAGTGGATAAGCTATGATTTGTTCTCTCAGTAATGCCAGTGGATAAGCTATGCTGTGTTCTCTCAGTAATACCAGTGCATAAGCTATGCTGTGCTCTCTCAGTAATACCAGTGGATAAGCTATGCTGTGTTCTCTCAGTAATACCAGTGGATAAGCTATGCTGTGCTCTCTCAGTAATACCAGTGGATAAGCTATGCTGTGCTCTCTCAGTAATACCAGTGGATAAGCTATGCTGTGCTCTCTCAGTAATACCAGTGGATAAGCTATGCTGTGTTCTCTCAGTAATACCAGTGGATAAGCTATGCTGTGTTCTCTCAGTAATGCCAGTGGATAAGCTATGCTGTGCTCTCTCAGTAATACCAGTGGATAAGCTATGCTGTGCTCTCTCAGTAATACCAGTGGATAAGCTATGCTGTGTTCTCTCAGTAATACCAGTGGATAAGCTATGCTGTGTTCTCTCAGTAATACCAGTGGATAAGCTATGCTGTGTTCTCTCAGTAATGCCAGTGGATAAGCTATGCTGTGTTCTCTCAGTAATACCAGTGCATAAGCTATGCTGTGCTCTCTCAGTAATACCAGTGGATAAGCTATGCTGTGTTCTCTCAGTAATACCAGTGGATAAGCTATGCTTTGTTCTCTCAGTAATGCCAGTGGATAAGCTATGATGTGCTCTCTCAGTAATACCAGTGCATAAGCTATGCTGTGCTCTCTCAGTAATACCAGTGGATAAGCTATGCTGTGCTCTTTCAGTAATACCAGTGGATAAGCTATGCTGTGCTCTCTCAGTAATACCAGTGGATAAGCTATGCTGTGTTCTCTCAGTAATACCAGTGGATAAGCTATGCTGTGTTCTCTCAGTAATGCCAGTGGATAAGCTATGCTGTGTTCTCTCAGTAATACCAGTGGATAAGCTATGCTGTGTTCTTTCAGTAATACCAGTGGATAAGCTATGCTTTGTTCTCTCAGTAATACCAGTGGATAAGCTATGCTGTGTTCTCTCAGTAATACCAGTGGATAAGCTATGCTGTGTTCTCTCAGTAATACCAGTGGATAAGCTATGCTGTGTTCTCTCAGTAATACCAGTGGATAAGCTATGCTGTGTTCTCTCAGTAATACCAGTGGATAAGCTATGCTGTGTTCTTTCAGTAATACCAGTGGATAAGCTATGCTGTGTTCTCTCAGTAATACCAGTGGATAAGCTATGCTGTGTTCTCTCAGTAATACCAGTGGATAAGCTATGCTGTGTTCTCTCAGTAATACCAGTGGATAAGCTATGCTGTGTTCTCTCAGTAATACCAGTGGATAAGCTATGCTGTGTTCTCTCAGTAATACCAGTGGATAAGCTATGCTGTGTTCTCTCAGTAATACCAGTGGATAAGCTATGCTGTGTTCTCTCAGTAATACCAGTGGATAAGCTATGCTGTGTTCTCTCAGTAATACCAGTGGATAAGCTATGCTGTGTTCTCTCAGTAATACCAGTGGATAAGCTACGCTGTGTTCTCTCAGTAATACCAGTGGATAAGCTATGCTTTGTTCTCTCAGTAATGCCAGTGGATAAGCTATGCTGTGCTCTCTCAGTAATACCAGTGGATAAGCTATGCTGTGTTCTCTCAGTAATACCAGTGGATAAGCTATGCTGTGTTCTCTCAGTAATACCAGTGGATAAGCTATGCTGTGTTCTCTCAGTAATACCAGTGGATAAGCTATGCTGTGTTCTCTCAGTAATACCAGTGGATAAGCTATGCTGTGTTCTCTCAGTAATACCAGTGGATAAGCTATGCCGTGTTCTCTCAGTAATACCAGTGGATAAGCTATGCTGTGTTCTCTCAGTAATACCAGTGGATAAGCTATGCTGTGTTCTCTCAGTAATACCAGTGGATAAGCTATGCTGTGCTCTCTCAGTAATATCAGTGGATAAGCTATGCTGTGTTCTCTCAGTAATACCAGTGGATAAGCTATGCTGTGCTCTCTCAGTAATATCAGTGGATAAGCTATGCTGTGTTCTCTCAGTAATACCAGTGGATAAGCTATGCTGTGTTCTCTCAGTAATGCCAGTGGATAAGCTATGCTGTGCTCTCTCAGTAATACCAGTGGATAAGCTATAATGTGTTCTCTCAGTAATACCAGTGGATAAGCTATGCTGTGTTCTCTCAGTAATACCAGTGGATAAGCTATGCTGTGTTCTCTCAGTAATACCAGTGGATAAGCTATGCTGTGTTCTCTCAGTAATACCAGTGGATAAGCTATGCCGTGTTCTCTCAGTAATACCAGTGGATAAGCTATGCTTTGTTCTCTCAATAATACCAGTGGATAAGCTATGCCGTGTTCTCTCAGTAATACCAGTGGATAAGCTATGCCGTGTTCTCTCAGTAATACCAGTGGATAAGCTATGCTGTGTTCTCTCAGTAATACCAGTGGATTAGCTTGACCCTTAGTTCATCTTTCTTTATGATCCAAATAGTTCAAACTTATATTTAGTTATGTATTCCGTAAATTAAACATGATTACTGATAAACAGAACTAAATACTGCAAATAGAAACTAAATTTATTATTCTATACCTCTCTAGATGCTGCCATATCCCTCCCTATTTGCCGAGGTTAACGATATATTTTCCTATTTGCCGAAGCTAGCTATAATTCTCTCTATTTGCCAAGACTAGCCATGTCTTTTCCTGTTTGCCGAGGTTAGCCATATCTCTCTCTATTTGCCAAGGCTAGCCATATCTCTCTTTGTTTGCCGAGGCTAGCCATATCTCTCAGTAAATGTAGAAGTTATGTTTATCCGTCACTAAATTTCTGACCAGTTAAATCCTTCAACAGAAACTGGTATTACTTAAATCCCTCAGTAGATACCAGTCACATTTTATAATGTAACAAACGTTTAGGCCTGAAATCAAGACATATATCAGAACCTAGTTGTTTCGTTTTCATTAGTCAATTTATTGGTCAACATCAAAAGGTAATCTAGCGATACTTGAGATATAAATTTAAAATTACTAGTTTTTAGATCAAACACATGCAGTAAGTTCCGTTGCCATGGTACCAATATGGCACAACAACTGTTGATATGATTGTTTCGTAAGATATGCTAACTTGTTGAATGTTTTGTTCCTGTTTTGGAATATTTTACAATAATTAAAATAATTAATTTAAATAATATTTAATTAGATAATATTCATTGATATTTTTCATTAGTTTAGATTTTGCCTCCTGGTGTGATTAATCATTTAGATCAGACAAACATAAATACCTCTTCGAGAATAAGTAAAACGGACATTAGAAAGTGCTCTATGTAAAAACGGCTGGTATGGGTAGAGGGTATTCTCGTCATGACAGTCATTAGAAAGTGATGTATGTAAAAACGGCTGGTATGGGTAGAGGGTATTCTCGTCATGACAGTCATTAGAAAGTGATGTATGTAAAACGGCTGAGTATGGGTAGAGGAGTATTCTCGTCATGACAGACATAAGAAAGTGATGTATGTAAAAACGGCTGGTATGGGTAGAGGGTATTCTCGTCATGACAGTCATTAGAAAGTGATGTATGTAAAACGGCTGGTATGGGTAGAGGGTATTCTCGTCATGACAGTCATTAGAAAATGATGTATGTAAAACAGCGGCTAGTATGGGTAGAGGGTATTCTCGTCATGACAGTCATTAGAAAATGATGTATGTAAAAACGGCTGGTATGGGTAGAGGGTATTCTCGTCATGACAGTCATTAGAAAGTGATGTATGTAAAACGGCTGGTATGGGTAGAGGGTATTCTCGTCATGACAGTCATTAGAAAGTGATGTATGTAAAAACGGCTGGTATGGGTAGAGGGTATTCTCGTCATGACAGACATTATAAAGTGATGTATGTAAAAACGGCTAGTATGGGTAGAGGGTTTTCTCGTCATGACAGACATTAGAAAGTGTCATACTTGCACGAGATTTAACGAGAGGCACTTTAGGAGAAAAATAACCTTAGGGCAGAGGTTTCCTAAAGTGTTTTTTTTTTAAGTATGAGGCCCACATAAAGACACCTGGTTTAAGGTTCTTTATTTAAGAATTTAATAGAATTAATCACTCATATGTATTTTACTTTCTTTTCAATTCCTGCATAATCAACGTTTTGTATCAACATTTTGTTCCACTAAATAAAATACCATTTACAATGTTGCTGCGTTCGGTGTTGCTACACGAGCTGAGTCCATGTTGATTACGATTTGAGAACCACTGAGTTAGGTGCACATGAAAGCCTTAAGGTCTGGAGGATTACTTTTCAAATAGCCCATGAAACCTTGTTCTTAACTGCAAACAGTTGAAATCATTCATTAACACCTTGTAGGCCTAGCATTGCCTGGAAGTTAAGGCACTCGATTCGTAATCCGAGGGTCACGGGCTCGAATCCACGTCACACCAAACATACTCGCCATTTCAGCCGTGGTGGGCATTATAATGTTACGATCAATCCCACTATTCGTTGGTAAAGAGCAGCCTAAGAGTTAGCAGTGGGTGGTAATAACTAGCTGTCTTCCGTCTAGTCTTACACTGCTAAATTAGGAACGGCTAGCGTAGATAGCCCTCGTGTAGCTCTGCACAAAATTTAAAAACAAGCAACAAACAAAACTTTGTACTCAACTATACACAGTTCAGGCTATGATTCCTGAAATGAACAAAACAAATCTCCTTTAAAGTGTTCGCTATTTCAAGAAATTAATGTATAGTTTTAAAGACAAGTGAGACTCAAAGAACACTTTAAAGGACTCTCAAATGTTGAGAACAATTCAAAGAATCCAAATATATTATCATTTAAAACAATGTCGAAATCATCCGAAAAGAACCAGATATCAATACAAGAGACACACCTAAAGTACTACCAATAAATTCACCAAAACGAATACTAAATAAATATATTCAGGAGTCTATTTATCTATATTAATATTTTATCCACTTAATTTTAATAAAATAAGTATTTTAACGCCACCTATAAATTTGCTTCCACGATCTCGAATCTGTTACGTTCTCTGGAACAAAATCTCTTTATCTGAACTAACTCTTATCAATGTTGGTGACATACAATTGGTCCAAGTGATTTAATTATTAAAATTAAAACTTGCTTACTGTAAAAGTTGCTGTTTTTGTATTTTGAATTAATTATTTACAAAAGAGCTCCATTTATTGTTATTGAAACCAACTTTAGTAAATGAAAGATTAAAAGTCTTCAAAGCAGAAGACTTTCTAAACGTCGTCCTCTACACTTGTGTCTCAATAACAGGCAGTTGCCGTCCATTTTACAAAGTTTCATCATGAATACTCTGGGTAAACAATACAAAGTTTTATCATGAAAACTCTGGGTAAACAATACAAAGTTTTATCATGAATACTCTGGGTAAACAATACAAAGTTTTATCATGAAAACTCTGGGTAAACAATACAAAGTTTTATCATGAAAACTCGGGGTAAACAATACAAAGTTTCATCATGAATACTCTGGGTAAACAATACAAAGTTTTATCATGAATACTCTGGGTAAACAATACAAAGTTTTATCATGAATACTCTGGGTAAACAATCTATCCAATAGTTAGTGTTTTATTTCTTTCATCGAGTCTACAGGTTTCAAAGTTAAATAAAAAGTTATTTTTATACGCTTTGAAACTGATATCCAAATACGTATACAAGTAACACTGACTCAACGTTTCACATTTTCAAACGGATACCTTCTGTCTGTGTTTCAAAGAATAATGAATAAAAGTTTAATATCACCAGAGAGTGTATTAAGGTACAGCTTGAAGAATATTTAAATATATATGATTATCTGTACTGACAGCTTGCTTCGATATAACGTAAACTATTCCAGAGTTTCTACTGATTAAGATCTGTAAAAGAAAAATCAATAATTATACTAATCATTTTGTTATGGAATTTACCTGTCTTGTAACGCTTTTAAACACTAGAGGTCTCTAACTCATATTTTTTATGCTGGGATTGAAATATATAGTAATATTCACTTGAATAGTTCGTGTGGACGTGATTTTATTACCTAATTGGATTATCTGCTTCAAGTTAACCCTAAAATACAGGACGAGTGATAGCCTATAAAGTTGAGGTTGATCGGGTTAGTTTGGAGTGAGAGTACTGGAAACACTCGTGTTTCCTGTTTCTATCAAGTTCTCCAACCTGTTATATAACATGTCAGAGTCGCTCTTAACGTCTCTTAGTTATAATATAAACAGATCGGAGAACCTTACACTAAATGTCTCTTAGTTATTATATAAACAGATCGGAGAACCTTACACTAAACGTCTATAAGTTATTATATAAACAGATCGGAGAACCCCTCACTAAATGTCTCTTAGTTCTATAAACAGATCGAAAAACCTTACACTAAACGTCTCTTAGTTCTTCTATAAACAGATCGGAGAACCCCATACTAAATGTCTCTTAGTTATTATATAAACAGATCGGAGAACCCCACACTAAATGTCTCTTAGTTATTATATAAACAGATTGGAGAACCCCACACTAAATGTCTCTTGGTTATTATATAAACAGACCGGAGAACCCCATACTACAAGCTCTTAGCTCTACTATAAAAATCGGAGAACCTCACAAAACTGACATTTCATCTCTTAATACCGAAACTACTTAGAACTGAAAACAGATAAAACCATTTCTTTGTCAGTTATGGTTTTTAAATATACTCGTTGCGACACCTATACGGCTGTTTACGAAACGACCGACACCTTTTAACAAATTAGAATTGCCTTTATGTAGAATGAAATCAAAAATCGATCAAAATTCTAATATATTTTTGTATGTTTTATGTTGTTTAATAATCTCAGTACATATATATATATATATCATTTTAGTCAAATTGCTTTAGTTACAAGCAACCATGATGTGTAGTTTGTTTTAAACAGACTTGTTCTGTCTTATGATGTGACATATGACTTGTATCATGACTTGTACTTTGTTATTTATGGTAACACTAATCTCCATCTATATACAGACCATCTTTCCTACCGAGACACAGGTCCTTTATCTTAATCTAAGGCCATTGTACACGGAGTTGAAGGACCCGATGAATAAAATATAAAAAGTCTTTGAAACGATATAAAACACAGTTTTCATATTTACAACCTTGCTGGTTTGTCAGGATTTCTAGTTTACGAATTGATAGCTTTTTCCAAACAACAGTTCTGTTTGTTGTTATTTACTTTCCACCCTGCACAACCACTTCGTTAACTTCAAAGGTAGTCTCTTGGGGGCGCTCTTCACTTCTCGGTTATTACTTATCAGAGTAAGCTCCGATTTCAGAAAATCAGAATAAGAGATGTGGTTTCAAATACAACTTCTACATTATATAACACGTTGAATTACGGTTCAAAATGAAGATACGCTGAAGGGACTGAAACAGGATATTTTTCTATGAATACTTAATATTATGTAGTAAGGATGTTACATCTTGATCTAAACATCTCATGATGAAAGACTGATACTGGATAAATTATTACAGCACTGCTGATGTAAAAACAAAAACATGCATCTTAACAGCGTGTAAGAGTCACTAATTATGGAAGGCTTAATGGAGTCACCACAAGACAGCAGAAAAAAACAAAAAACTAATTCATGTGAAATTTAATTCAACGTCTTCGAGTGTGTGACACCTTAAATCCGTGTCGAACATTATTCAGCTGGGAGGACAGAGCCAGTCTGGGAGACTGCTACTATGTTCACTCTGGTCTAATGAAACGTAACATGTTACAAACTACTATTGATGTTTAACGCCCTCTAGTGGCAGAATGGTAAGTTTTATCGGCTTACAATGCTAAAATCCGGGGTTCAGTTCTTGCGGTGAACACAGCAGACAGCCCACTGTGGCTTTACTCTAAAACAAGCAATAAATAAATAAATCCCTAGCGGTTCTCAGGCTCATTAATAAAATCCTCTAGCGGTTCTCGGACTCATTAATAAAATTGCATTGCTTTTTCTTTCTTTCTTTTCTTTTGAAAATTATTCGTGACAAGTTTTGACGAGAAGGTTGAGTGTGACTCAGTTTTCTTCTTCGGGAAGAAAGAGTCGAATGACAAACTCTCAGTTGATGAAGTTGACAGTTACAACACACTTTTCATGATCAACTGAAGACAACTTGTACTTCTATATCGGTGAAGATGAGATATAACTTTCTTTCATACATGGAATGCTTTAACTTAATACTTTGTGTATTCGATTTTACATCAGTGCGTTTATAACGACCAATTTTCGACGTGATAGTACCTGACTTCAAATACTGAACGACATAAGATGAAACCTGACTTCAAATACTGAACGACATAAGGTGAAACCTGACTTCAAATACTGAACGACATAAGGTGAAACCTGACTTCAAATACTGAACGACATAAGGTGAAATATATTTCGCGTCTGTTCCGTGTCATAACGCCCCGGCACGGCCAAGCGTGTTAAGGCGTGCGATTCGTAATCTGAGGGTCGCGGGCTCGCATCCCCGTCGCGCCAAACATGCTCGCCATTTCAGCCCTGGGGCATTATAATGTGACGGTCAATCCCACTATTCGTTGGTAAAAAATGTAGCTCAAGAATTGGCGGTGGGTGGTGATGACTAGCTGTCTTTCCTCTAGTCTTACACTGCTAAATTAGGGACGGCTAGCACAGATAGCCCTCTGTGTAGCTTTGTGCGAAATTCAAAACAACCAAACATAACGTGAAACATATTTCCGTCCCGTATCGGTTTCCTTGTACCCATGTTCATTCAATATTTTGTCTCGCTAACAGCCTGTATCGTGTTTCGTAACTGTATCACTTTGTTTTTTTGTTAAAACTATCCATTAGTGCAGTCTCTGTGTTTCTTAGTATCACAATGTTTTAAAATTTATCTATACTTCAAACAGTAGCTATGTGTTACCAGACTATCCTATATATGAACATTACCTCTGGGTTACAAAAGTTCTATCAGATATATCAATAATATTACATGTGTTACAACACTTTACCTTATATATGAAGAATACCTCTGTGTCACAACACTATCCGATGTGTTAATTTTTTACGGCTATGTGTGTTTACTTACTATCCCATGTGTTAATATTTACGTATTAGTATTACAACACTATTCGATGTGTTAATCTTTAGGTCTCTGTGTTACAACACAACCAGATGTGTTAATCTTTACATCTTTTGTTATAACACTATACGATGTGTTAATCTTCAGACTCAGTATTACAACACTATGCGATGTGTTAATCTTTATGTCTCTCTGTTACAACACTATCCGATGTGTTAATCTTTACGTCTCAGTAATTCGTCGGTAAAAGAGTAACCCAAGAGTTGGCGGTGGGTGTTAATAACTAGCTGCTTTCCTTCTTGTCTTACACTGCTAAATGAGGGACGGCTAGCATAGATAGCCCTCGTGTAGCTTTGCATGAAATTCAAAACAAACCAGTCTAAGAAATACAAATCCACAACTCGAGCCCACGACCCACAGATTGTTTGTCAAACGCTCTAATCATTAGGCTTTAAAAAGCAGAAACTTTTATTGAATCGAGATGTAACGAGTTTGATCAAGTTATTTCTTGTCAACTGTTAAAGTTTGTCGTGAAATTTTCAGAAAGACAAGTCACGAGTTACCAACTGATTCGGAGTTTTCAAAACCCACGCAACGAGAAATGACCATGTAGAAACATCCTGTCTTGTTAACCCTTTTACTTCTTGTGTTGATCGAACAAAAAAGAAATGTTTGAAACCATCAGGACAATCAATCGCTTGACAATAAAGAATGAACAGAGCAAAAACACCTTGGAAATATTTACATCACGCAATATCCTTAAAGGAACGTTTGACTCGGTAGCAATGTTTAATCGTAGAATAGCAGACTCAGAAGACTCAGCTAGAAGAAAAAAAATCTAGTTAAAACATAGCCAGAAACTTCCTGGCATCGTACGTAGCTGTTCCAGAAACTTCCCTTATCTTGTTAATGATTTACAAAAATGTGATCTCTATAGTTTTACTTTGACCAGATTATCTAAATAATGAATTACAAAGTGTGATCTCTGTAGTTTTACTTTGATCAGATTATCTAAATAATGAATTACAAAAGTGTGATCTCTGTAGTTTTACTTTGATCAGATTATCTAAATAATGAATTACAAAATAGTGTGATCTCTGTAGTTTTACTTTGATCAGATTATCTAAATAATGAATTACAAAAGTGTGATCTCTGTAGTTTTACTTTGACCAGATTATCTAAATAATGAATTACAAAAATGTGATCTCTATAGTTTTACTTTGACCAGATTATCTAAATAATGAATTACAAAAGTGTTATCTCTGTAGTTTTACTTTGATCAGATTATCTAAATAATGAATTACAAAAGTGTGATCTCTGTAGTTTTACTTTGACCAGAATATTTAAATAATGAATTACAAAAGTGTGATCTCTGTAGTTTCACTTTAACCAGATTATCTAAATAATGAATTACAAAAGTGTGATCTCTGTAGTTTTACTTTGATCAGATTATCTAAATAATGAATTACAAAAAAGTGTGATCTCTGTAGTTTTACTTTGACCAGATTATCTAAATAATGAATTACAAAAGTGTGATCTCTGTAGTTTTACTTTGATCAGATTATCTAAATAATGAATTACAAAAGTGTGATCTCTGTAGTTTTACTTTGACCAGATTATCTAAATAATGAATTACAAAAGTGTGATCTCTGTAGTTTTTACTTTGACCAGATTATCTAAATAATGAATTACAAAAGTGTGATCTCTGTAGTTTTACTTTGACCAGATTATCTAAATAATGAATTACAAAAGTGTGATCTCTGTAGTTTTACTTTGACCAGATTATCTAAATAATGAATTACAAAAGTGTGATCTCTGTAGTTTTACTTTGACCAGATTATCTAAATAATGAATTACAAAAAGTGTGATCTCTGTAGTTTTACTTTGACCAGAATATTTAAATAATGAATTACAAAAAGTGTGATCTCTGTAGTTTCACTTTAACCAGATTATCTAAATAATGAATTACAAAAAGTGTGATATCTGTAGTTTTACTTTGACCAGATTATCTAAATAATGAATTACAAAAAGTGTGATCTCTATAGTTTTACTTTGACCAGATTATCTAAATAATGAATTACAAAAAGTGTGATCTCTGTAGTTTTACTTTGACCAGATTATCTAAATAATGAATTACAAAAAGTGTGATCTCTGTAGTTTTACTTTGACCAGATTATCTAAATAATGAATTACAAAAAGTGTGATCTCTGTAGTTTTACTTTGATCAGATTATCTAAATAATGAATTACAAAAAGTGTGATCTCTGTAGTTTTACTTTGATCAGATTATCTAAATAATGAATTACAAAAAATGTGATCTCTGTAGTTTTACTTTGACCAGATTATCCAAAACATCTAATTAGAGCAGCTAAAAATAGAAAAATATTCTATATTTTCAAAGAAACATTTTGCTACGAATACCGACACAAACCTTGCTTCAACTTAAGACAGCAAGTGACATAGTAATAGAAGGATACAGCAGCACTCTACAAATATTTTGGTTTAACGAGGCGACCCTAATGAAGTTATTAGATGTTAATTTATTAGAATCTTGTAATTTTCTAAAACATCTGAAAAATGAATTATTACTGATATAACTAATCTCCCTGAAAACCCGATATACCATTGATATAACAAAACTACATAAAAAATTGATATACCAGTGATATAACTAAACTATCTGAAACAAAACTGAGTATTACTGATATAATTACACTATCTTAAAAATGTATATTACTGATATAACTAGAACACCTGAAAAAACTGATGTAACTAGAACACCTGAAGAAGAGCTGTATAAAATAGAACGCCTGAAGAAACTGATATAAAATAGAACATACTGAAAACTGATATAACTAGAACACCTGAAGAGCCTGATATAAATAGAACGCCTGAAAAAGGCTGATATAACCTAGACTACCTGAGAAACTGGGATATAACTAGAACACCTGAAAAAACTGGATGTGACTAGAACACCTAAAGAAACTGATATAAGCTAGACTACCTGGAAGGGAGGCTGATATAACTAGAACACCTGGAAGAGGCAGTTATAACTAAACTACCTGAGAAACAGATGTAACTAGACTACCTGAGAAGCTGGCTATGACTGAGACTGCCTGGGAAAGGCTGAGTGATAACTAGAGACACCTGGAAAAGGAAGCCCCAGTGTGACTAGAACTACCTAAAGAAACTGATATAACTTCTGAGATGCCTGAGAAACTGATGTAAGCTAAACTACCCGCTGAGAAACTGAGTATAATCTAGAACACCTGAAAAACTGATGTAACTAGAACACCTGAAGAAACTGATATAACTAGAACTACAGAAACTGATATAACCAGACTACCTGAGAAACTGATATAACTAGAACTCCTGAGAAAACTGAGTGTAACTAGACACCTGAGAAACTAATATAACTAGAACTACCTGAGAACTGTATAAGTTAAAATACATGAGAAACTGAAATAACTAGAACACCTGAAAAAACTGATATAACTAGACTACCTGAGAGCTGATATAACTAGAACACCTGGAAAACTGATGTAACTAGAACACCTGAGAAACTGATATAACTAGAATGCCCGAGAAACTGTATAAGTTAATACATGAGAAACTGATATAACTAGAACACCTGAGAAACTGATATAACTAGAACACCTGAAAAACTGATATAACTAGACTACCTGAGAACTGTATAAGTTAACACACATGAAGAAACTGATATAACTAGAACACCTGAAAAACTGATATAACTAGACCTCTGAGACCATAACAGACTACCTCAGAGCAGTATAACTAGACTACCTGAGAAACTGATATAAATAGACTACCAGAGAACTGTATGAGACTAAAACACATGATAAACTATACTAGAACACCTGAGAAACTGATATAACTAGAACACCTGAGAGCTGTGTATGAACTACCTGAGAAACTGATATAACTAGAACACCTGAGAAACTGATATAACTAGACACCTGAGAGAGGCTGATATAACTAGAACACCTGAGAAACTGGATATAACTAGACTACCTGAGGCTGTATGGACAAAACACATGATAGAGCGATAGAACTAGACTACCTGAAAACTGATATAACTAGAACACCTGAGAAAGCTGATATAACTAGACTACATGAGAGAAACTGATATAACTAGACTACCTGAGAAACTATATAACTAGAACACCTGAAAACTGATATAACTAGAACACCTGAGAAACTGTATAACTAGAACACCTGAGAGGCTGATGTAACTAGACTACCTGAAACTGATATAACTAGAACACCTGAAAGAGCTGATATAACTAGACTATCTGAGAAACTGATATAACTAGACTACCTGAGAAACTGATATAAATAGACTACCTGAGAGCTGTATAACTAGAATACCTGAAAACTGATATAACTAGAACACCTGAAAAGAGCGGTAACTGAATACCTGAGAAACTGATATAACTAGAACAACTGAGAGCTGATATAACTAGAACACCTGAAAAGGCTGATATAACTAGACTACCTGAGAGAAGTATAACTGGATTACCTGAGAAACTGATATAACTAGAACACTTGAGAGCTAGTATAACTAGACTACCAGGGGAGATTGATGCTGAAAGGCTAGACTACCTGAGAAACTGTATAAGTTAAAACACATGAGAAACTGATATAACTAGAACACCTGAGAAACTGATATAACTAGAATACCTGAGAGAACTGATATAACTAGACTACTTGAGAAACTGATATAACTAGAACACCTGAAAAAACTGATATAACTAGACTATCTGAGAAACTGATATAACTAGACCCTGAAAACTGATATAAATAGACTACCTGAAACTGATATAACTAGAATACCTGAGAAACTGATATAACTAGAACACCTGAAAAAAACTGATGTAACTAGACTACCTGAGAAACTGATATAACTAGAACATGAGAACTGATATAACTAGAACACCTGAAAAAAACTGATATAACTAGACTACCTGAGAAACTGATATAACTAGAACACCTGAGAAACTGATATAACTAGACTACCTAAGAAACTGATATAACTAGAACACCTGAAAAAACTCATGTAACAAACCACTTGAGAAAGTGATATAACTACACTATCTTAAAAACTATATAACTGATTTTACTAGACTACCTTAACAAAACTAAAATATCACTGATGTTTGAGTTATATCATTAAGACATTTTATAAAATATTTCGCTTCCGTGATATATTAACAAGGAACAAGTGTTATTTCTATAATAGCCATCCCTACTTTCTAAATGATGTACTTAAGGTAATGATGCCAACTAATCAATGTGATATGTGGACATAGCACAGTTTTCAAACCTTGTATAGCGATATAAACTTATTGCAAGTTATTTATTATCTAGCTTCCTTGTTGTCATGCCTTCAACACGTCGTCCAAGGTGTCCAAAATTATCTTGTCCTAGCCACCTCATACTATTTTTTTGTTGTTATTGTTAGGTGTCATCCTCTGTCCACAAGGACAACGCAGTTCGTCTTGAGCCTGGGTTGAACTAGTTAAAACTAGAACATCGTTAACTGGACGAAACACGATTACATCTGAAACTGATAGTTGACAAATGCTGTCAGGTAGCAAAGGTCACGGGTCTCCGGACAAGTAAAAGATGTTGATGAAACAGACGCTTGGTTCTCATTATGGCTATTTCAGAAGATTCAGTTTTAAATCTCCTCCACACCGCTAGAACCCGGGTTTCGATACCCGTGGTGGGCAGAGCAAAGATAGCCTTTTTTTAGCTTTGTGCTTAATTCCACACAAACGTTTTAGAGTAAAAAACAAACGTAGTAAACTCTGAACCAGCAGAGGCGATTGTCCACGTACGTACGCACACTCCTGTCTAGTCTTAACAAAATCTGTTTCGCCACTTGAATATGTCCGAACGGTTCAAATCTTGCAGAACTTAAAAGTTCGGTCAAGATATTTCTTGATTGAACCTCCTATAATATTTGTAGATTTACCTGTCTGAGATTTGTCGGAAAATACCGTAGCATCAGCATTCACAGGATTACTCTCATCTGCCCAAACATTAAGATCTGACCGTCACTCTTATAACGCATCCTTGGCTCCAAAGCGCATTTTTACGGCAACGAGACTTGAACAATAAATGACGAAATTGGCAGACCTATCATGCCATGCACCAAGCCACAGTCGGTCTCGACGATCGTTTTAAAATAACTCAACTGTAACGTTCTTCTAATCGATTTCACGAGCGATGTATTTACCCTGCTGAGAGGATTAAACCCCCACCTACAGTTTTCTAAAGAATAACTTTCCAACAGCAACAACAACAAAATCACAGCAGGTGAAAGAATTTATGTTGATTTAAAATGCAGACGAGATAAAATGTTTTCAGCACAACAAGTAATAGAAATCCTTGTTGAAATTTCGTGCCCACGACAGTCACGTCAAGGTTAATGACCTTTAGTCAAGAAAAACGGGCAAAGTGTCTTTCTTCAACCACCTGTCATCCACGGTGTCTACTTGGTTTTCAGTAAAGCGTACAGTTACGAAATAAACTATTTGAAAGTGGTGTCATAAACTAGTGAAGATAAATCATAACCTTTTCCAGAGTCTCAGTCATCTAATTAGATATTTATCTCAAACGTTATGTGTTGAATAGTCAAATATATTTAAATGGTTAATTGAATATGTGAACTTCAATACTTCAAGAAAAGAACTGACACTGTTTATATTGATACAGGCTGACATACTGGCTCTAATACACAATAACTGACATGCTGTAGCTAATACTCAATAACTGATATACTGTAGCTCTAATACATAACAACTGACATGTAACAATACTCAATGCTCAATACTGCATAAACACAGGCAACTGCGTATTTGTGGCTCTGTCACAACAAGCTGATATGCTGTGCTCTAAAACTGCAAGCTACTGACATATTGTGGCTCTAATGCTCAATAACTGACATGCTGGCTCTAATGCACAACAAGCTGACGTGGCTCTAATGCTCAACAACTGACATGCTGTGGCCTAAAGCAACTGCGGCTGCAACGGCTCTAATGCACACAACTGATTATGGTGGCTCTAAATGCTCAACGCTGATTATGCTGTAATCTAAACCTGACAACTGACGGTAACGGCTCTAATGCGCAACCAACTGATATGCTGGCAATCCTAAAGCCGCAACAACCGGTATGTTGTGCTCTAAGCTACAATTCAACTAACGTAAATGTGCACTCAACTGACATGTTAATGCTCTAGTAACTTACATGCTGTGGCTCTAAACCTGAACAGCTGACGTGCTGTGGCTCTAATGCCTGAAGCAACTGATTATGTTGTAATCTCTGATGCTCATAAGCTTGACGTACTGTGGCTCTAAAGCCTGACAATGACAACAGGCGTGCTGCTGTGGCTCTAATACCTGACAACTGATTAATAACTGTGGCTCTAATGCTCAATTAGCTGACGTGTGACGCTCTATTGCTCAATGCTGACGTATTGTGGCTATTACACAATGACTGGCTGTGCTTGTGGCTCTAATGCCTGATAACTGACGTGCTGTGGCTCTAATGCAACAAACTGACATACTGTGGCTCTATTAATGCCTGACAACGCTGACATGCTGGAAGCAATGGCTGCGATAGCTGATGACGTGCTGGCTCACAATGCACAACAAACTGATGCTGCGGCTCTAATGCTCAATAACTAACATGCTGTGGCTCTAATGCTCAATAAACTGACATGGTATGGCTCTAATGCTACAATAACTGTGACATGCTGTGGCTCTAATGCTCAAGCTAACGTGCAGTGGCTCTAATGCTCAATAAGCGATGTTGTGGGCTCTAATGCGCAATGGCTGACGTACTGAATGGCTCTAATACCTGACAACTGACAGACTGTGGCTCTATTAACGCGGCCTGATACTGTGGCTCTATGACAACAACTGACTATGTTGTAGCTCTATGCAATAACTGACATATTGGCTCTAATGCACAAATAACTGACATGCTGTGGTTCTAATACCTGATAACTGACATACTGTGGTTCTAATGCATAATAACTGACGTGTGGCGCTCTATTACACAACAACTGACATACTGTGGCTCTATTACTGATAACTGACATATTGTGGCTCTATTACACAACAACTGACAGACTGGCTCTTTTGCACAATAACTGACATATTGTGGCTCTAATGCACAACAACTGACGTGCTGTGGCTCTAATGCACAATAACTGACGTATGCTGTGGCTCTAATACCACAAACAACTGACATACTGTGGCTCTATATACAATAACTGACATATTGTGGCTCTAATGCAAACAACTGACATGCTGTGGCTCTATTATACAATGGCTGACATATTGTGGCTTTATTACCTACAACTGACATACTGTGGCTCTATTATACAATCTGACGTATTGTGGCTCTAATACCGCAACAACTGACGAACTGTGGCTCTATGCACGGCGACTGTTATGCTGTGGCTC